>NC_044020.1:27612680-27925271 GCF_900496995.4 Aquila chrysaetos chrysaetos
GTTAAATTACTAAATGAGTCACTAATTGTTACTGGTGGTCACATTTGACTGCTTGAATTAAAAGGCAGGAAAATAACCAGCTTTATAAAAGACTGCAGATACACTTAGAACATACACAAACATAATTGCCTGGTTTCGATAATGGGAAAACTGAGGCAGAGAAACTTTCTCAAAATTACCAGCAGAGCAGAGCACCTCATTCTCCCACCCCACAGTGCCACACAGGCAACAAGAGCAAACCAGAAAAGGTGACTGAGAACCGCAACTCCATTAAAAACTAAATAAAGCAGTGCCAGCTTCCCATTGGTGATGACAGCTAATGAAAGGAAAAAGGCTGTTCTTTCTCCATAGGCATCAATAATGTTTTGAACAACATCAAATTTTAACATGACATATGAAATGCTGATCAAAACAGAAGCAGGCTTTCCTTGCCCTCCACCAGAAGGGCTGTGACTGAGCACCCTGGGAAATGTCCATCACATTTGGTACAGCATTTGCTTCCCAGTTCAACAGTTTGAATCCCACGACCTTGAGGATTTAATTTTTACCCAAACATGTGAAAGTGCAGTTTGAAGGGTAAGGTGAGGAATGGCAGTTATCTTCACATTCAAAGGAGAGCATAACTGGATTTTAAATCAGCATAGAGTATATTTTTATCCCGCAAAACCTGTATTTTCCTACTATTTGGACTTAAGACAGAACTGAAAGATGTCTCAGTTTCTACAGAGGACAAAGCAAAAAAGAAGTGCAATATCAGCTTTGCCTCTTCATGTTTTGCTTTCAGGTAAAAAATGTAGTTTTATATTAACCTACTTTGTTTGATAGGCTAATGTCACCAAACACTTTCAGATGAAAGCTGATAACCTGTTCTACCCTCCCTGGAAAATGTGCTCCTCCCCTTATCTTTCTGGACTGGTTCTGAGCTCCAGATATTCAGGAGGCATTCCCAAACACTGAGTGCCTTAACTGCTTGGGTACTCACACTCCTCCAGCTACGTACCTATGCCTTTTTAAAAGTCACTAGCTCAGATTTTGCCCTTGTGCACAAAGAGGTCCGATAGCCCTCTCTCGCCCATGGGTAGGAGGCTCCTGCCTTTGAACCAGGCACTTGCTATCACGCAGACGTGTTACTGGGCAGCCTCAGGATTATCAGCTGCGCTGGCTGCAGAGCCACTCCTGGGAGCGCAGCACGGCAATGCCAGCCGCCTCCTCTGTCCTCGGTGAGTAAAGAGGGGTGTGTAGAGCACGCTGTCCCGAATGACATTTATGCACATTAAAATACAAGCTGGCTGCTGGGGTTTCATTTGTCTGGATTTCACTGAAACAGACACGAATCATACATCGCTTCTGATATCAGACTCTGCAGTAGGGAAAAAAAGTTACAGTAAGACACGGGAAGGGCAAGTGGGAAAGGGGATTGTTCTACTTTTTAATTAAGAATTTGGATAGCACAGCACTTCCTAACTGCTTCTTGCAAATGAAAATTTTTTTTTCTAATGATATAGCTCATTCCGATTTGCAAATGAGATCTTTTGAATGCTGTAGTTTTAGCATGACTTTTTAAGAGCTTTTGTTCTGATGATACTAAACATTACTATTTTATAAGTGAAAAGTGAAATATCATTTTACTTCACTGAAGCTTGTCATTATCACATTACAGCAAAGCAAGATCCTCAAGTCAACAGAAGTTTTGCCATTGGTTTCAATGGGAGTAGAAGCAGGGTCAAAATCCAGGGGACTTGCCACACCAATGAAAACACTTGCTCACATATTTGTTTCATTAATAGAATTTATGCTAGAGAAAATGAGCCTAAACTTCAATTACATTATGTTAAATGGCAAGACAAACTGTGCTTTCAAGCCTCCTTCTACACTCCACAACTCAGGAAAATATGGGGATCTCAAAAAAGCCATTATGAAACTTCTGTGTTTTGCCTAGGCTGAGTAATGGACAGTAAATACATCCACAACTAATCCACTATGGATCTCTGCCCATCCATAACGGCAAACTTTGTCAGTTAAGAAATACACAGCCAAGATAACACAGCTGAGTCTCAACATTAGCAGAAGAAGCTTATACCTTTAGCTGTAGAGATTTGAGTCCTCTTTCTCCTGGCATTGATCACCTCAGCCAATCATATGAAAATATATTACAACAGATATTAGCCAGCTTAAAGATGAAGTATTAAAATACCCATTGGAGTGTTCATCCTTTGGGATAGAGACCAGATCCACCAAGGAAATGCAGAGAATGACACCAACTCTAAATTCTAAGAGTCAACTTGTTTTGATTTCACAAAGTTCCCTTTTTGCATTCATTCCTCTGGATTCTACTCACATCCACCTGTTTATTTAGAAACCAACTTTCTGAGAGAGGATTGCACCTGCACTGCACCTGGCTAATTCTGGAAAGTGCTAAAAGTGCAATTAAAATCAATTACATGCTCAGGTGTCTTTCTAAATAGGAATGACTATAAGTGAATGTTCAGGAGATTTCCTACATCAGTAACCTTATTCATTTCCCTCAGAAAGCAAAGACTGCCCATCACAGATTCCTCCATGATCAATTTTTCTTTTAAATTTTGTCTAAGAAAAATACTTTGCCATAGCACTTTTTTTTGGATCAGCTGAAAGCAAAGGGACAGCTTGCTTTTTGATATAATTAATTATTTACATTTCATCTGTGCTCCTCTTAAAGTATGTAAAATAAGTTGAAATAAGGGTGAGTTAAAGCCAATACTGAAGCTAACCTCTCTAATATCAGTACAGTTCTATCTGACTGACTCTCTGGACTAGAACAATGCTCTAGTCTTAAAAGGGGCACTGAAAATCAAAACTGCTTTCAGTGATGCAAAACTAAGTATTTTGATGTTTCACAGAAAGCATAAAAGAAAATTTAAGGAAAGCAAAGAAACAGCAGAATAGTCAAACAGAAAGGGAATATAATTTACATTTACTTGGTAAAGGGGAAATAGGGCTAGGCTTTTCTTTTTAATAAGCTATATTTGGGTATAGAATGACTTGTGGTATATTGTCAGGATACCCAAACCTAACATTAAGTACACATTCACATTTGAATTTGGCACTTTGAGCCATCATTTATTTTAGCAAGCCTGTTGCTCTACTAAGTGATGTTTAAAGCAGACCTGTTATATTTTCTCAGATTCAACAAGAAAGCATGTCCATATATTTTTATACCATTAACTCAGCTGTGTCTTTAAAAAAGACACTATAACTTACAGTCTGATGTTCAAAGCAAGGAATGTGGTAAATAAGGATTTATTTCCTTTCACATTCTGAGAATAAAATAGTTGGAGAAAGAAGCAAGAGGAAAACTGGTGCAGAATTTAGAAAATCCAAGTTCAATTCCTACCTAAAGGATTTGAACCCATGTTTCTATCACTCAGGCAAGTTTCCCCTTCACTAGAGCAGGAAATACTTTTCATTGATATCAACCTTTATTTTGGAGCTCCTCTCATAGCAATTGAGAGAAAAACATGACACCCAGATGGTTAGGACATGCTTTGTGATGTGCAAAGCCCACATTACAATCTGCTTGTGCTGCAAATAGGTTACGAACCAGAGCCCTCAGCTTCCTTCTTGAAAAGTGCCCAAGTCTTACATCTCTTCAGTTGATTTGTTGTTTTCCCCAAAAGGGTAGTCATGAAATAACATCAGAGATACTGATTTCAGGAACACCCCATGGAAATAAAAAAAATTAACAAAGTAAATCTTTTAAGAAAAAAAAAAATATCTTTAAACCCAGTTCTTTCCTGTGGGCCTGCAATTTACAGACCACAGATCTGCTCCTGAAGGTATTGCAAGAAGTAGAAAAGCTGTCACTGAGATGGACTGAAAATTATCAGGACTTGTGTCTTAGGCTTATTAGGTAATTCACTACAGTTTCTCCTTACATGTTACAAAAACTAAATTACAACTTTACCTTTCACAGTCTGATCTACATAATACTATTTTAATCAGTTTCTAATGCACTGGTTCAATATCAGAAAGGGGCATGAAATCAACTGGATCTTGAAGAAAAATATGGACAGTCTCTACAAAGACTCAGGCTGGGTACCTGAAATCTTTAAATATAACTAGAAAAGCAGTAACAGGCTAAGAAGGGAAATATAGATTTAAAACGATGATGGACTTTGATTCCATTAAAAAGTTTTGTCTAACACATAAAAGGATGTCACTGGCAATTAATGAAAACACAAGTATCAGAGACAGAGTCCTACTAATCAGCACATACTCAAAAAAAAGGTACTGCAAAAGTGGTCAGCGATCATATCATGGAAGCAAACTATAGAAAATAAGGAAGCTTGACGCCTCATATATGCTTATATGTTCCTTTTTCCACAAAGAAAAATAATCTTGAGTTTCTTTTTAGGCAACAGATTGAAATTTCTCCTTCAAAATAGAAATAAAAAGACCCAGCACTGCAGCACTGAAGCACTGTTGCATTAACATATGCTTAGGGTAGTCAGCTGCACACTGGTATTTGTGACATAACCAGTCTGTAATTAATAAACAATTATTAAAGCTTACATCTTTTTAAAAATGTCCTCTATTCTTAATTAATCGTATTTTCACACTATGAATACAGCTCAAAAAATCTCCTTTGCATATAGTCAAAGCTATTGTTATGTAAAGCAGGTATAAGTCATTTTAATTTGTCAGAATCAAGAAGGAATTTTAGATTTTTTTTTTTTTAAATTAACTGTTGATACTAGATCATTGTAAGAGATGGATAAATTACTGCAAATATTTTCAGCTAAATTCTTTCTTTTTCTTCAATCACTTGAAACAATACATCTCATTGTCTTTCAATAACAGACTTAAAACGAAGGAATTGCTTTTAGAATTCCTTTAATACAGCCATTCCAAACACTGAAAATATAATTTGTTTTATTCAAAGATATTGAAACCATTAAAAACTAGGTACCAATCATTTAAAAATTATTTGTTTCAAAGGGGACTGGCCTCTTCCAAGACGGGAAGGAGATCTGAAGAGCTCATCCTTTCCTCACTTGAATCTAAACCCAGACAAAATTCAAACCTGACTCCATGCCAGTTAACACTGGAGGTGAAGCATGTCTTTGGATCATATTTCACCTTCCCCGTGCTCTGCATTCATATGCACACCTCCGCGTTCTCCTCTTACGTCCCACCATCAGAGCTGCTTTAGAGGGTGCAGACTGCCATCTGAAGCACGGCTCCTGGCTTGTGCTTTGCATTTAAATTGTCCAGTAGACTTGCAAAACCCCATCATATATTTCTGACTGAAATGGCAGCTAAAGTCACTCTTTTCTGAGCTCAAACAATGGCTAGAGGACTTTTTTCCCCTACAAAAGAGTGTAGTATTAAGGTGTGGTGGGTTGACCCTGGCTGGACACGAGGTGCCCCCCAAAGCTGCTCTATCACTGCCCTCCTCAGCTGGACAGGGGAGAGAAAATATAACAAAAGGCTCGTGGGTCGAGATAAGGACAGAGAGAGATCACTGAACAATTACTGTCACAGGGAAAACAGACTTGACTTGGGAAAAATTAATTTAATTTACTACCAATTCAATCAGAGTAAGGTAATGAGAAATAAAACCAAATCTTAAAACACCTTCCCCCCACCCCTCCCTTCTTACTGGGCTCAACCTCACTCCTAATTTTCTCTACCTACTCCCCGCAGTGGCACAGGGGGACGGGGAATGGGGGTTGGGGTCAGTTCATCACACCTTGTCTCTGCTGCTCCTTCCTCTTCAGGGGGAGGACTCCTCACTCTTCTCCTGCTCCAGCGTGGGGTCCCTCCCACGGGAGACAGTCCTCCACAAACTTCTCCAACGTGAGTCCTTCCCACGGGCTGCAGTCCTTCAGGCACAGACTGCTCCAGCGTGGGTCCCCCGCAGGGTCGCAAGTCCTGCCAGCAAACCTGCTCCAGCGTGGGCTCCTCTCTCCACAGGGCCACAGGTCCTGCCAGGAGCCCACAGGGTCACAGCCTCCTTCGGACACCCACCTGCTCCACCGTGGGGTCGTCCCTGGGCTGCAGGTGGATATCTGCTCCACTGTGGACCTCCATGGGCTGCAGGGGGACAGCCTGCCTCACCATGGTCTTCCTCACCATGGGCTGCAGGGGAATCTCTGCTCTGACGCCTGGAACATCTCCTCCCTCTCCTTCTTCACTGACCTGGGGGTCTGCAGGGTTGTTTCTCTCGCATATTCTCACTCCTCTCTCCAGCTGCAGTTTCTGTGCCGCAGCAGCTTTTCCCCTTCTGAAATCTGTTCTCCCAGAGGCACTACCACCGTCGCTGATGGGCTCAGCCTTGGCCAGCGGCGGGTCCATCTTGGAGCTGGCTGGCATTGGCTCTTTCGGATGTAGGGGAAGCTTCTAGCAGGTTCTCTCAGAAGCCAGCCCTGTAGCCCTCCCTCTACCAAAACCTTGCCACACAAACCCAACATATAAGGACAAAACCATCAGAGATAATCCAACATTTCAGCCAAGATTCATCTTGTGAATACCTCCATTTGCTCCGGTGAATTTAAACCAGGAGTATACCTAGTGTTTGGACTTTATTCCAAGCAAACACTGATACGGAGCAAGTTCCAAGATGAACCTATGGAAGCTACAGGTAGGTTCCTTTAAAAAAAAAACTGTGGCTTTCACTCTACTATACTGAAGCACATTCCCATTCTCTAACATAGGTATAAGGCATATGCATAAGATGAAGCCAGGCAGGACAGCTCAGGAAAGGGCAGGCTGGTTATCATTCTGTCCCCACCACATGGTCTCTGTTTCACCAGCAATAAAAGCATGAATTTTTTAAAAGGAGATGTTCCAGTATATTTCATCTTCTCATTCCAAAAGTTTCCCCTTTTTGGAGTTCCCCACCATTTAACTCTTCCAAGTCAAACAACAGAGTCCTTCTGAGACTAAGAAAGTTACAGTTTTTGTTTGCCTTGGTAGTAAGTAAACTTTTTTTTTTGAATCAGTAGGGAACGTCTTATTGGTAAGTCAATAAGAACTTACTAAGATTGCCAACTTGTCCCCTTTTCCTCCAGTCTGGAGGGATGGAGAACAGGAGCTTTGTCTAAGCATAGACTTGGGGGTTTCAGCTCATCACCCGGCAGCTCTGCACATCGCTGCAAAAATCACGATGGTTCCTCCACGGAAAATAAACACGCAAGGACCCTTTGGAATTAACACCAGCTAAAACAGACAAATACCAAGTTCTTAGGACTTCCAGGGCAGCTTTGAGTGAACAAAGAACAAGGAGCAGCAACAAACATTTACTAAATAGTTGTTCATAATTAAAGTTGTAGCAGTAAATACATGGCCCATCATAATTTCATGTTGAATATACCAGCAGGACAAAACGTCTTGAAGATCTCTTTTAGGGCATTATCATGTAGCACTGCCTAATACAGCAGATGGAAGAGGTTCTTAGGTGGGCAGTTATAGTGACCCTGGTGTATCCGGTATGTATGTTAACGCATCTATTTCACACTTTGTCAGTTTGATTTCAATGGTTTCATTAATAACGTTTATATCTTGGTATTTCCCCCATCCCAAAACTGGTGCTTGAGTGAGAAACATCCTAGTGGGATAGCAGGCAGTAGCTTTTGAATCACAAGAATGTGAATCTGTTATTCCCTTGTTTATGGATTTGAGTCTTATGTTTGGGGGTTAGTTTCAAAGAAGGTAAAAGGTAGTTATTATCCTGTGTATAACTAGCTTCAAGAAGAGAAGTTACTATGGGTAAAATTCTCCTCCCACTATAAGTCAGAAGTGAAATTACCACAGATTTCACTGCCCTAATCAATCATAGCTTACTAGAGGACTGGTTTTACTGAAGTTGATATTCACCTGGATGACATCCTGTTTATGGCTCAAATTCAGGAAGGTACCTATGTATAACCCAAGTTCATAATTTTCCTGAAAAATCATAATCTAGGCTCACTAAAGCATGAGGCACAAAAAGTGTGCACAATACAACACAATCTTAGACTTCAGTAGGATGAGCAGTGTTAAATACCACTATTTGTTTCTTATTGTATACATTTCTTTAGTTTAGGATTGTGATTATTAATGCTATTTTAACAAGCACATTGATACCAAAAATAAGCCAAAAGGAAAAAAATATGCAATGCATATTTTAAAGAGCTGCTTTTATATCATAAATATGCTTGAGGGTAGGAAGACTCTACAGAGGGATCTGGACAGGCTGGATCGATGGGCCAAGGCCAACTGTATGAGGTTCAGCAAGGCTCAGTGCTGGGTCCCGCACTTGGGACACAACCACCCCACGCAGCACTACAGGCTTGGGGAAGAGTGGCTGGAAAGCTGCCTGGCGGAAAAGGACTTGGGGGTGCTGGTCAACAGCCAGCTGAATATGAGCCGGCAGTGTGTCCAGGTAGCCAAGAAGGCCAATAGCATCCTGGCCTGTATCAGAAATGGTGTGGCCAGCAGGACTAGGGAAATGATCGTACCCCTGTACTGGTGAGGCTGCACCTCGAATAATGTATTCAGTTTTGACAGACATTGAGGTGCTGGAGTGTGTCCAAAGAAGGGCAATGAAGCCGGTGAAGGGTCTAGAGCACAACTCTAATAAGGAGCAGCTGAGGGAACTGGGGTTGTTTAGGCTGGAGAAAAGGAGGCTGAGGGGAGACCTTATCGCTCTCTACAACTACCTGAAACGAGGTTGTAGCAAGGTAGGTGTCAGTCTCTTCTCCCAAGTAACAAGTGTTAGGACAAGAGGAAATGCCCTCAAGTTGCGCCAGGGGAGGTTTAGATTGCATATCAGGAAAAATTTCTTCACCGAAAGGGCTGTCAAGCATTGGAACAGGCTGCCCAGGGAAATGGTTGAGTCACCATCCCTGAAGGTATTTAAAAGACGTGTAGATGTGGCACTTAGGGACATGGTTTAGTAGTGGACTTGGCAGTGCTAGGTGTACGGTTGGACTTGATGATCTTAAAGGTCTTTTCCAACCTAAACGATTCTATGATTCTATTTTATGATTCTATAAATATGCCTGCATGTCTTATACGTTGCCAGAACGTTTTAAAAATAACCATAAACATTAAATGATCCAATATTCAAATATTCTATGTACCCATAGCTTCTCCTCCATGTCACAGCAGAAAGTCAGGTGATAAATGCAGTTAACATTTATGTCAACAGTTTCCTTTCAGCTTTTTGTTAGTTTTTATACAGTAACCCATATCTCTTCAGTTGCACACCCTTTCCAGGGAGGACTAGAAAAATGATTACGTGTGGCTACACAACACTTCACGTTATTCAGAAAACAAAACAGCTTATCACAAATAAAGTACAGATCTGTTACAGCCACAGTTAGGCCTTAGATTATAATATATTGCTATAGTTATATTTTAAAGCAAGATTAAGCTCAAATATTTGACTCACAACTCATCCGTAGAAAAGCACTGAGTTCATCTATTACTATTCAGCTGATGAAGGCTGAAAGCATCAACATGATTCCTATGCATCACCTTGAGGAGTACAGTAAGAAAAATGTGGTAAGAGGTGTAGTAACATAAACCCATAGTATTTTCCAAACTTACCTGCTAACTGGATGATGCCATGTCTCGCAACATCATAGTAGGGGTGATTGATATTTAGCTCAGGATCCTCAAGTGGTGGAGGCAGAAATGTTTCTTCCTGTTCTGACTGTGTATCTTCCACTTCATCCTTCCGCAGTTCTAAAGGAGCAAGAAAGAACACTTAAGTGCTAATGAACAGAGAAAAACTTTTGCCTCCGATACATTATTGAAGGGTTGAATTTTAGCTCAGTTTGACAAAAACACAGGCCTTTATCACTATTTGTTGCAGTTTCAAATCAGTTTCTTGTTCTTTACCCTTTCTCATGTGTGGGAAAAGCAACCCTTCAATACCTCAAAGCTACCTTCATGTTCTCCTTAAGATTAATATCTACTGTGATGCTCACAATCTCGACAATGACTGGACAGCTGGCATGCTGTGATCTTGCTATTCACTACTGCAGGTGTTGTCTCATCATTTTCTACACTCCCACAATCTGCTGCTTGTATCCATCTATGACTTCTTGCCTTTTATTTCAAGGTTGCCCAAATGGAGAAGTCAAAGTTTCAGTATGCTAACGTGTGCATTGACAGCTACGCCACATTACCACCCTGTGTGAATGCCCTCTGAGAGCAGACTTACTACTTTGCATAAAGGTAGCAAATTGCAAACAAATCTCCATCTCACCTCCCCTGAAATTCACTGTTTCTTTGAAATCCATTAAACTCTGAACTTGCAATAGACAAGGCAGCCAGATGTCCATCCAGCATATACTCCAGCTAGAGGCCAAGCAAAGGTGTAAAAGTCTGCTCAAAAGCCCAGTAAAATCAATGGGTGTCCTTCCCCCAACTTGAGTAGATTCTGGACTAGATCCTACAATTAAAATCTACTCTGTACTGAAGTGAGCAACACAAGGTCAATTGATCTTGTTCCAGGTTTTTTTTGTTTCGTTTTTTTTCCAATTTTTTTCCAAACTGTTGTAAGGTTCAAAAAGAGGTGATCCTAAGTATGTATCCAAATGAACACAGATTCTGTGATAATTACTGTCACTAATGCCTCTACACTATTCAGATGAATGTTTTCTAGAAACTGATAGGAATAACATTAAATTGACACACTAACACACAAGCGTCTTGGTGGCTTAAGAGAAGAAAAGGCACAGGTAAAGAGAAAAATTAATGTTCTGATAAGGTGCACCATCCCTGTACCTCATCTATCTCTTGTTATTATGCAAGTTTTAATAAGGCAGAATTAACAGTTTTATCTATAACATTATTAGTGCCGCTTTAAAAAGTACTTCAAGAACATTTTGCCTTCTGAGCATCTGCATATTTCATATGCCTTGACCACCAGGCAAGAAACTTGGGCAGAGAGAATATATTAAGTATTGATTTCAGCCAGATTTATGTGCCAGTAGCTAATAAGTCCTAGACAAAAACTCTTAGGAAATATTTCGGAATGCCTTCTACTCACAGTTTCTCAGTGTCTTTCTATCCTATAAACAGTCACGTGAAAGCTTTATTGTCTCATTTTTATTTTTAACATGATTTGTACCAAAAATGCATTTCACAAGGATGAAAAATGCCACTAGTGGCTGTGCTTCTCAAAGACAAAGAAGAGTCAGGAACACATGTACTAGTTTTACATTTCTTTATGTCTGAATTCATGTTAAAGGCTCCTCAGAAAATAAATCAGCAGTCCTATAGGAAAAAAAAATCTGCCTTTGGAAAGACACCATTAGAGTCCTCTTCATACACACAAAAAAGTTTAAATTATTATTATCTCAAAAATGTGTATTTTTCTACCCTTTAAAAGTATATCATACATAAAAAATTACACTAACCTTAACTGGAAAAGTATTCTTTCACTTTAAAGAATGTTTTTGTCCCAAGAGCTGGGAAGAATAATACAAACATAATACAGTATATGAATTTCACAATTTTTTCCTTTTTTAAATATTTAACTTATGTTAGAACAAGGAAAAGACTGTTTTGTTTATTAGGGCTCTTTTTTGGTGTCTGAGCACTGTAACCACCTAAAGTAACAAAAAGTTGCAAAGGGGAGAAAGAAAAAGAAATAGAAAATGCTAGTCTGTGGGGATGTGAACCTTTTACCACAATCCACTGAAACTTAACAGGCTTTATTAAAAGCGAAACGTATATTCAAGTTAAACACAACAGAGACAACCAATACGTTAACTACAGCCTTTGGTACGGAGAGGCAGAGGCTAACTCCTTCTGTAAAAAATTATGTTGTACTTTGCATAGAAGTAGACATGTTTCCAAAAGCAGGGGTAAGGATTTGTAACAAAGTATAGGTATCAAGCTATCTGGTTTTGAGATGTGCAGAAGAACTAGAGAAGCAAAGTAAATACGCATGCCCGTTTGTCCTGCACTTATTCACAGGGACTAAAGAAGTCCCAACAGTAAACATATCTACTGAAAAGCTAGTTAACCCTAACCTAATGAGAGAATTCTTTGTATATACTTCTCCTTTTTTGTGTTTTGGTTTGGTTTGGGTTTTTTTTAATGTGTGAACAAGAGGACAGGAGCTCAAGAGGTGTTTCGTAATAAACACAAATAAAGAAGAAGATTCATTGTTCCAAACTGAGGGAGACCTCAGCTCCATTTTTCTCCTGCAAATGATAGAGGAGTTTATTGCCCTGCTCCATGAGCTACAGCAGAGCATCATCTGTAACTACTCACACTGTTATTGCTGTTTAACCGAGGCTGGGAGACAACATGAGGGGCCTGATGCAGCATTTGCCAAGGCTGAGGGGAAAATTGCTTTCAATGGATTTTGAATCAGGCCCTAGGAGTAAAAAGGCCAGCTGCCTCTGAAAGTCATGATGTGGGGAAATCAGAGCTAAGGTGAGGGACAGGGAAAGGGAGGCTGAGGGAGGAGGAAAAAAAAAATCTGGAAGACTCTTGCTCTGAGGTTCAGCCTAGCATCCTCAAAAACTCAAGGAAAAAAAAATGTAATGCTGATCTTTCAAAATGATGACGCCCCTAATGCCATGGTCATATTGCTCAGCTCAACTAACATCTTTGGAGATAACATGCAATACAGCAATCTCTATGCTCATTCAATACTTGTCTGTTTGGAGTAATGACTCCCATTTGTGCCACAATATGTGATGATGGTGATATTCCAATAGCCTAGAATTGCACTAGGAACATCTACCAATAACTCATAAAAGCTGCATGTATTAAACTAACCTTCAACCCTAATGGCTTTAATAGTGTACACATCAGTACAGTGGCTGTAACTCATATTGGATTGCTCCAAGAAGTATTACAAAATGTTGGTGAAGCCTCTCACTTACCGAAGATGCTCTATTAAATAACCTGTAACTCTACACAGATGCCATTTGAAGTATAACAAAAAATATTTACCTATTTCAGCTAACTTCTCATAGTCAATCTCAGACATGTTTCCCCTTAGGAACAAGTCTGTGCAGATCTTGCTAACTGATTGTTGCAGGATGAAATGGTCCTTGGGTCAACCCTACAAAAATAAAGAAAAGTAGCTGTCATCACAACGTGGCATATTTTTACCCACTATACAGATATAAAAAGAAAACAAAAGAACACCCCAGAAATCCTACTGCCCAATTATTGTTGAGGAACCAGCTCACTGGCATTTGGCCACCATTTTCTTACAACATAGAGTATTATAAAAGTATTTTAGAACAGCGGTCCAAAAAAAGAAAAGCTATGTATAATAGCAAAACTTTCAACAAATTGACCTGTTTTTATTTCGGGGTGGGGGGTGGGATGGTGTTCTTCAAAACATTACACATTTTTAATATATTACACATTTTTAATGAGAAACATCAGAATTGCAGATTAATTCACTTCCGGAAACAACTTAAGCTTTAATTTTTTCTTAATTTTATTTCTCTGATGAAGAAGATGTATATACTCTATACCCTTACACCAAAGTCACTTATTCTATAGCAGTTGTAAGTTTTATTACAGGAAACATTCTATACCTCACATTTCACATGAAAGAGCTTCATGAAAATTTCAAGTGAGCATTAACATATAAAAAACTGAAAAAACAGCAGTTCCTGTGTGCAATCATTGCTTTTTGTCAAACGCTCTGCAGAGTGCTTTGTAAACAGAATACTAAGTAACACACCCAAAGTGAGCATCAGGAGCAAAGAATACGATTTAGAAGAACTGTTTCCCCAAGCAGCTGCTCCAAAAAGCAAAATGAGTACTTCCCTTAAATTAAAAATGCAGACTCAGGTGTGGAGGTGAGAAAGAAATTGAGCTTTTAGAACTCTCCTTTTAATTTAATTTAAAACCCTTGTTTTATACCAGTTTGGTTTTATCTAAACACATTAAATAAAAAGAGAACAGGCAAATTCATGGCTTGCTTGTTGAAAAAAAGATGTACACAAGCATTTTCTTCTCTGCCAAGAGGTTACATTTTGTATTGCTCCTTCAAAGCACTGAAACTGGGAAATTATTTTGGATCAAGAAAAGACCAGACAGTTTGCCTGCTTGCTGCAGCCCACCCTGCACATCCCAAAAGCTTAAGTAGGTTTATTCCAGACCCACAAATCTGAAAGCTAGATACCATCCTTTCTTTTTTTTAACCAGAGGAGGGATATAGACATAATTTTCTAAAAATAAAACGTACATCAACAAAGCAAGTAAACATCTGTTTAATTATAAGCATATGTTTACTTGTTTTCCTGAGGAGGTATTAGTCATTAGAGCGACCACAGGTACTACATGTGTGAACCAGAGCTGGACTCTAAGCAGCTAATGCAAAGTCTATCCTTTGGGTTTCAGTTTATGGAGGCAAAACAAATTTGCATCCTAGTGTATGACTACAGCTCCCAAGTACTACAGTAAAACACGTACCTGCTAACCATAATATTTCAAAGAGCTTCTGATGGCTAATGAAGGTTTTCCATAATTTTTCAAAACACTTCACAGATCTGATACTAATATAATAGTCATTATCACCAAAGGCAATCATGCATTTCCATAACTTGCTGCACTGCAGATAAAATATGAACATGGTTCTACGACTTTGAAGATTTTCCAACACTTACCAACTATTTTCTAACAACCTTATTTATTTCTTGTTGAAAATAATTATCTCCATTTACAGGAAACTCTCAACTTAAAAGCACATACACAGGGAAAAGTCCCATGAAGTTCAAAAGATATAATTATGCAATTTCTCACTAAGCAACAATTTCCTTAAAAAAATGAAAGCAATTCTGGGCCAGTGTTGTGGTTTAACCCCAGCCAGCAACTAAGCACCACGCAGTCACTTACTCATTCCCCCCCCCCCGCCCCCATGGGATGGGGAGGAGAATCAAAAACAAGTGAAACTCGTGGGTTAAGAACAGTTTAATAATTTAAATAAAAAATAAAATATTATTATTATTATTATTATAGTAATGAAAAGGAAGATAACAAAAAGAGTGAAATATAACCCAAAAATGACAAGTGGTGCACAATGCAATTGCTCACCACCTGCCAACCGGTGCCCAGTTAGTTCCCGAGCAGCGATCCCCCGAGGCCAACTCCCCCCAGTTTATATACTGGCCATGACATCACATGGTATGGAATACCCCTTTGGCCAGTTTGGGTCAGGTGTCCTGGCTGTGTCCCCTCCCAACTTCTTGTGCCCCTCCAGCCTTCTTGCTGGCTGGGCATGAGAAGCTGAAAAATCCTTGATTTAGTCTAAACACCACGTAGCAACAACTGAAAACATCAGTGTGTTATCAACATCCTTCTCATACTGAACCCAAAACATAACACTATACCAGCTACTAGGAAGAAAATTAACTCTATCCCAGCTGAAACCAGGACAGCCAGATATATTTCAGTTCATGTTAATTTCACACATGGTATTAAAAAATGATAATTCCATTGTTGTTCTTAAATTATGATTAAAAAAAACCCTTGGTGATTGATATTCCAACTAGTAATTAATTTGTTTATTGAGTGGTATTTAGTAGGCATTTCTAAAATTAACAATTAGCAACTAGTGTGATAACACACTTGTTTTAGCAACTATTGTAGCAGGTATTGTAGATGATTTAGTAACTGACGTAGTTTGCTTGTAAGCACTTTGTATATTATCTGATCATGTGTATCTGTGATGGTCAGCAGTAAATGGTACATAAGTATCTAGTTTGAATAAACAAAATTTAACAACATTTTTGAAGCAAAGTGTAGTTGCAAAAATGGAAAGCTAACTTTTTCTATCTTATCTGAACAATTTCCTCCCAACTTTTTTTCCATAACAAAATCTTTACATTTTGTAGGAATGTAATGATACTGAGAAGTTTTCAAGGGGCTCCAAATTCAACCTACAGCTCACACTTGTATTCACACCTCTTAGTCTCCAACTCCACCGAGTATTTCAAGCAGGCCTTTCTGCTCTTTGCTGAAGCTGGAACTTGACCACAATAAGCTCTTTGTGACTTATTTTTCTGTTATGTTTTTCAATTTAGTTTTCATAGACTACCACCTGCATTCAGCCAAACTTTCAAAACAAAGAAAGCCAACGTTCAATATATCTGATCTTCACAGACTCCATCCCAACCAAATATTTCCCAAAGCTCTTATGAGGAAAAGGTGCTCTACCTTCCTTCTAAAGTACCTATTTATATGAGGCCTTTCCATCCTATTGAATTTTAACCGTAAATCATAAATAAAATCATAAGTCATAAAAACTAGGCTATATCTTTGACACTAGAATGCTTTTCAGATGGTGTGAGTAATGAAAGTCTCAATGAACTGATGGAACAGGGAAAAAAGCCATCTCCTTGAGCCCCCGCTTGAAGGAAAAAAAAAAAAGATACAATCTTTCTGCTGTATAGTATTAAATAAAAAAAACCAATTTCTCCTTCATACTAATTGCTAATGCTATAGTTAGAAGTAGTGGCTCAATCTAAAGAGGACAAATTTAAATCTCTCCCAAAACCTGCTGAAAAACATCTGGCTTTGAACAGCAAAGTTACTGTACAAGTGAGAGCAACTATGATAGCGTTAAAACATTTGCAAACGTTTAACACACAAAGTTACTAGGAAGCTAGAAATAATTTAAATGGAATCAAAGAATAAGGGAAATGGGGAAGAAGCCATCTGCCTGGTTTTCAGCTTACTGTTCCCTTGGGGCAGCAATTAGAAAGTTTCCAGTTACAAGACAAATTTACTGTAGCACCCTCGGAAATTGATTTCCCGTTGACCGCAGCATTCTCTGTTCCTGGGAGATAACATAATCTCCTTAATAGCGTTCCATGCCACGTATCACTGTTTCTAGTAAACTGTCAGATTTAGTGCCTTCCCCCAATTCACCTCACCAAAAAGGCAGTTAAAAAAGCCCCAAAAAGAGCCAAACTACAAGTCTTTTATTAATAATAGAAATTTGGAAGTATTTTACGAAATACCACATCCTATATGCCTCCACAGGCAAGGTTATTACTTACTGACATCCCTAAAAGAGCATTACTTTATCAAAAATGAAGGCAGTCACGCACGCAGAACTGCTTGATAATGAACTTGCATCTACAGATAGTCCAAACAAAGGCAAGGGATTCCTCCCAACATTTGTCAAGGCGCAGACGTCTTTGATGCCTATTCTTTTTGTTCACTCAGCTGTCAGATACATTCTTCTTCAAATTTAAATAGTGTGGTTTCTCTTTTTTTTTTCCCTGATGTTCTTGCCTTCCACTGATATTCTTTGTTGCTTTTAAAAGGTGTGACACAGCTCACTGTGTAACATCAGTCTGCAATTTACATTTTGATAGGATGAGAATTGTGCGTAAACCCAGTTATTTGCTAAGGGGTATCATCTACAAAAACAGGTAAAGTGGTTTCGGAAGATTATTTTATTATTTATAATACTGCAGGAACTTTGCTATGGAATTTATAAACACAGCAACACATGAGCTGAGTGTATAATGTAGTCATGAAAAGTGTATTCAAAACAACCATCCATCCTTCCCATAGGTTGTCTGCACTAAATATTATTTTTCCTCAGTGTATTTCCTACACAATGCCTACCAAAACCAAAGTCCATATTTGTCATTAGCAGTTGGTTTCAGGCATTTGACATCATTTATTTTCATATTCTTGATTGACCTACCATTCTTTGTTGGCAATATGTTGGTGAAAATCAGCTACACCATGCATAGCAAGGAGACACCAGGACTGCCAGTGAGAGCACGCAGGGCTGTGGTTCTTTGGGCCTCTTTTATTTTAAGGACTGATTTGGGGCTAGTTCAGCTAATGTCAAAAGCCTGCCTTGCTACTCAGAGGGTCTGTCACAACCTAGAATGATTTTCGTGACAGAATGAATAAATAAAATCAAGAGGATTACCGTATTTCCACATATACAACACATGGATTAGCTTTTTAAAAAGAAACTCTGGTTCAACAGCAGAGCAGCTGTACACCCATGCAAGTAATACAAGCAGTATAATTGATGGCAGCTTTCCTTCACTGCTCACCATCTCTTCACAGCCTTTTCCTCCAACAAGCTCCCCATCCCAGATCTTTGCTGCAGCAGCACTAATGCCCAGCCAGCTATTCTTTTCTTCCAGCTTCTGCTTCCTATTTTGTGCAGAATGCTGTAAGGGTGGGCTACCTAAGGGTATGGAGTACATACTCATTCATTTTAAAATACCAGTATTTTTTAATGTTGGCATTGAGATCTGCATCACTGCTGAAAATATGGAAAATCCTTTCTTCTATGCTGTTCCTACAAATTATCATACCATAGAAACTCCTAAGTTTCACTTGGCAGCATAAAGGGGTTTTGGGTTTGGGGGTTTTTTTTTTAAACCTATAGGTGCCATACTAACACTTCCAGCTACCCTCTTTCCTCTCTTCCTTCTCCTTCTGTCAGGCCACTGTTTACACTGTATATGTAACCTAACTGATAGCAGAGGTTTACACACAGGACCCAGATTCCCCTAAACTGCTGTACACATTTGGTATTGTATTACCCCTGGGCAAAAAAACCCTACAACTTTTCCTGCGAGAGGCGGTGCTTCATTTGCCTTCCGAGCATCATGATAGCGGGTAATGCACTGCTACCTCTGCACATCAAGAGCCTGCAGGTAGGGAGGAGATGTGGTACAGCCCTGCTTGCTGCTATGCCTTCCGCCAACACCAAGGGATGAAGGAAGAGGGAGCCTATAACCTACAGCCACGCTTGCTGACAGCAGCTTGCATCTTTTGCAGAATATATAGGGTCCTAAAGTCAGGCCTGTTCTTTGTGATAGAGATGTGTAGATGTGTGATGTAAACACCCAACTGTACCTTCCATGCTGACCAGATCAGAAATGGGGTGTAAGGGAAAAGAAAAAAAAAAATTTAAAAAGAGACAGATGGATGAAACTCTTCTTAAAATAATGGGGGCCTCCTGTTTGCTTCCACAGTGAGAGCCAGTACAGATTCACCTTACAGCCTGGACTCCCATACTCTGCAAGGATGCCAGCTGCATAAAGAGGCTTTGCATGCCACAAGCAAAGCTGCACGGCTGCATCGCTGGTTTTGCACAGAGCTGAAATACCCTTTTCCAAATGAAAATACTGTGAAGCCTGGAAAAGTAAATATTCTAGTGTTACTTCCACATGTCAATATTGATAAAAAGTGTTACTAAACCCTGAAATTCAGGAAAATTTAAACAGCTTTCATTTTATTAAATTTTTCATTTTGGTTCTAATCCCAAATTAATTTTACTACTGTAATAAGTTCCATTGATTTTGGTGCAGTAAAGATAAATATACACAAATTCTTAGAACTGGCCACACTTCTCCACAATGTCAAAACACTTTTAACCAAATTTTCCATGAAAAATTCATTTTCAAAGGAAAAAAATAATTCAGCAAATTGAAAAAAAAAAAAAAAAAAAGAATATGAAGGATGATGATACACAGGTTGATAAATTAATATTTACAATTAGAAAATTATTATTTTGAAAAGTCCAATCCAAACTTACAAAAGGTTATCCAACTATGTATGGATATTTCAATCAACTTTAAAAGCATAATCGCTATTCTTAATTGCATCTATATAAATTGATTTCCATATCACTTAACACACAAAAATGTCATGCTAAAATTTAAAGCAAAATATTAGAAATATTCCTGCAACTGTTCAGCATTTACCTTGTGCACAACTTTTAACATGGTTTGGGTTCTTACATGTTAAGTTGACAGCTCTGTTCTTTCAGAATTAACAAAACCAGTAAAGAATTTATAATGGTTAAAACTACTAATCGCTATACAAAATAACACTATGCTGTAGTATCACTACTCTGTCCCAGAAATAATGTAAGAAGTTAAGGTTTGGTTTTAAGGCTAAGATGAAAAATATTATGTTAAAATGGAAGAGTAAAAATAAAAATTAAATGCATATGGCCTTAAAAAGAAACTAAACAAAGACTTTATCCTTTCTATATCACATTAGTTTGGGGGATTTTGAGCTGCTTTTCATATAATAATCAGAGAAGGAGCACACACAAAGGTTAATTCCTGTGATGGATTGAGACACAGCCTTGAAAATCAGAAAGAAAGGAAGACAGTCTCCCTGTCACTAGTCTCTCTGCTCTATCATACCAAGTTACACACTGATCAAACAGCACTGATTTCTCTGAAAGCAATTTTCTACTAGGCTCACCCATTCAGCTCTTGGAAAATAGGAGAACAGCGTTTACTTGGTGATAGTATGTATTGTCCTAAACCTGGAAGGAAGCCTGAGTCCATGCCACCAGGTTTTTCAGTATTTACTCCTAGATAATACTAAAGCATTATTCTTTAATTACACACACCACACCACACCCCACCCCAACTCCTGAATTGCTTTGTTTCTTTGGAGTTTTGAAGCCACACAGAAACGTGGCTTTGCTCCTCCAATGCCTGGGCCACTCGGAGCACATCCACATTGTAAATCTGAGCCATGACATAATAATTCTCCATGGCAGAGCCACCCAGCATAGCCTAGCACCATGCAGAAATCCTGGCTGGTGTCTCAACCTGGCAGAGCAATTACTGTGGACAACGTGCTATGGGTATTTGGCACTTGCATGGTCCTCCCTGCCACAGTGCATGACCTCCCTACAGAGCCTGCACCCCAATCCCTACTTCCTTACTCGCAGGCATTATGGCTCTTAGGTCTAGGGACTCTGGTTTTGATGCCAATTTTTGCTGGCAACTCACCCCATTTTTTTGTGCTTACACTCTTTTAACACTCCCAATTCAAGATGGGATGGGATAATCCTATCTTCTGTTCAGCCAAATGCCAACTCTCTGGTAAACCCAATCCTCGCTAGCAATGTGAAGAAGGAGGGGGAGTCAGTGACCTGCTACTTGCTGTTGCCTCCAGGACTGTGCTTTTAGTCATACTTCTTTGTGCCCATTCAAGTGGCTCTTTATTCCTCCTTTGATTTAACTCCTTTCACCTTGTTTTCCTGTCTTCCCATCCACCAAGTTCTTCCTTTCTCCTTCTTTCTGTCTGGCCTTCTCATTTTTTTATCTATTTTCCCTTCCACCACAACTCTTTTGTCTTCCACCTTCTCCCTAGTTCCTTCACCTTGGTTTAGTTACCCTGTACATATTTTTTCACCTGCAACCACCACCAAATCTGCCGGTTAACACAACCCTCTGCTTTGCTGATGTCCAAGTTCTCCCGCCTGAAGCGCTCTCTCTTCTCATCTCTCTCACTCCCCGGCACAATCAGACTGCAAGCTCTTGGGCTGCACCTGAATAAATGAACCTCCAAGGTTGCAGACCCCCCAGGAACAAAGGGAATTAAAAGTCCGTAACTGCAGAAAAACGCATTTCTTTAGACCACTACATTTCTTACTGCTACTCTGATATTTGTTAGAATAGAATTCTGCTCGAAACTTGCAGGCAGATCTTATTTGTACAACTTCCTAAATTACTGAGGCTTAAGAATTCATCCCACTATACTTTTTCTCCTTAAACTGTTAATGATGAAACCTGACTGAAGGAGTAAATGTATTTGTTTGTATTCCCTTAGTACTAAGAATTATACTGGCAACTAGAACTGTAATTTTCTAAGCAACAGTCTTCATTTGTGATACAGTGTTTGGTGAAGCTTGATGGCTCAATAACCTGGTATGCAAACAATTTTCATCACTGAGTTACCAGCGTGAATTCAGTGTGAATACAAAGCAAACTCTATGTTCACCACTTGGATGTATAACAGCAAAGATAGGAGATACTAGTAACTTAACAGAAAGAGTAAGCATTCTTATCAAAGATGGGAAATGTAATTTTGAAGCATCCTCTTAACCCCTGTTGGTTTGAACCTTGTCTAGAAGAAAAATTTATTAATGTTGAAGGGAGGGAGGAGGTGCCTACATGCTATATTGTACTACTTCTGATGATAAATCAGACTTCATCTTCTGATGCCCTCAACTGGGTAATTTTTAACCAGCACCGCATTCATTTAAAGTAAACATCCACTGTATATAAAATAGATAAAGCAACATTTGCTACACTGTGCAAGAAAGTGAATTCTCAGCAGGGAAGATGGTAAACACTGTGTAGCACACTCCTGAAATAAGAAGTTTAGTTTTTGTTGGACAGAATTATTTTTCTTTTCAGAGAGAATCTTGGGGGAGAACAATGTATTCATTATGGTTTTTTACACATACACACGTTTGTTTATAAGAAAATTTAGAACACAATTACCTAAAATAGTACAGATCCTGGAGTGGGAAAGAGATACAAAAGTACAGGGTTACTGCCTGGTGTAGCACAATCACACCCCTCCTGTGGCAGGGGCTGCGTTGCACTTTGGGATGTCCTTTACAGGCTGTCCTGGGCCACTAACAACCTCCACGGGATGCATAAACCCAACTCTGTGCACTCCTCTCTTTCCTCTGAGAGCTAACTTTGGACTGCAGGCAGCCATGCAGACCTCACTCACCTAATAAGACATTTTCCCACAGTTATATACTATGTCCAATCTCAAAGTACATTGCAACTTGCCTGCCTCTGTAATGCTTGTGATCACCTCTGTTGCAGGACTGGAGCAGGCAGGTAAACAAAGCAGGTTACACTTTGAACCTACAAGTTCTACTAGGCTATCTAGTTTTCCTCCTCTACTCCATCACTAGTTTTCCTCCTCTACTGCAAAACCAGTGACGCATCATCGTTTCATTGACCATGAAATATGTAAGGACAATCTCTTCCCCCCACCCTGCCATACCTTTTCTGCTGGAAGGAGTCAAAAATCTATTTATGGGAAGAATTAAGCATGTCAGAGTGAAATAAAAATTGTTTCCCTACTGCATATAAAGATCTGCATGTATCACCCATTCCCAGTTCTGAAAGCTCTAAAGTAAAGGGATTATTTCTACCCATTACCAGCAAAGAGGTTTTGGAAATACTCTTTTGTTGTCTGAAACATTGCAGCTATTTTCTTATCACATCCACTCATTCATCTGGCACAGTGCAAGCACATGGAAAAAAAAAGTGCCTAATGTATAACCAATTAACAGAAAGCCACGTATGCTTGCTGTATCATTAGGACAAAATTATCTGAACATGGATAAGTGGCTGCAATATGACACACTACACCACCATTTTTTGATTCAGCGTAAATGTTTATTGACTAAACAAAGATTACTATAATGTAATCATAATAAACATTAATGATCAGTCATCTATGGAACTTGCTCTCTAAATTAATATACTGTAATACACACTAATGTGGCAGAATTATGTTGGGCTGAACTCATATTTAACTAGCGGTTCCATCTCAAGGGATTACACACTTTCAATTGCAGACAAGTATATTTTTAATTTAATTAAAAAATACAGTCTTAATCTGACAAGTTACTGGACAAAGGGTTGGTGTATTATGATGAAAAGGGTTTTTTTAATTGCATAATTATTCACTGGGGATTCCTCTGGCTGGAATAAATTAGGGCTTTTAAAATAAATTAATATTCTTCTTATATTTATGCAACACAGGCCAATGTTTCCAGTTCTTGTCAAGATGTAACCCAGGCTCACCATTACCCCTCCCACCTCCAAGCTGCACCAAAATGAAATGGTACTGTAAAACACAGGAGGTGAATTCCAAAAGCCATTTTATATGGTGAACATATAGCCCATGTTTAGTTATAAATCTCAATTCCAAATCAAGTTAAATGATGGTAACAGCACCTATCATTTCAATGTTTCTCCATTTGCACTAGATTGTTTCTTCATCAGTACACTGAAGACCCAATTAGTTGTTGGTTTGCCCGACACAATTATTTCTCCATTAATTCACAAGTATTAAGAGTAAACATTTTCCACCTAGCCAATTTGTAAGTTATCATAACTTACTGTGCAAGGCAGGAAATTTAGTACTGTAAAGCCTGGTAGCGTTTTACTACAAGAGTTCAATGCACAATGTCCACAAAGCTGCCAAAGCAGTCTAGTAAGTGTTTCAGATGAGAACTCATTTATTGATCTGCTTGTGCCAAGGGGCTTAAGAGGGCCTGAAAGAGTTCACAGGTTCGCTACTAGCAATATAATCAAGCAGCAACAACAGCCACTTCAAATCTAACCCTGAACCCAACTTCCTTCCATATTCAGTCCACCTCAAATTTCCCCTCTATTCACATCAGCACATCCCATCCTCAGAATCTTAATTTTAAAAAATCACATCCCATGCTAGATTTCTATAGATGCTTTGGAATTACCACTGAACAAAAAAATGAAGAACAATTTTACACTTCAAGAGTTCCAACTGTTTTCTTGATGTTAGAATTGTGAAGACTATGTTCAAATGTTTTTTCCTCATCTTGTCACCGAAACTAAAACTCACTAGCAACTCATACACGCTTTATTTTGCTCACTTTTGTGAGCAAAATTTTGTGATAGGAAATGTTTGTGGAAGAGCACAAAGAATTCTTGTATGTGCAAAACTGCAGAATAAAATAATAAATGTTAGCCAAGACTATGGAGTAATGGGAACTAGAGGAAGAAAAAGAAATAGAAGAGGAAAAGGGAGGAAAAGTCAGATCTTTCCCTACTGAATTGTAAAGGCTGGAAAAAAACCACAACCCAACCCTCAGGTTAGACTTAAAAGTTTGAAATATGGCTAAAAGGCTTCCTGTCCCATGTTCTCTATGCCCATGTCTTTTAGAGGTGTAATTCTCTTACCTGGTACAGCATACAGAAGACTAGCTCCAAAAAGACTAGCTAAAACCTGCATGAGAAGTGTCTTGTGTCATGGTTCAATGATATATTGTTTGACTTTCAAGTTCCCTGTACTGGATCAGAAAAACTGAGGTCACATGAAAGAAAGAAATGACACAGCATAAACAAACTCTACAAATTCAAATTTGTTCAAACAATTTTGGCAGGTTAGCTTTTTTATCAGAAAGATTTATGTGGCATCAAGTATCTCCTGTCTTCCTGAAGCTGACATAAACAAGGATTTATGCTTTTTTGCTGCCTCAATGTACTTTGACTAAGTTGACAGAAATGGGATTGTGCATCACTGCATGATCTGGATCAAATTTTTATTGCTGGCTGATCTGCTTGCATGTAATATTTGGTAATAATGATTGTGGAACCATTGCCCCATTATAAAGGCTTCTACCCTGAAGACTTCATTACCTTATCCAAAGGTATTTGTCTACATTCATGCATGTTACAGAGCAGTTCTCAGGTAAAAAGATTGTAGAAAAAGAAATGAAGCGATAGCTGTAGCGTGGTAGCTGAAATGATGACTTATCATTATTAACTGAATTCTGCTATCAGACCTTTTCTATACTTTAACAAAAGTCAACTTCAAAAGAAGTCTTGCCAATTCCCTACTGTCATGTAAAACTACTTGCTGTCATTGCACCTGGTTTATTACTTTTCTCTCTTTAACTGCACCCCCAAACAGGCACAAATTATCATCTTAGGAAAGAATCAAAATTTCTAACATCTGGAAAATAATAAATCCTATTTCCCACATAAGAAATCTAACACTGGTAACATATTGCAGGAATAACACATATTAGCCCATTAATCTCCATGAAACACAACTAGAAGTCTCTTCAGAGGTACTTAACAACACTGGTATCCGGATCTTTTTGAACTTTCAAACATACATATGCTAATTGCTACACAAATCTAAAGATACAAGTGCATCCGTTGTATACACACTTACTTAAACCTGTGCTAACATCTAACGAGACCACATTGTTTATTCATTATTCTTCTCTGTCAGCACATCACAAAAATGGAAAACATACCAAAATTTTATACTACTTACATGTTGAAGTAGTTTTTAGTGTTGCTACAGTCTATAGTGTTGTTACAGGCTAAAGTACTACCACAACAGAAGTGACCAAAGGTCTGAATTTAAGCAAGGGATAGAGGGAAACATAATGTTTTTTATTAGATCAAAGAATGCAGCAGGGTTAAAAAACAACTGGTAGGTTTTCAGGCACTCAAGCCCTTCAGGTGACCTGAAAAAGAAGCTTGTGCACCCAGCAACTTATCATATTGTGCACCTTCCAACAATATTCCCTTTGATACGTTTAATAAATATTTAATAAGCAATATATAAACATAAGAGTGCAGAGTTTGAGAAAAAAGCAGGGGCACGAGGATACCGTAAGTCAGCTGTGGAAAACAGCAAGGCCATATAGCAGAGGAGAACAACATACAAATTACTCATTAATGCAATGATCAGAACTGAATAAGGCTGTCAGCTGAGGCTTTTCTCCTCTAACTGCCATAATTCAAAATTTAACCTTTTAAATAAATCCCTAGTTTTTCTTGAGCAACATTTATACCCCTTCCAAGGATGTGGACACACAGCCTACCTCACCAGAAATGCTACGTAACACACTTGGTTTACCAATGTGGTTGGCAAGAAAAATATTATTTCTTTAGACTGATTAATATATGTGCTGTCTTTGTCATAGCTCTTGGCCATAATCAATAAATGCCATATGAAACAGCTGGAATGAGTATTACTAAGCCAGCTTGCTTTTTTTTTAAGAAACAGCTTAGTGCCAAACCCTGGAAAGAATTCAGGCCAGGATGAAGACAACTTCCATTCTCTCAGAGGGTCAATTAAAATTATACAGCACCCACACACAAAAAAAACAAACAACAAAAAAAACCAAAACAAAAAACCAACCTTCCACACTGCTTACCAGATTAGTTTTCAAGAACACACTGAGGCATAAACTTTGAGAATCCCATCAATGCAACAAAGCACTTGACAGCATATTCTGCCGCCTTCCAAACATGGATTTTTATCCTTTTCTTCACTTTTATTTATATATTAAGAACACACACCTGTAAGTCACTTGCCATGCCTCAGTATAAAATGAATATACAGCCCTACTAGGCTCAGACTGAGGAAAGCATTCCAGACAGCCATAAAGCACCAGCTCACATATACGCTCAACAGAAGTCCAGCTAAAATGAACTATGTGTTCAAGGTTTTCATGAATCAATGCCTCGAAGAAGCATTAGCTGCTTGATTAATCAGGAAGCAGTACTGCCACTATTCACCTAATCAGAACTTCCCACTCTTAGCTCATGTTGAGATATATTTTGCTTCAAAGTACTTTCACAGATACCACGATTACAATGAAATTCAGTTCCACTCCCCCAACTACAGCTGCTAGAACCAAAACCTTCAACTTGTACCCCATCCTGCGCCCACCTGGTAGATACTCAGTGAAAAAATAGGACTCCTCGAGGAGAAGCGTACTATTCAGTGTCAGCAATGGTATCGTATCAGAGCTCTTTATGAGCTTCAGTTGAAAAGTGTCATTTGGGAGTAAAGTATTATTGCTTTTTCATCCAGTCTTTGGTATATGACTTCTAATGATTCCTCTCCTTTTTTCATAGATTTAGTCAGGCTTCTGTAGGCTTTCATGAGGCTTCTTACACATCTGTGTAAATTTTTCTCACCATCTGACTTTAAAATCCTCAGTAAGTTATCCCAAGGGCAGATAAGGATCATTTGGCTCTAGAGCCAATTCATTCACACTTCCTGTCTGCTGGGAAAGAAAGAAGAGAGAGGAAATAAAAAAGAAACTGAAAGGTGAATTTATAATAATCCCATTTATAATAATTGGGCCCTACTAGGTTTAGGGCTGGAACAAGAAGCTATTTTAACTGTTCAAAGGCATCTTATAATTAAAATGACATTTCTATCCAAAAACTTTTACCTACTATTGGTACAATTAAGAGCAAAGATAACTACAGGAAATTAAGGATAAGATTTTTCCCCAGTTTACAATTTCTTTCTTTTAGTTGGTACTTTTAATGGGTCCTAGTTAGTACCATTCTATACTTGGATATCTTCATGGACTTTTCAGTAAACAATCAGTTTCTTTGCATGGGTCTTTTGCAGAAGGGATAGAAACCTTTTTTAAGTGATAAAAAAAATAAGGGATGAGAAAAGTTACCAGGTTGTTAGAGGAAATAAGAAATGCAATATGTGAAGCTAATTACAATTAATTACTTAAAAATTACTAGCTTTCAGGTTCATACCAGTGTCATTCTTTCCATTTTAACTGCAGCAAATCATTATATATTTATACATGGGATGTCACCCATGTATAAAGACTCATGAGAGAGACCTATAATATCACTTGCATTTGTATAACAACAATATGCAGTACTACAAGCTCTACTTGCAAAGACAGCTGTTGAATCAAGCACAAAAATTTCCTTTTTCTTCTTCTCATTTTTCCTGCAGTGTTTTCCTTTGCAAGTCTTAATAACGTATCTTTCATCCTGACTTGTAGGCTTCTGACTGCAAAGATAAGGTTACAAGCATGAGTTTGTCAAGTCTGCTTAATCTTTCTGTCAAGCAAAACAGTATGTATAAGTCCAGCTGCAGAGAAACAAAGCTGCAAACATAACCACAACTTACTCTGCTACCTGAACACTGTCACAAAAGAATTTTCCTACCATTAGGCAAGATGAAAAAAACATTGCCAAATAAACAAGATCCAGTGGACATACCGGGGCAGGAAAGATGATACTAAGCCTTCAGGCACCGGTTATTTCTGGCTTCAGAGTTTAACATGAAAACTCGCCCACAGGTTTAATGGCATTCATGCATACACAGAGCGAGAGTCTGTGCCCAAGGAAATCACCAGTGTAACTCACATAGAACTTGCAACTCACACTGACCTCAATTGAGTTCGGATAGGATCTCACTCCTGTGTCGTCTGGTATTTTCCTCCCAAGCACAGGATCATTGCTTATGCTAAAAATTCTCTTCTGAGGAACTCAAGAATTATCCACCTTCTGTGGCAAGTCACCCCCACAGCACCCAGCTTCAGCAGGGGACTCCCTAGCATCCCACCATGAACACAATCTCAGCTAATATTTAACAAGTAGGTTGAAGCTGCCAGTTCACAACTTCTAAAACAGAGTGCAAACCCTGTAGACCTAAACCAACAGACTATTTTTCAGAAAAGTGACTTTTCATTCCTATTTCATCCAATAGGTGACAATAAGTGCTACAGCCACGCAAAAGAGCGCAGTTATATCAAACTGAGATATAAAGCTAAAGCTACGATGGTTTCCGTGCTACCACGTATTGAAGCCAGATATAAATGAGCTGCTACGAGCGTCAGTATTCTCTGAAGCTACAGAGATCAGCCCTTAGTGCACAGGCTTTGTTCAAAGCCAGCTTTGTAGTGAACATGCCAAACTTCTGAAATTCAGCCTCAGACTCAAGCTTCAAGTAAGTGGCTTCTCAAGCTTGGGACAGCTTCCAAAAGTGGAAGCTCCCATGACACTACAGACTTCCACTAGTAACACTAGTAACCAGAAGAGAAAGGAGAGTGAGATTTAGAGAAAAAAAGCCCAAAGAACTCTTGGCTTTTTTCATTGTTTCAACTCATTTACATATTTGGTATGTGTAAACACATGAAAGATTATGTATCTAGCAAAAAAAAAAAAAAAAAAATCTTTTTGCAGTTGTTTTCTGCCTCACATGGTAGATTAAAATACTGAATGGTAAGAGAAAGATGGATGTGGAAAGTCTGAACAGAAACACCTTAGTCTTTCCAATTTCTTGTATGGCAGGTTATGCATTCCCCCATAATAATTCAATGCCTTCTTAAAAATAAGAATGGACTCACTAGCTTTATGTTCTGAATTTTCTCTAGTTTTTTCTTAGTTACATGATAAAAGATACCAGGAAGTATTTCAGGATGTAGCATCCAATACGCTGGTTTCTCAGTATACACATTATTGTGCGTTTATAGACCTTATATTCGGTGGTCTAACAAATGAAATGGAATACGTTTTCATTAATGTTCACACAGAGGTGGCTCTAAAGCTTTTTAGCTGGTAGGCATCTTAGTGGAAAATTTTTAGTAGACATGCATGTGTGTATGCATAAAGCAACAGGGGTTTGACAGAGCAACATCAGACAAAACAGGAATAGTGTAGGTTATAGGATGTCAGGAGAATATTAAGAAGATGTGGATATTTACAGAGGTTCTTCACTGGAGATGAGGGAGAAAAATAAAAAAACCACAATAAACCTATTTCCTTGTAAACAACCTTGTAACTTTTTCCTGTGCATCTCTTTTCGCACCTAGCCCAAGTTCTCCATGCTCATTAGTGTGAGCCTGGGATGGCCAGCAAAATCCCCACTGATGGCTACTATGCGGTCATGCAAATGCCCGAGAGCTCTGTAAGGAGTTTAAGGTTTAGTTTAGATTGTTTCAGTTTAGATGTCTCCATCTGCAGAAACTTGGTATACGTTGTAACTTGTTATAGGTTATCTTCATCGCAGTATGCTGTCACCACATGTCACTACTATGTCAGAGAACGTCACTGTATGTCACAGAACAACTAATTTCTGGTGAATGTTCTTCTTGAAGCTTTGATGTTCAGCTTTATCACCACGATCCTGCAGCATCATGCCAAAGACAGTGTATTACCTAATGGTTGTGTGAGCCATACAGAAGAGGAAGCCCAAAGTCTTCAGAAGGCTTAATTTCAAAGTTAGAAAAACCTAGTGAAATACAAGCACTGCACAGCACACAATGTTAGCTACAGTCCTTGCTAAGAATTTACAGTTAAAAAATATTTCCAGAATATATTAACGTAAAAAAGTATAAAAGATATGTTCAGAATGAACAAATCAAAGAAAAATCCCTTAAGGCAGACATTGCTGAAGGGCAATGAAGTTACACTGCTGGGGATTTTCTTTACTATGGACAGGACTGCTATCATAGCCTAATTGGTATCACCTGAAACTTCCAAGTCTAAGATCCTATTTTCAGTTCTTCACAACTTTATTTGTGGGCTGAAATTTTCCAACCTCAAAAGAAGCATGTGAGTAAGATAGGAGTTCAGGAAGGGTTACTGAGAAGGCTAAGTGAAAGAAATGGGATTTGAACAAGATAAGAGAGAAGAGATAAGAGAGAAGTTGAATGAGTCCCAACTGGGGATAATAAACAGAAAATCTGTGCCCACTAATGTAGCTTGAAATGAAACCCAAGATTGTTCTGTCTCACCATTTTTTTTCCTATCAGCACATCAGCTGTTACATCCTCTTACACTGCTTGGCCTCAGAAATAGCAGCCTACAATTGCTATCAGTTATTCCATCACATCAAGGCGCAGAAGTCTGTACAGCTAATCTTGAGATTCAGCCTTGATGATGACCTACACTAGTGTCAATATTATATCCTACAATAGAATTACCATGTTTTTTAAAATTAGAAGTTTATTTATGGATCCAAAGCCACAGAGTTTTTACAAGAATATCAATGCGCTTCCTAAGCCTAACAGGAAAACCTTCAGGAACACCAGAGATGAGTTTGCCTCAATGTTGTGGTTTAACCCCAGTCAGCAACTAGGCACCATGCAGCCGCTCTATCACTCCCCCTCCTCAACTGCACAGAGGAGAGAAAATACAACAAAAGGCTCGTGGGTCGAGATAAGGACAGGGAAAGATCACTCAGCAATTACCGTCACGGGCAAAACAGACTTGACTTGGGGAAAATTAATTTAATTTATTGCCAATCAAACCAGAGTAGGGTAATGAGAAATAAAACTAAATCTTAAAAACACCTTCCCCCCACGGTCCCCTCCTTCCCGGGCACAGCTTCACTCCCGAATTCTCTACCTCCTCCCCGAGTGGTGCACAGGGACGGGGAATGGGGGTTACAGTCAGTTCATCACGTTGTCTCTGCCGCTCAGGGGCAGGACTCATCACACTCTTCCCCTGCTCCAGCGTGGGGTACCTCCCACGGGAGACAGTCCTCCATGAACTTCTCCAACACGAGTCCTTCCCACAGGCTGCAGTTCTTCATGAACTGCTCCAGCGTGGGTCCCTTCCATGGGCTGCAGTCCTTCAGGCACAGACTGCTCCAGCGTGGGTCCCCCGCAGGGTCACAAGTCCTGCCAGAAAACCTGCTCCAGCGTGGGCTTCTCTCTCCGCGGGGCCACAGGTCCTGCCAGGAGCCTGCTCCAGTGCAGGCTTCCCACAGGGTCACAGCCTCCTTTGGGCACCCACCTGCTCCACTGTGGGGTCCTCCATGGGCTGCAGGTGGATATCTGCTCCACCGTGGACCTCCCTGGGCTGCAGGGGGACAGCCTGCCTCACCATGGTCTTCATCACCACGGGCTGCAGGGGAATCTCTGCTCCAGCGCCTGGAGCATCTCCTCCCTCTCCTTCTTCACTGACCTGGGGGTCTGCAGGGCTGTTTCTCTCACACGTTCTCACTCCTCTCTCCAGCTGCAGTTTCTGCGCCACAGTAACTTTTTTTCCACCCTTCTTAAATCTGTTATCCCAGAGGCACTACCACCGTCGCTGATGGGCTCAGCCTTGGCCGGCGGCCAGCCCGTCTTGCAGCTGGCTGGCATTGGCTCTATCGGACATGGGGGAAGCATCTAGCAGCTTCTCACAGAAGCCACCCCTGTAGCCCCCCTGCTACCAAAACCTTGCCACACAAACCTAATACACTCAACAATGGTTTTTATGTCCCTGTGCATGTGTGCAAAGACGTAGTTTTAATTACAGGCTCAAAATAGTATTTTGTCTTTCCATGCAATTCCTACTTCAGCTTCTGCACAGGAGAGCATGATCTGAAGAAGAACCATTCATTTCTACTGAAAAGATGATTGTCTTTCCCTCTTGTTAAGTAACATAGTAGATATAGTCATAGCAGCAAAGCTCTCACCCAGGGAAGAGGAGAAGGCATGGTCTCAGAGCTAACATGGATCTGGAATCCATGTTTGCTTCTGCCAACAATTTCCAATGAGATGCTTTCTAAGTCATTAAACAAAACTCTTCTCTTGGATGATTTGAAGACTACCTACGAGTTTGCCAAGAGACAACATGTAAGTTTTATGAAGAGAGCAGTCACCTCAGGGAACTGATCCTAGCTTGCTGCCCTTGACTGACAGACCTGCCGTGCTCCCTGAATGATGAAAACAGAAATATAACCCTTACTTTTGGAATAGTTTAAAAGCATGAAAAAATAGATAAAGGAATACCTATATATATTTGGTTTTCCCCAAAACCATTTTTACACAGAGAGAGATGCTTTGCTCTTCAAAGAGCTAAGAATATGGAGACTAGCCTGACAAAGAATTGGCTTGAGAATAAAAGAATACTGAGTATAGCCACCCAAATAACAGCTAGAATTCAGTGCTGAGCACCTGGCATTGGACACATAGTCCTTGATTCTGAGAGGTACTTGAAGCCTCAGGTGTAGTAAATGGCAGCACTCACAGGATTCAAAATTGCTTACAAATACATGGTTTGACCCATCACATCCCATGTTTGCATGATTAGAGGACTGTTAATTCTTAGACGTTCGTCAGCTCACGCTACTTATTCCCCATCTGCAGTCACTGTCTGCATACGCTGTAAAAATTATTGTCATCATAGATCAAAGATTATGCCTCCAAAAGACAGTGAGCAGGAGAAAAACTCTCAAAGAATATAGATTGCATCAATATCATATAAAGTGAATTCAGTAATAAAGAATGAAAGATTCAGTTAAGTATGAACAAAGTAAGACTTCCAGTAGAAGCAGAGAAGAAATAATCATTTCTTCTTTATTTTTTCGTCCCTCAAATGTTATTGTTTCTTAAACCAGATATTATAAGTCAATGATTATATTTTGTTATAAAATATAAGGCATTTTTAAAAGAGAACTAAAAGGCTTATTTTAGTTAGGGTCAGGGAAAATTTGATGGTTCAACTAAACCACTCTTTAGTATACTGGTAATACTAACTGCCAGTCTCTCATTTGATGCAAAGAAAGCTTTTTTGATAATTGTCTCCTTGAAAAGGCACCAACTGAGTTGTCAGGTTTTAAGCTGTCAGGCTTGAACAGTGTATATGTACAACAGAATTTGTGCCTTATTATAGTAATATCCAGCAGCGTAGCTAAAATAAAGGTCTTTAGGCAACACTTTTATAATTACTCTGTACTTTCGTTCCTTTTCAGTCTTAGATACTGCTGACTCAAACTCTCCCTTCATCAGTACTTTTACCCATATATTCTGAAGGGTTTTTGGGGGAAAAATTATCAGTTAAAACCAGTATGATTTTATATTTTCCAAATTATTATTTTCTGTATTTATTTTATTTTGTTGTTAAAATTTTTATACTGTCCACACAGCCTGTTTTTCACAAAAATTTATGTGGTTTTTTTTTTATATTTAATATAAACCCTAACCAGACCTCTTCATTCCTGGACATGAAATAGGTGCTTCTTTTCCGCAGTTCAGCTGGGCCAATGAAGTGGGGGATATGCAGGAAAGCTGCCAGATACAAATGTAATTTCTTTTTTCTTCAAAAGTGAAGGGGGGTCAACCTGTGTGACTCCAGTCTGGTGTAACTCACAAGCAGGTTGCACGTGGTTCCCACAGGCAGTCTGTATCATTTGCCTGGCAGTGGCTTATGTTGGTGTGGAGGCTGGCAAGAAATCTGAAACCCCAGCTGTGGACATCGTGAGCAGCAAAAGCTATTCAAACTAATGTTAGGGAGTCACCCCCAGGCGGCCTTGGTCGCTCGACCCATTGCTGAGCAGTAGCCTGCCTGGATTCCCTAATTTCCACCTCTCAGAGCTGCATCCTACATCCCCAGCCACAGCGAGATCTTGGACTGTGGTTTATACCATCTGCAGGGTAACAAACCTTACCCTAGAATTATAATGTTGTTAAGTCTCATTAAAAAAAAAAAGAAACATTTGTCATTTTAATTAAAAAAAATCAATTTTAAATAAAATGGGAGTTACAGTTTCAATAACACAATGCCTATTAAACAATGACTGTTCTCTTGTATCTCAATTTCAAAATTAAACCAATCCAGTCAGCACAGCACGAACACAGCTATACTATGCACAAACCCTTTACACCAAGGACTGTTTCGACTCTGAACAAGTTATCTGAAAAAAAAACCTGTTAAATTTAAAACTGATAAAAACCAATACCTACATAAGCATGTAGAATACTCACTCAGCAGAGTCACACAATGACTTCATGGGTCTATCCGTATTCTTAAAAAAAAAGCTTAGGAGTTCATAGGGGAGTACAAAAAATACTGTTTACACATTTCCCCAGCAGTACTATTATTAAACGTTGATTCAATCCAGAAGAACTTTAAAAATACAGTTTACATCTCCTCATGTTTATTTACTTTTTGAATTCCTGCTCTAACAATGAAGAAAACCACACAGGGAACTCAGTTTCGTTTAACTTAAAGCTAGTTCCTTCTAGCATTAGTGCATATTTTTCTCTGAAGACACTGGAATAAGCTACTTGTGTAAAAGCAACTTTAAAAAATAATTTCTTTGGTTACAGAAACATCACTGCCTGACTTAGATCTATTCAGAGACCTCTCAGCAAACTGCTAAATTTACTAAAACGGCATGCTCTTTTAGGCAGCATACCAAAGGTCTATAACACATCAGTGACAAAAATCACACTTAGATGCCAAAACACCTCCCAAAAGCAGAGGTCACTCCTCCTTGGAAGGGGCTTTGGTGTTGAAAGCAAGGATCCTACCTTCAATGGCCCTGACTACTGTTCGATGTGGAGCTTTACTCCTGCATCCAGCCACCTAGGTTGGACTTGCAGAAGTAAAAGACCAGATGAAAAGAAGCTGAGCGATCATTCAGCTCAGAGACCGAGTAACAGGCCAACAGCTTATCTGTGTTAAAAAGAAAAAGAAAAAAAAAAGCCAAAACCCCAGCAAGGTCATTAATAAAACATCATCAAGGACAGGAAACTCCTGGCTGTGCACTCCAGTTACCCTTGTGGGAAGGGAAAAGGCATCTAACTGGGAATAGGCCTTTCCTGTAGATTTCAGGCGAGCTGCTTACTTGCCCTGCAAGTGTGGGAAGAAAGGCTTAACCTCTTTTGTCTGCCCTAAAGGGTTTCAGCCTTTTGGTGGACTTCAACCAGGGTGTGTTTGGCAGGGGGGCTGGATGGGAAGAATTGCAGGAATGCTAATGGCAGCGAACGAGAGGAACCGGTTCCAGTCTGTCCTCCCAGCCTACCACAGCCCCCCCCAGGAGTTAAAGCAGCCTTACCTAAACCCTGTGTCACCTTCTGCCTGGAAAACTTACTACAAAACAAGGTCATTGCTCAGACATCTGGAAAGGTCAGAACGAAAGTTTTGTGTACCATGTGAAGTCAGCCCCTCGTGCACGTGCACACTGATACAGATTTTTAACTACATGCCAAATATACGATGCAACACATAGAAAGAGTGCTGAAAAGTGAACTAACTACGTATATCTATTATAACGGGGGTGAAGAGGAATTAATTTTCAAAGGACTGGTAACAAAGAGGAGGAAAGAAAACCCTAAAACCACAGCGTATCAATATATAGCTAGAGATATTCTTTAAGAGATATTTTATGGCTTATAGTTATAGTGTTGAATCTCAACATGCACAACTTGTACCGTATCTAGACTACCACATAATGATACTATAATCTTCACCCCATTTTCTGTTTCTTGTGAGGTTTTGTATCGATACGAGCTCTAATTCTGCAATAGGACTCATACCAGAAACTTTTTGTCCTGTGAAGTTCTCCCACAAAGTCAGTAGGGATGGCCACAAGAGTGCAAATGCACCTACCACCCACCAAACCCGTCAAACTATTTCACACGTTCTTAATGTGCAGAATCCTATTCAGCTGAGTCATATCCTTGTGCATATAACCACAGTTCTCAAGACTGAGGTGTAACACCGGTGTAAAACAACATAATACCTGTTACAGTATAAACCTGTCTCTCGTTACAATCTTTGAACAATATTATTGTTAAAAACAGTAAAAACGAAAGCCTGCCCAGGCACCCTCCGCGGGGTGCAGCCGCCACCCGATGGAGCAAAATGGGGAGGGGGGGGGAACCCCAAACCAACCACCGGTTGCTTTGCCTTTAGACAGGGCACCTTTCATCCAACGGGCCGCACAAACAGGTCGTTACCACGAGAAGCACGAAGAACGCTTGGTTTGACTTACACCTACACGTATCTACACGCGCCTCCGAAGCACTCGCTGGAAGAGCCCCGGGCCGGGCCGCTCTGCCCCGCCGACCCCGAACCCCCCCACCCCGCCAGCGACTTTCTCACCCACCTCTGCCCCCCACCCGACCCCGCCGCGGGAAGCCCCATCCGCTTTTACCTTCCCTCACCGGCAGAACACCGCTGCCGCCCCGGGGGAGACAGCCGCGGGCCTCTGAGGAGAAGGAGCCGCGCCCCTGAGGAGAAGGAGCGCGGGCCCCTGAGGAGAAGGAGCGCGGGCCCCTGAGGAGAAGGAGCGCGGGCCCCTGAGGAGAAGGAGCGCGGGCCCCTGAGGAGAAGGAGCGCGGGCCCCTGAGGAGAAGGAGCGCGGGCCCCTCCGCACTCCCCGAGGCGGGCAGCCGGGCCGGCCTCACGTACCTGGCGGCGGCAGAGGCTCACGGGCACCACAGGTGCTTCTCCCGGCCGGGCCGAGCCGAGGCGGGCGGGCCGCGGCAGCACCGCCCCGGGGCCGGCCTCACCTGCGGGCGGGCGGGCGGGCGGCCGGAGGAGGGGCGAGGCCCCGGGCCGCGCTGTGGCCGCCCTCGCCTCAGACCCGGGGCGGGCGGGCCGGTACCGGGCCCCGTTGACTGAAATGGAGGCGGCGTGGGGGCCGAGGGGCGGAACGGGCTCCTCAGGGGAGACGAAGCGGGGCTCTCGTCGTCGGCCCCGGCCTTTCGGTTTCGTTTCCCGCGGGTGTTTTGCGGCAGGAGAAGGAGAGAGCCGGCCGGGGGCGTTGCGGGGCTGGGGCGGCACTGCCCCGGCCCGTGGACCCCTGCCCACCCCGCAGGCCTGCTGGGTGACTGAAGGGGGGGAACAAAACCAGATGCAATAGCAAGATCTGGGAGTTAATCTCTTTTTAGTGCCTCTTTATTGTTCAGGGGAAAAAAAAAATCGGTTACCAAGTTTCCGAGCATCGCCATCTGACTACAGCGGAGAGGAAGGAACATATTGACAAAGAGCTCCGGGGGAAACCTACCCTTCGTAATTTATTCAAGTGACGCAGGGAAGAGGAGTCAGATGTGGCCCTTCGCTGTAAGGCACAGGCATGCTGGTGGGCTCTACACTGCAAGCATTTGGTGGCATTGCTCCGTCTGCCCAGTGTAATTTTCCAGTCTGTGTAAAAACAACAGACGTTTATCCTTTTCACGTATCTTTTTTACACGTGTGACACCAGTAGCTCCTCTAGTTCTACCCGTGTCCCCATGTGGTTAGGAGAGGTCCAAAGTACCACCATCGTCCTGACAAAAGACTCCACGTTGATCTTTTGTCCCACAATTTCACTGGGATCATGCCATTTTCTTTACACTCCCTCAAACTCATGCTAGGAAATTGTCATTGCCAGTAAAAGAGTGGGAAGTCAGCTGAGATAAGTCAATGGTAGGGGGAAAAAAGGACAAAACACAATTAGAGGCACAAGGACACCGCCTCACTGAATCACAAATTGCCGGATGCTTCCACTGCTCCGGGAAAATCCTGCCAGACTCACCTTCCCTGGCTTATGCTGGTGGCCACTGTCAGAAAGGGGGGCTATGGGACATGGAGTCTGACCTGGTACAACTGCCCTTACAGCTTTGGCTGCATGGTGTGCCCCTCGCGCTGTCTTTTCCAAACAGAAAGTGGCTCACTGTGGACTCACTCCTGCTTCTGAGGGATTAATTCACGCAATATCTTTTCTGCCTGGTGTCCATCTGGAGAAGCCTCCTCTTCACCCCACTTTACTAAAATTAATAGGAATTTCTGCTAAGTGCACAACTCTGTATTTCTACTATTAAATTGCATGTCATTTCTCTTTCTCCTGTCCACAGACTCATCCAATTCTTTCCGTAGGGCATTCCAATCCTTTTCTGTTGTAACAGCAGGTCTTAGGTTTATGTCATCAGCAAATTTCATTAGCACACTCATGTTTTTTGTGCCAAGGTCACTAATAAAATTTTAACTAAGATTAGTTCTGAGATCAGTCCCTATGGAACTGCATTAGTAACCTCCTTCCATCTAGAGTTTCCCTTTCAGCACACGCTATTGTCCTTACTTTTCATTTCTTACATTCATCCGCATCTCTCCATCTTAATTAATATTTTCTCGCATGGCATCCTCTCAAATGTTTTATTGAAGTCCAGATAGATTTGATCTACCGTATTTTCATTGTTTGAGAAAATGATTTATCAGACAAAGATACTGGCTTAGTCTGGTATGTTCTATCTTTGGTGAAGTCCTGCTGCATTTTAACTAGTTTTTCATATACCTCCACATCTTTAATTAGTTTTTCCTTCAGAGTTTGTTCTAAAGCTTTGTGTACTAATGAGGTCAGATAAAAGAGCCTGTAGTCCGTTTAGATCAGTCCGTTTTCTCACCAAGTATAAGTCTGCCACAAAAGTCTCCAGACTTTTCAGTGTCTTTCCTGGGCTGCTGTGGCCACTAGGCCTGACCTGAAATTAAGGCACAGCAAGCCTGTGATTGATTTTAGACTAACACCTCGGGATGAAAAAAAACAAATGTTATATTTTTTTACTTCAAAGCCCACCTCACACGTTTCTTCTGCAAAACCATGCATTCAGATTGCCTAGTTCCCAGATTTACTTGCAATCATGCCTTTGAGATTTTATGTACGCAACCTGAATGCTCTGGCATTTCTTTGCACATACCTCTTTTCCATTTCAAATACATTTCTTTATGTTTGTATTCTTATTGTATTAACATTTTGTCTGCAACCCAAAAAGAACAGCTGAAGAACACTGCTTCTACTTTCCTCTTTATGAACCTGTCCAGTCAATGGATTTAGAATAAATCTTATTACTTTAAAACAAAATCATTTTGCTCATCTCCATTTGCAGCCAACTGCCACCTCAAAATGAGATGTAGAAGTGAAGCTCGTGGGTAGATAAAGTGTTAAGTTTACACTACAGAACCCAGAGAGAGCTTTTTGTCTAGCATTAGGTTGGTCTTAAAAGAGATCTCTTTCCCTGGACTTTGCCACTTTCTTAGTTAGGTCCCAGTTGATATGAAACTCCAGGCTGCTTTCTTCCAGACTGAGAAGACCATGGTGAGGTCTTTGCTGAGAGCGACATTTAATTCCTCAGAGCAGTAGCACAAATGGGAGGGGAGGAAGGCAGGTCCAGACTTTTGGCTGGACCACTGTACTTCCATATCCTTCAACCAGCATGAAACTCTCCCCTAATGTACCTCAGCCCCTCTGTGTCCTTTTGCACATCTGAATAAACAGGTTGTTTAGAGATGGCTTTACGTGGACCCCATCCTGTGGCACTGAGCTCAGTTTGTAAAAGATTATCTAGAAATTTGGAAGAGGGGTGCTTCCAGTCACTGAGTTCTTCTGAGCAGCAAAATTCAAATCAGAGCAGCGATGACTAAGGACTGTAGGAGCATCGCTGGAAGACTTCAGTGCTAACTCAGCTGTTCATCTCCTGTTAGCAGAACACCTGTGCAAGGTGTATACCATGTGTTATTTTAACTGTGCTGGTAGATGATCAATATTCTGTAGGTGGGATCTAAAGCTAAGCATAGACGAGACTTTGGTCACAGAAAGCAAGTTTTACTGACAAAATAGTGGAATAACATCAGGCTGCAGATTTTTACCTGGTAAAAGATCACCTCTGTTTTCTCTCAAGGTGCAGTAGGTTTGCGTGGTGGGTCTCTTAAGATGAGACTCAATGCTGAGGCCAGGTGACCTTATGCAAACTGGAGGAAAGATCAAGAGAAACAGCAAGGTTATGTTTTCAAGTAAGGCTGTGACATCTCACCAGGCTAAACATAAGTCATGCAACCTTTTTGTGTTCAAAATAAGACACTACTATATAGGAGAGTGTACCAAATTTGACTCTACCGTGTGTATATATTCTAGCCTTACATTTCATATGAACCTGAACCAAATGTATGCTATTTGTCATCTCTAAATCTGTAATTTATATACAGGTTCACTTAAGGACCATAATTCACTATTGTTAAAATTTGCTTTCAAGAAAGTTGCAAATGAGACCCCTCTAACACAAAATGACTTAATATGGAGAACCGTGTCTTTTTATTTATGACGTATAACATATCAGTTACCACAATGAATGTAACATAAATACACAGATTCAGTGGAACCTCCAGTATTCTTTCAATGTGTCTCTAATTTCTAAAATGGCAGTGCAGTACTACTGTATGGATAATAAAGCAAAAACATTAATTTAAAAGGCGAGAAGAAATTCCTGTTACACCACTTAGAGTAAAAAATAATATACGTCAATAAAAAAAGAATTGCTTGGTTTCTGGTTTTCTTTCTATAATACTTCCCCCATTCAAGCAACTTGTCAGAGCCCTTCATTGCTACAAAATAGAATTGAACGCCAAAGGAAAGCTGCAAATCGAAAGCAAGATTTAAGGGACTGAAGAGTTGTTTGAATTTTGTTTTTCCTCTCCATTGCTTTCACACATGTTTATGAACTCACAGTTGGATTTCCTCAAACAGGAAATTCCATGGTAATTATCATTAGTGAGCTATGGTAACAGCAGTCCTGTGAATCCACAGGCTCTTTTCAAAGTCATTCCCTTTTAAAGGAAATAAACGCTAATATGGGCCAAATCCTCATTTGCTGGGTTAGTGTCACTGAATTTAGCAGCAAACCAATTTACTCTGGCAAATCATCCATACTCTCGTTTCCAACAAGCTTATTATGAGGCACAGAATAACTGCAAGAGTAGTGTGGTATGACCCACAAGTACTACTGAAGCACTGCTGTACAAATACATTTGTTGCTTTAGTAGATAATGTAAACAAAAAGCAAAGTGAGCCTGGCTGGTAATTCCTGGAGGGCAGAGATAAGTAAGGATCAATGGAGAAAGATTACAGATATGGATTTTTCTGAGAAATACCTTCTGCAACCACAGGCTTCAGAAAGAAGCACATTGACCCCAAGCAGTGGTCCACCCAGCCGAGGCCCTGCCTCTCAATGCGTACCAGACGTGTCCAAAAAGTCGCACACTTTCTAGAAGGAAGAAATTACAAAACCTGTCCCTCATGAAGATTCTAATGGAATCGATAAAAGATCTGGCCTTCAACCAAAGTGTGAAATTTAAATGCCTTTCTAATTATTTTAACAACTGGTGAACAATCTCAAAATCAAGTTCTTTTCATTGTTTTCATCAGTCCTTGTCCAGAAACTTGTTCATGGGTTTCCTTCTACCTCACCTTCTACCTACCTGAATTACACATAAGGTGATGACTTAAACTTTGCTTTCTGACGTGAGTTCATTAATCAGAATTTGTTCCCAAGTTACAGACCGAGAAGAACTGGCTTGTTTCAGGTCATGAACTACTTCGATCTGAATTTCTACCAAAGCTCTGCATCAGTTCACATCAAGAGCTCCCTCTCAATAAGCACAACTTAGCAGTGCGACTGTGAGTGCAGTTTCTGTATAAAAGGACATTATTATTATCAGAACAGAATTGAGAACAGAGTTGTTCTTCTCAAATCAGTTTTCAATGCAAATAAAACAGCGAACTGTAGAATCAGCACATATGGCAGTAGATTTTTATTAATTGGTTAACAGCTCCAATAACATAGATGCCTACACATCAAAGTCATGTAAACAGAGCTCAATCACCATATGGAACTAGACCAAGACAATAACGGGCAACAAAGCAAGACAATCCTATTCATGTTCCATATGGCCTCTGTTGACTTCTATCTATTATGCTGAAACTTCTCTGTATGCTATTATGGAGTATCGTGTTTTGCTTTTCAAAATAGATGTATGAAATTAGGAATCCAAGTGTACTATCAATGGCCCAAAAATACAGAAGGTATGTAAAAAGAACTTAAACTGGATGTTTTTAAGATTTTTTTTTTCTAGATCAGTGTCATACTTGCTTGAACCCTACTTAATTTTTTTTTCTATTTGATGAAGATGGTTACGCTAAATCTTACTCCACTACCAGGAAAGCCCCTTCTACACCAATGAAACAGGTCCTTTTGTTATAGCACAACTATTGCAATATAGAACCTTAGGAAAGAAACACAAAGGCTGCTGGCAGGAAATAAAGGCAAAGGTATCTATTTACACATTCCTTTATCTGCACCATTCCAAGTGTATAGTACAATGTAGCTTATTTTCTTCTCTAGCAAGATAAATGGGCATAGACTCTTATGCCACAGTGAAAGGGATAGAAAGATATAGATACATTGAGGAACTCACTTGGGAGAAACAAATCACTATTGTGAAAAGCCTGATGCTTTTCCTGCTTTCAGCCTGAACATATATATCATTCGGAGCTAATAATTAACAGCTTGGATTTTTCAGATGGGTGTGCTAAGTACACCTTTTGAAAATCAGACATAGAAGATGGCCCTTGCGGAGTGAATTGCCAATGCAAGGAAAGTGCTTTTCCAAATGACATGGGGGTACAATCAAAGCACAGTGGCTCTCAGGTCTGAGACTCAGTGAGTAGAGGGAAGAGATGAGGAGAAAGCAGAATGAAGAGCCTTCCATCTAGTGGAAGCTTTTTTTTTAACAGCTGATTCAGAACTGTCTGCAATTTTAACGGCGAGTTTAGTCTAGTAACCACCACTTGCAGACCCCTGCGCTCCTGTATATCACAGCATATAACTACAGATTGGGATCCTCCACTGATACATGGTAGAGCCTTGAACCACTTTCTCACTTTCTCTGGCATGCTCAAAACTCCTATTAAGCAGTCAGTGTTCAAGTCTAAATTATTTCAGAAATGAGGTGTGGGGAGCTTGGTATTGCCTTTATTTTTCTTCCTAAAATTATTTGAGCTGCAATACCTGTTTGAACTTGGAGCTTTCCTTCAGAAATCGAGACGGGCTTAGAGGCTGGCTGTTGAACCACATCTTTGTATGCTACAAGACACGTCTCATGGATGGTTTAAGTGCTACGGCCCACCCTTTCTGTCATTTTGACTGGAGCGTTACTGATTTTTTAGCTGGATCGAAGCGAGTTTGATGTCTGCTGTCCAAAGTAGGGGAAAGAGTAAGTGAAAATGGGGCAGCTGCTGTTTGGGATCCACTGACTATTAAGCAAATGGGTTTTCTGTTCTCCTAGCGCTGAAAAATGAAGAGAGACAATGAAACTCTGGCAGCAGGAATGGCCTGCAGTGCAGAATGAAGGAGGCATCGCATGCAACTAGCACAGCTAGCACCGTTTCCCCATAAATAATTACCTGCTTGAACAGTTAACATCAGTGCTCCTCACATAATTAATTTTGACTCAAATCTGGTGCCTCTCCTATGGTCAAGTCAAAAGAAGGTAGTGCTGCTTCTTTCCTTGGTGATCTTGTAAACCTGAAGTGTGTATCGGCAAAGGATCACCTCCACGTGGCAAGGCACAAAAAAGAAACCTGGTCTACACCGTAAAACACAAACCACTGGGCTTTTTCCTCTCTCCCATCAATGATAGTCTTCTGAACAAGAGGCAGCAGAGGACTCGCATGCTTCATTTCCCTAAACAGATTTATAAACCACAGCAGCACCCTAGCAGGTGCTGAGGTTTGAAGTCTCCCATTTGCCTTTTTTTTTCTTTTTTTTGCTTGAGCAAAGGCAGCTGGTGAACTATAGGGAAATTGCAAACTTTTAAAGAAAGGGCTTAATCCACCATCTGAAATTCACAGAAGCATTAAGTCATTATTCAAATGAAAAGCTGCTTTTAGCCATTAACATATTTTCGTCAACAACAAAAAAAGCAAGATGCTGATATGAGGGGAGATATGCACATTCTTATTTATATGGTAATTGAATGGTCAGAGAGTTTGCCTGTTATTTTCCTAAGACATGGTATGCGTCAATTAAAACTATGTTGCACTACTCTTCTAATGGAACCTGGCACCATTAAGAAATCTTTTCTTCTTCCTAAGATGTGATGGGGAAAGAGGCATTGAAAGTCAACCAATTTATGCAACCTACTTTGTAACATGATTGCTGGCTTTTGCCTTTCTACAGACAAAGCAAAATTAATAATTCTTCTCTGTAACAAGTGACAAGAGAATTATTTCTGTCTATCAAACCCATCCTAAATAGGAGTAAGAATATTGCTTCCCCTCCCATAAATTTGCATATTTAGAGTGTTCTGAGTAAAATCTGGCGCGTTATAATTCAATGGCTCATATTCTTTGTCAATCAGGCTTCTTTCAAAAGTGAAAATATTTTTAAAAGCCAGTGTACAACTGCAATTCTCTTTCGTCCAAGCAGCACGTTGTAAATCACGGTACAAAAAACTCCAGCTTCGTTTAGATGGGCAGAGTTCCACTGACGCTGGTGGTGCTGTGGTTGGCCTGAGCTGGGTCCAAGAAGTCCAGCAAGCTCCACTGCAAACGCATCATTAACAGAGATAATTGTCAGTGCTGAAGAAGCACCCTGAGAAGACATCTCTTACTGTTGTATAAGTATCATTTTAGTACCCTTGTTTCATCATGCAAGCTGGAGCTGCTTCTTAGTGTTCAAGCCAAGGGAGCCATTCGTCACCGTTTTATGCCTACCTGTCTCTCGATTTATGCAAATTCCCCGGGGCCTCACCAAAAAGAAACCAAAAAGACAAATCACTATCCAGTGGTGTGAGATTATTAGCATTTTTTGCTGAACGTGCTTACACATATGGTACTAGTTTTCCTACCTCTGCAGCCTCAGCCCGAAAAGGGAAAATTTGAGGTGCAGAAAGGTAAATACCTAAGCGCTATCAGGAAATACAGAGGTCAAACCCATCATTTAGAAAGGGGTTTGAAGAGCTTGTTGTAGAGAAAATGTGAACCACTCGTCAGAAATTTCTAAAAGGTGAATTGCCTAAATCTCAAAGTAGCATGTCTAGATAACAAAGATAATACAAAAGGACAAAGCTCATACTCACAGGCTGTCCAACACCCCCCTGCTCTGGATGAGTTTCCAGCATCCCATGAAAAGGACACGTCAGAGCACAAGCATGGAAGACAAATTGCATAAACACTTAGCATGCTAAGCACAAGACCGGTCCCTAAACACAGACTCTGTAATCCTGAAGGGGAGAATAAAATATCTTCCCAAACAAATTTGCGCTAAATCTGTATGATGCCTTTATCCTATAAAACATTTTGGCCATGGAACATTTTTCTGCAAATGTAATCTGGAGAAGATATTAGATTTGGGAACAATTGGGGTGTTTTGGCAGTTCTCCTTTTCTGGTATGCATGAAAAATAATGCCGTATTTACAAAACCCAATGATGCTGTCGTACAAGTTCTCAAATTTGTATCCCATCTGCAGTTCCATAAAACATAAAAATTTTTTATTTAAAAAAGAGTTAGGGGATTCAGAGGACAAGAAGCATTCATAAGCCAGTGGAATAGATGTACTTAAAGCTAAATAACATGAGCTGGCCAAAGCAATGCTAGACAGTCTAACGATCTTGTAACTGTGCAACTGAGATAACGGGGAACTTGAGAGTGTGACTGATAAGCAGCTAGACTTACATGGATGATATCTATAATCCATCAGTGAAGTAAAAAAGGACCACAAAAAAGCTATGCTGGATGCTGTGGTTTCGTAGGATGAGGAGGTGCAGTGGAAGAAGTCTCCCTGTATATTTGCAGGTTGATTTAAAGTGTCCGGAGTGGTTAAAGACCTCTGGTCTTAGTTGAACACGTGATGAATGGAGTTAGGACTTCACATGCAGATGAGGTAAGCAGCCAATTAACGAGTGCATACAGAAGATGGTGGTACTACTACTGCTCTTTGTATTAACAACAGCAAGTACATGCCCCAGGTAAGTTCAAAGGCTTATGGTATTTGACACTTTTTATATACCTAACTGGCAAAAACGCATCCCAGGAAAATGACACGTAACATCTTACCAACACTAAAAATTTGTACTGCTTTAGCTGTATTGATACACTTATTGCAGGACAACTACCTCTAGAAATGGATGCTGATACAAATAGGAATAAGGTGTTCTGCCCATGCACTACCATTTTCATCAAAGACCAGGATTTCCACAACAGTATTTAGGGCTGTCAAAAAAAACCACAAAAGCTTAGACCAGATTCATTATGTTCACAAGTCCACGGAGCCTGATGGGATTCATCCCAGAGTTCTGAAGGAGCTAGCAGATGTTATGGCAGGAACCCTCTCTATCATCTACCACAGGTCTTGGGAATCCGGGGAGGTTGTTGCTGACGGGAGGCTAGCCGATGTTATTCCAATCTACAAAAAGGGCGTGAGGGAAGACCCAGGGAACTACAGACCTGTTGGTCTAACCTCAGTTCCTGGAAAAAAAATAAGACGACTATACTGGGTACTATTGAAAGGCATTTAAAGAATAATGCAATCATCAGGCAGAGTCAACATGGGTTCACAAAAGGAAAGTCCTGTTTAACTAATTTGATATCCTTCTATGATAAGGTCACCCACCTAGCGGGTGAAAGGAAGGTGGTGGATGTAATTTTTCTGGATTTTAGTAAGGCTTTTGACACTGTCCCTCACAGCATCCTTCTGGACAAGTTGTCCAGCTGTGGGATGAGCGGGTTCATGGTGCGCTGGGTGAAGAACGGGCTGAAAGGCCGGGCTTGAAGGGTTGTAGTGAATGGAGCTACTTCTGGCTGGCGACCGGTCACCAGCGGGGTTCCTCGGGGTTCAATTCTGGGGCCAGTCCTGTTCAATATATTTATCAATGATCTGGATGCAGGAGTTGAATGCGCTATTAGCAAGTTTGCTGACGATACCAAACTGGGAGGTGCTGTTGATCTCTTGAGGACAAGAGGCCTTGCAGAGGGATCTGGACAGATTGGAGCATTGGGCTATGATTAATGGGATGAAATTTAACGAGTCAAAATGCCGGATTCTGCACCTAGGATGGAGTAATGCTGGGCACAAGTATAAACTGGGAGAGGAGTGGCTGGAGAGCAGCCCTGCAGAAAGGGATCTGGGGGTGCTGGTTGACAGCAGGCTCAGTATGAGCCGGCAGCGTGCCCTGGCAGCCGAGAGGGCAAACCCCATTCTGATCTCTTCTCCCTGGTATCCAGTGATAGGACGCATGGGAATGGTTCCAAGCTGTGCCAGGGGAGGTTTAGACTGGACATTAGGAAGCATTTCTTTACCGAGAGGGTGGTCAAACACTGGAACAGGCTTCCTAGAGAGGTGGTCGATGCCCCAAGCCTGCCAGTGTTTAAGAGGCATTTGGACAATGCCCTTAACAGCATGCTTTAACTTTTGGTCTGCCCTGAAGTGGTCAGGCAGCTGGGACTAGGTGGTTGTTGTAGGTCCCTTCTGACTGAAATATTCTATTCTATTCCATTCTATATTCTATTCTATTCCATTCCATTCCATTCCATTCTATTCTATTCTTGTATTGTCCCTATACATATTCAAGAACCCGATTGGTAGTTATGTGTACCAAAAGGAGAAAGTGCAGATTTAAGCTAGGTGAGTTAAAAAAAAAAAAAAAAAAAGAAAGAAGAAAGAAATGTTGCACAGATTTGCACTAGGATTTGAACTCTCCCAAATTACAGGACTGTAAAAGTTTATAACTTGTACATTTTAAAATCATAATTCATTCAAAAGCAAATGAGCATTATGCATTATTCTTGAAAACATTAATTCCAAGTTACACACTATTACAGAAATATCCCACTTTCCAATACCAGTTTTTAATAAATAAAAAAAAAAAGCAAAGCATTTCTTTTCATCCATTTAATCATGATCTAAAGATACTGCTGTGGAAAAAAGAATAAGGAAAACCCAAATGCAGGAGAAAAAATATGAGCACATTTTGCTTACTGAAATAATAATATTTTTGATCAGGAAAAATAGGAAATGCTAGCTGAGGGGATGCAAGCCTGCCTCCCCTTCAGTTCCTGAGGGAAATATGTTTGTTATATACCTCCTCAAACAGGTAGAGGCCGTACGCAAAGACAATGTGGGGCTTAGAGCAGAGCTAGATATTAGAGCCGATGTACTGGAAAGAAGCCTGCTGACAGCTAATGCTCATCAATGTCTGCAAGTGGGGCGAGGAGGCGGCAGGAAGACAGTGATAGAGATTGTGGGTGCCCACTGAAGTTTTCTGTGGCTGAAAATCATTTTCTATAACCAAAGAGCTCGTGGGGAGGAAGGGGCTTCTGGGCCAGAAAAATGATTGCAGCTACAAAGCCTGGCAGAGTAGTGTGGGGGTTACACTTTATTCATCAGAAGGTTTGAGAAATCACTGGAAAATAACAGGGAGTCAGAGAAGACAAAATAATGCCATAAAAGAACTGAATGTTGGAAACAAGGAGTTTATGTTTTTTCATGGCCTTTTGCATTTTTCATGCATATTTTCATTCTAAGCCCTTGCATGCACTCCCAGAAACCTGCCAAGACAGAAGAAAATGAAACCAAGCCCATTTTCCCACCTCACCCCTGTGCGAGATATTTTTTTTTTGTCCCTTCTGTTTTTACCCCAGGCTTTCCTAATGGCTTATTTTTCTCATTCATCATGTATGCTGTTCTGCCTGCCTCTTGTTTGTTTATACGTCTCATTGCGCTGCACACCTTCCAGGATACAAAGGTTGCCAGAGTGACGATGCATATTTCAAGGGTGACAAAAGAAGTCATTCATTTAAATAACACACCAAAACTTGTGCTGAATATTCCCAAAACACATCAGTACTTGGCAGATAATCATTCTCCTTGACACTCTCTGAGTAAGGATGTACCAAGTGAAGATTATTCAGAATAGGCTGTAAATGCAAACTGAGTTGTGTTTGAAAACCAGCAAAGTCAACGCAGCTTGATAACATATAGTTTGGAGCTCCTGTAGTTATAAGACCCCATGGATCAATTTTTGGAATCCCTGGTCCCATTATAAATTCCACAAACAATATTCCGCTCCTGGATGTTAACATGCTGAGTGTAGCAAGGAATCAGTTTACAGAAGTCCCTGTAGAGAGGGCAATGATATTACAAGCATCTGTTGTATTTTCAGAAGCATTACGCTGCCTTTTCTCTTAGGGGTTATTACTATGAACAACCACTGCACGTGAAAAAGCCAAAAGCCATTGGAAATAAAGCAGGAAAAATTAAAAGGAAGGTGTATGGTGCTTAGAAATTCTTTGAAAATCTCTGTACTTACGCAGAAACATTCTTCAGAAAGTCCCAAAACTACAAGGCATATTCTACATATTCAATAGAGGGTATTCCCCAACCTCTGGGCTATAGCTTTTTATTTCTTTATATGCATTGGAGGAAATCAAGCCTCGGGCTTCACTGTGCTAGGATCTTCACAAATGCAGAACAGAAAGGAACCAGGCCCACAAGAACTTAGAATTTAAGAAACAGTCAAAAATCAAGCAGCAAATAGGGGCAGCAATGAGTTAGGCTATCTTACTAGAAGGTCTTCCAAACAGTGCAGCCCAAGGACTATCTTCTAGCTCATCCTACCAAAAATCTCCAAACCAATACAATTACGACGAAGTAACTTTAAAATACCTTTTGGCCTAAAGGAAGGCTCATCATACTAATATTCCTTATCTTGTATGCGTGCCTGCATTTTAGTGTATGATAGCAGGTTTGGGTTTGGTTTTTTTAAGGTTGATTCTAGCGATAAAGATAGCTGGAGTTTCCAGTGATAGCAGATAACAACAAATAGCCTTAGCGGTAGTTGAATAGTATATCTGATGAAGATCTTTGCACAGAAGAGAAAGGATTTTGCAAATCTGCTTACTGGGATTAGAGGTAGTTTTAGAACCCCTTATATAGTGTCTTTAGAAGCTGTAAACTAGATAAATTCCTTGGAACCCAAGAAAAAAGGCCAAAACAAAAAGCAAGACTCCAAACTTGTGCAAATAAACCTTTCATTTTGCACTAAAATCTCTAAGCCTATACAGATAATCAAGCATTGTATGGTGAATTTCAATTAGACTTTCATTCAAGATCTGCCTAGTATGCTTTGATATATTTTCCTTGTGATACTTTACATTTGATCCATCTTTGCCAAAAAGAGAGGGGAATTTTTGGGCAGAGCGTATACTTAGTAAACTTCTCTGTAAGCCCATCAATCAGTATCTATTGTGTCTCTTGCCAGTTGGGTATTACTGCTAAATAGTATATGCACATTAAGTCCTCCGCTTGGGGAAGTCATTAAATCTCAAATGATCAAAAATCTCCGCATCTAGAAGTAGCGCTACAGCAGCTACTGCCCAGGAGCTTTATCAATAGAACTGATACTTTGCCTATCTTGCCATCTCAAATCGCCAAAGAGCCAGCACCGTGTATGCTTCCACACAGAGCAGCTGAAACCTTTACAGAAGTAATTGGTAGCTTGCCAGTTGAAAGCTTAGGTCAAAATCAATGGTGCTGCCGGCTTTCTAGGAATTGCTGCTATCCATTGCTGTAAATTATGATCGGTCACCTTGAGAAAAGCACTGAAAGTTGAAGAACAGACCAAAAGCCTATTTAAGTAGCTCATCATCAATTATATTTAGACAAAAGCCCCTGTACTGAGTTAACCCATCTTTCAAGTAATTTAAGAAACTATGAACAGAATGGGGTCTGTAATTATTTAAAGCTGAAGTGCATCCATCCTTCATATGTTACACAGATTCTAGTGAAATATTGGGTTTGTCCCATTCATTTATGTTAACACTTTGTCTCTCATTAATGCTTTAAATGGACAAGACTCCATGTCTCTGAATCTCTTTTTCCATGTTTAAAATGAAATGTGATTTGCTGAGGACTCCATAGCTTGTGGGAGAGGGCACACAGGGCTAGAAATGAGCATCTGGCAAGAGAAGAAGAGTGCTATCATTTTCATACTATCAATTTCATTTAGCTTTGTTATTTTTTGGCAAGACACAGGCATAGTTGAAACGACTTGTCCCAGGATGTAAAACATTAATCTCTGTTCACATAATGCTGTTCCAGGGATATCTGTTTTGCGAAGTAATCTTTAAAAATAGGAAAGTGAGTACCATGAAAGGCAGCATTATTCTGAAACCTATTTAAGAAAGCCAATTTCTTTGCTGGAACTCATACTGCATCATTACCATGATCAAAAGTTAGAGGAGGCTTTTTGATGACACTGCAAACGCATCTGGCAGATGTGAGAGGTTGTACAAAGATGTTGCATGAAGTGTAGTTACAAATAGAGTGACTCTTAAACATTGGAGACTATTGATTGCCTTCATGTCAAGTGAAGTAAGCCGAGTTACACCAATTAGTGCTAATAATAACATCTGCAGCTGGCATAAAGTTTTTAATGAACGTAAGGAAAGCAATGCCTAACAAGCACTCAGGGACAGATCCTTGCCTTGCCAAGTCCTCTGCAGATCACATTTATAACCCCGTGGGCTAAACAGACAAGGTGATGGCAAGCAGCAACTCTATGATTATTACTTTTTCCTCTCATCGGTTTTCTGTGGAGGTATATGTGGTATATGGAAATCAAAGCAAAAAAGAAAGGGAACACAGGAGAAATAAGTGTGAAGAGAATAGGAGATAGGGTTTGAGCAACAGCCAGGTAGCACGAAAAGAGAGAAAACTGAGCAAGAGCTGTTAGTTGTTTGTGGGCTCCTGCTTCCCATATTTCTGTTGACTGCCGGCGCTGCCTGGCTCTTCCCTTTAGCGTTTCACCACCACCACACGGTTGAAGGAAAAACTGTCGGATGCAAATTGCTGCCAAGTGCTGCGAGGGAACCCCCTTTCCCCATTGCTGGATGGAGAGAGGTGGCACCCCTCGTTCTTTTAGAGCGGCTGCAGAAGACAGAAATAGAGGGAGTGCTAAAATGCTGCTGAAGTCTCACCCTCACGTTGGAGTCACAACCTCCGAAAACGAGTACCCTCGTGTCATCCAGACCGCGTTTCATTTTAGCACGTGGCAGGTGGCCTCAGTATTGCAAGGTAGAAAGCTTCGCTCAAAATTAAATAGCTTTCACTGGCAGGGGATGGCTCAGCATCTCTCTGGACTGAGCTCAATTTTGCTTTATACCAAACAAAGCCAGATGAAAGTAGAAGTCAAGCAGATCTTGGCCTCCGGGGTAATCAAATAAAATAGAGTACACGCAGCTCACGCTACAATGGGCCAGTAAAAACAAAAGTGTCAATCAGCTGTTAAGGTAATACATGAGGAAGCAATCTCCAAAACTGAATTACGAAGCTAATGCATGCATTTCCAGGAATAGGAATTAAGGGTTTTACCGAGTAGTCTTGAACTTCCAGTTAAGCCCTGGAATTCAACCAGATCTCAATTTTCTAACTACTTTCCCCATAAAACCATATTGCATTAATAAAAAATAAAGACGTAATAACAACATCTGTACTGCACCTTACATCTCAAGATCTAAAATTCGTCATCTAGAATTCTAAAATTCTAATAGGTTTTTTATGCCTCAAAAATGCAGTTTGTTTCATGTCATTATTATCTATTTCAGAATCCAAACTTGTACATTAATTGAAGATTCTTTCTGTCAATTCATATGACATTGTCAATTTATGTCTGGTCTAAGATTATTTCAATACACAAAATTTACTTTAGCATTTCGAGACAGATTTTTGTCTTCAGTAAATCTGCCTCTGATTGTGCAAGGTCCACTAGGTGAATGCAAAGTTATTATATTGAGCTGCTAACAACCAACAGTGTGCAGAGAGCATCACCGTGGCTGTGAATGTTGCTCAAAGTCCAACGTACGAATTTGAAAATACCACACAGTTCTGTCCATATCAGGTGTCAAAGCAGCAAACTGGAAATCCAGAGTCTGACATGCATTAAGAGCCTGTACTCTTGGGGGTTTTTTGGTGTGTGTGTATGAACTGTAATCACAGCTATTTGCTTTGAGAAGAGCAAAAAATAATCTGCTGCTCTCAGCACTGCAGCTCATTGAATTTCCTCTCACGCACGTGCATTCACATACCCCAACCTGACAAAGCAGACTTAACACTGTGTATTTATTAAACAAAAAGCTAAGGACAATTGAACTGATCTCCGTGTTTAAATATGGTGTAACGTTTCGATGTCTATAAATCTTGTAAAACAAAGCTGAAAAAATTTAACAGCACTGAATTCAGCTATTTACACTGAGGCTAAAAGAGGCTCAGCTGGTATTTCCTGAACGCAAGGTCACAGGCACTGTGGCTTCGGAGGAGGAAAAAAACTTGCAGGAGTGGGAAGGAAGCATCGCTTAGTTGCGAGGCAAGAATATATAGAAAACACTCTCTAGTAGGAAAAAAACCCAAACATTTTAATTAAACTACTAATAACTACTTAAACTACTTACTAATAATTACTTAAAATACTAGTTAATAGGTACGTAACCTGGATCCTTCTCTCTTAATTTTCTTCCCATTTTTGCTGTTGCATTTTAAGCTTTCCTGTCTGTAGTCAGGCCCCGATACTGCAATGAAATCCAGAGCCCACCTTAGGCTCAGGCCTTTCACTCGTAGGTATCTCATTTAAACAAGGTCTACCCAGATGATTTTATGATTTGAAACAGATCAGTCAAACCTGTGCAAAAGGCTGCCTGGGTGCTTATTTTGGTTCAGCTGATAGGAGTTAGTGACAACTTTGCACAGTTTGTCCTAGTCTGGCATAAACTAAAATAATAAAGTACAGCCAAAATCAGAATTTTAAGTGTTAGAAAAAAGTGTGCGCTTTGAAACAGTAAAATTTTTCTTCTGGTCTACAAGACTTTGATGAAAAGATACTAAGAAAAGAGCTGCGTCTGTGTTAGTTGTATGTAACCCTTATGTAGGGGACATAGGATAAACAGCAGCAAACAGGAAAAAAACCTGAAAAACACAACCTATAGAAAAGCTGTTTAGATGTAGATAAAAAGTCACAAGAAGCCTGCATGAGTAACAACAACAGGCTATTCCTTTTGCTATTTTTTCAGTGCTGTAGCATCTTTGAGATGCCCTTAGTGCTTCATAGTGACTAGGGAAATGTGCTGTTCTGGTTTCAGCTGGGATAGAGTTAATTTTCCTTCTAGTAGCTGGTATAGTGTTATGTCTTGGATTTAGTATGAGAAGAGTGTTGGTAACACACTGATGTTTTCAGTTGTTGCCAGGTGGTGTTTAGACTAAGTCAAGGATTTTTCAGCTTCTCCTGCCCAGCCAGCAAGAAGGCTGGAGGGGCACAAGAAGTTGGGAGGGGACACAGCCAGGACACCTGACCCAAACTGGCCAAAGGGGTATTCCATACCATGTGATGTCATGGCCAGTATATAAACTGGGGGGATTCGGCCTCGGGGAATCACTGCTTGGGAACTAACTGGGCATCGGTCGGCGGGTGGTGAGCAATTCCATTGTGCACCACTTGGTTTGTATATTCCAATTCTTTTATTATTCTTATTATTGTTATTATTGTTGTTACTATTATTATTATTTTCTTCCTTTCTGTTCTATTAAACTTTCTTTATCTCAGCCCACGAGTTTTACTTTTTTTCCTGATTCTCTCCCCCATCCCACTGGGTGGGGGGGAGTGAGTGAGCGGCTGCGTGGTGCTTAGTTGCTGGCTGGGGTTAAACCACGACAAGTGCACATTCCTCACTTAGCACCAGCCAAGTGTTATGTACCCCAGAGGAGGGTAATGCAAATAGAAGAAGAGCATTTATGACCTTACTGAAATATAGCATTTAGGCCAAAGAAGTTGAACATCTGCACATGCCTTGACATTTTAAAAATTATTCTTTCAACATGTAAAAATGAAATCAGCAACATCCCCTTTGTTACAGTATGAACAAGTGCGGCTGCCCTTGGTGCTGCAAAGGCGCTTTCAGATTCCCCAGCAAATCTGTATAGCTGGTTTCTTTCTTTCTTTCTCTCTTGAGGGTAAAACAAAATAATCATCAAAGTTGTTAAGAGAATCTTTGCTACTTTCCTGTCTTGAGAGATTCCCTGCTTTGCGGTTTACATCCTCTATTCTGCAGTTGTTAGGTGGTGTACGCCAATATTGCAGAGTATATATTTATCTTTGTGCTTCCCACAAGCTGAGCACAGATATTTTATCACATCCATTTCAAATTAGAGGGTTTACCCGTTTCCTTTCAGGAGGCAGAGAGATTACCAAGGGCAAAGAATTGTCCAACAAAGTTCTGAACAGCATTGCTACTAAAAGGGGATTTTTTTTTTTTCTTTTTTAAAGATGAAGTGAGAGAAGTATAACTAGAGATGGAAGATGAAAGCATCTTTCCTGCTTTGGTGATGAAAGGGAGATACAGCTTAAGAAGTTTTCTGGAGAGGAAGAAGCATATTAGAAGAGATAAATATTTCTTTACAAAAAAAACACAACCCAAAAATATCACTGTGCTTCAAGGTAGAGATCAAAACCAGGCCTGCCATTTAGAAAATAACAGGAATGGGTCCATGCAGGCAGGGAGCACTGGAGCCTCCTCCTTTGAGCAGATTCCTGTATGCTCACATTAGTGCTGCATGTTATTAGTGCTACTTATGTGAAATTACTTAATGGAGTAAGGGATAGTTTTCCAAATTTCATCCCTGGCCTGGGCTTCTTGCGTACTTCTTTGCACAAACATCAAAGAACGGGATTTTTTTCCTCTGTGTAGTGGCCATTTAAGTCTTGCTGGTTTCAAAAGAATCACCATAGGATGAAAGCCAAATTTTTTTGAAACTTCCATCATTATATGCCCTGGCTCATGATTGAGGAAATGCATAAAATATTCTTTTTTCTCATAGGTAATGTACTGTCCATTTAGAGTCAAGGCAGGGACTTCATTCCATAGTTTGCCAGAATTTTTGTGAAAATTCCTCTCAGCTAAACATGTCTTTTTATCCCTAACAGAGCAACATAGCCCAATACTAGTGAAAATTATTGTTTGACCCCATTTCTCTTTCTGCTCATGCTTTATCAAAGGCTAACCTTAGCCAATGAATGCCACATTTTCTGTATTGCTAATGATTCATCTGACCATCTGGAGGAGCCTAGCAGCTCTGGGTAGGAAAGCTGTGTTGGCTCGTAAATCACTTTATTGTTTCCACACACAATAGTCACTTGCCTCACCTCCAAAAGTCAAGTCAGCTATAGCATCTGAGAGCTTTGGCTGGGGACTATGTAAGGAATCAGTAGCATGATATCAACTGGATAATTAAAACAGATTTAATATAATCTGGTTTGGTATCAATCCAGTTCTAGAAGGCTGTAATCTATACCAAGAGAACCACAACCACCAGCTACTGCAACCACCTCAGCAGGGAGACCAAGGGAAAAACTGGTCTCTTGCTCCATGTTAGACTGAGACAGTTGGGGCAATGGAAATGAGGTTGTCGCTCTGCTCCTTTTCTCTGCTCCGAAAGTTTAGTTCACTTCTTCCTCCCAAAGGACAGAATTCACACCGAGAAAAAAAAAAAACCTAACACACAAATCCTCCAAGTGATGAATTGTCAGCAAGTTCTTTGTGGTTGTTATTTGACATATAGTGTAATACTGACAGAAAATAATTCCCCCTTCCCAGTCATTGTCAAAAGTCACTAAGCCATTTTTACGGTCTCTTCTACTGATTCAAAAAATTCTGTACACAAGAGATGGCCTTACAGAAGGATAATCCCAACACATGGCACTTGGCTGCCAAATATTTAAAGGGCAGGAGGAAGAGCTGTGTAGCACATAACAGGAGCGAATCTAAAAGGGAATCAAGCTTTGATAATATCTCTCCCTCCCTGCTGTCTGTCTCTAACACTGTCCCTTCTTGACAGTGTTATTTTATCTTTATAGAGTGCTTTTTATTTTGTGGAGATGAATGCCCAGAGACAAGCACCAGTAAGCTCGGGGCACAAGGCACGAGGCATCATCATTTAACAGTCAGAAATACCGTGGCATCGCTCTGTAGCTGGAAGTCAATGAGTCAGCACAGAGCCACGGGGCAGCGTGTATCTCAAAGCCGCGTCTCTGCAGCTAGAGCCCGAGAGCAAGGGGAAAGTTCTCCAGAGAGCCTGGTATGCGTGGACGCTTGATATTACTCGCCCAAGTATAGCATGAGGCATAACATTCAAATGGGTAACACTTCTTTGCTTAACATGGTAGCTATTGAATGCCATATCCTCTCCATTCTGAAGCATCAGGTGATGCTTCTAGCAGGTAGGCTTCTGGTGAAACCCTAATAATTTTAGTACTGCGGGGAGGGGGCGAACCAAACCCACAATAGTTAAAAAAGGAGTGAAGGCACTTGCAATTTGTTAGAAAGCTTGGAAGAGGGAAAAAGAGTCTTTGCAAGAGAAGGGAAGAAGAGAATGTTATGGAAGAGGATCTGAGCAGAAACATGCTACATGCAGTAGCCCTCATGCACAGGCATACTCTGCCCTAAAAGATCTCAAATTAGATTGAGAACAAGAGGCTAAAAGGAAGAAGTGACAAAAAGAAGAACCACAGAAGGAAATATAATCAAATGGTCTTGGACGTTAGCTGCTGTGTAACCCTCTTGTTCCAAAGGTGATTTCATTTTTGGTCTTCATGTGACTTTTTTAGGAAATACCTGCTCTCAGTAATTATGGCTCATTTTGGCTTGCTGATTTCTTAGAGATACTTTTGCAATAAAGTGGGTCATGTAGAAAGATTTGGAGGAGTGCCAAGAAGAAATCATGGTTCTCAAGGACATCCTGCTATTGCTCAAGGACACCACACACACGTGACCGCAAAGAGGCTCAAAGCGGAAGCAGCATTTGGGAAGAGGCTGTGGCACCACTTGAAACAGAGTGCAGCATTTTGACACCATGGCGATACTTGCCTTAGTTGTCCCTAAACTTCTTAAGCTGCCAAATCACTTCCAGCATAATGATCTTAAGGACTGAGAATTTAAAAGAAAACATAACTTGATCTTATTTATTGCCAGCAACCCAATGCTCCCTTGTCCATGCTAGCAGATGACACTGCTGCCTACAAGTGTCTGGACCAGGGCAGGTGAGTACATACAGGTAGCATGTACTTTCCGATTGCTCTTTTTTGCATGGAGCACAGGATATAGTACAAGCAGGTGAGCAGAAAAAAATGTGAGGGGAGAGCAAATGTCCCCTGCCCTCGTCAATCCATGCCTAGGTATACAAATGTGCTGACAATTTAGTCTGTAATGAGGTAGCTTTGGTAAAAAAACAGTAGCAACAACCCTTTCTCCCACTTCTCAACAGCCACTAGCATTAAACAAATTGCTAAATGCATTCTGCTGCATGTTGAAGAAGGGAGCAACTAAAGCAGTACACAGCTTAGCTCCCTTTCAGCACCGCCTACTTTGGCACTGGTATAACCTGGCATGACTATAACTTGGGGATACTAATTGGGGAATACCAGCTGATTCATCTACGAGGGCACAGAGAAAGCAGTCTGAAGCCTTCGTGTCTTCCGTCCCTTAGGTGTGAAGGGCTGCATTCGAGTTACTGAAGACACCCCGCTCATTCAAAAGGAACTAACTACATCAGGCCTTTGTGGACAGCTAGTCACAAAATGGCCCTGGATTTGCCCCTCTCTTGCCAATTAAATTATTTTGCTTGATTTACTTTATTTCTCATGTACAGCAAAAATGAGAATGTGTACAACTACTACTCTTCTGGGTGTTTTAGGTCTTCCCTGGCTTCCTTCGCATTATCTTACAGGTTTCATTTTTAATGCCAGGTAAGAAGCACTTAATACAAAATTTCCAGTTAAGGGTGCATTAATTCTAGACAGCAGAATCAGTGCCAAGCTACAGTAATGCAGACAGCTTGACCAGTTCATTTAAAAAGCAAGTGATCAGAGCATGATAGCTTTGTGAGAGAAAGCACCGTACGGCAAGGGTGAGAAATAGCTTGTACACTTGAGGGCAATCCTACTAAACAAATGCATCAGTAGATTCTCACTTTCAGCTATCTGAGGCACGATCAGTTGCTTTATCTGACTTGTTGGTGTGGAATTGCTGCGAAAGTCTCAGGCTGGGTCTTACACTTTAAGGGACATACGTTTTTATTTCTATTCAAGACAGACCTTTAAAGTGCTGTCTGTGACTTTGAGGGAAGTAGGTTAAACAGTACTAGGATCCACGAATCAAGCTGGGTTTCCTTTTCATAGTCGTTTCTGATGAGGAAGAACATGCAGGTAATGTGATCGTGGGTGTCGTGGTTTAACCCCAGCCAGCAACTAAGCACCACGCAGCCGCTCACTCACTCCCCCCCCCCCCCAGTGGGATGGGGGAGAAAATCAGGAAAAAGAAGCAAAACCCACGGGTTTAGATAAGAACAGTTTAATAGAACAGAAAAGAAGAAACTAATAATGATAATGATAACACTAATAAAATGACAACAGCAATAATAAAAGGATTGGAATGTACAAACGATGTGCAGTGCAATAGCTCACCACCCGCTGACCGGCACCCAGCTAGTCCCCGAGCGGCGATTCCCCGCCCCCACTCCCCAGTTCCTATACTGGATGGGACGTCCCATGGTATGGAATACCCATTGGCCAGTTTGGGTCAGGTGCCCTGGCTGTGTCCTGTGCCAACTTCTTGTGCCCCTCCAGCTTTCTCGCTGGCTGGGCATGAGAAGCTGAAAAATCCTGGACTTTAGTCTAAACACTACTTAGCAACAACTGAAAACATCAGTGTGTTATCAACATTCTTCTCATACTGAACTCAAAACATAGCACCGTACCAGCTACTGGGAAGACAGTTAACTCTATCCCAGCTGAAACTAGGACAGTGGGATTCAGTCAGTTCACCCCTTGCCTATCCCCATCAGCACTGTTGCTCGTTTTCAGTAACAAGCGCCTACACACGATATGATTTAGGCCCCAAGTGTAGGGCATTGGCATTCTTCTCCCCTTCCTCTCAGTCAGCATCCTACCCTGCTAATAGCTGCCCTTCCACATGACAGGGATGTCGCCAGAAACAGTCTTTCAGGGTCATTCTTGAAGGATAAGCTTTCTGTGGGGGAGCAACAAGGGGAAGGGGGGCAATAGGCACCCTACGAGATTGTGGTGGGCTCCGTGGGATTCCCGTGCAGTTAGGAAGGGGATGCAGGATCCACCACCTACACTAGGCTGTGGCTCTGAATTGCTCCTTCTCTTCCACTGAGCATCCAAAACATCTGCGGAGAATAAGCATCTAACTTCCATGCTTTTGAGATACTGTATGAGCTCCTGCCCCACCATGGGTTTGCTTTAAAAAACAAAACAAAACAAAACAAACTAAAGGGGCTTTACTGTGTGTAAGTAGAGTGTAACCAATATGAGTAGAAGACTAGATTCATACCTCAAATAAGTAGTTCCTAAGTACCATGGTCTCTATGGCCTTGATTGTTTGCATACAACTAACCACACAAGTAAAACGTATCTCTTCCTTTCTCTCTCCCAAAATTGTTACACCTTAAAATATGACTTAACTTAAAATGGAGGGGGAGAGGGGGGGAAGAAAGTAGATTTAATCCACTGACTTTGTTGAGTTGGGTTAGGAACATGCCCAGGCCATACAGTTTTATTTGGTGTTACTAATTAGCAAGGTACTGACATCTTTGCTCATTGGCTCTCAGATTCATGGGATGAGGGGGAACCTTTTTCTTTAAAGAAACTTCATTTCAAACCTTCTGTTTAACTGGGAGAATGTTTGCAGCCTGCAGCATTCATTTCTGTACCACTTCTTGCAGCTAGTCCCAGTGGGAGGGTGGAGAACTCAGTGATTTGCTCTGTTACTTCACCCTCTCTAGATCCCTTCGCACATCCCCACACCTCAGTGCCACTTAGCAAGTACTACAAGTGCATTTTAGTGAAAGGATTTCCTAGTTTGAATCCAACAGACCCCCAGCATCTGGGGAAAGAAAAGCAGTGGCAAATACCAGAGGTTTTCTGCAGACAACCCTTGGTCACGCTTTTGGCAGTAGCCTTAAAGGGGTCCACACACCACCTGTGAAAGAGTAAGCTGGATGCTATTGAAGAAGAATACCTTCTAGTCCAGAGAAAGCTTTTCCTCAGAGGGCATTTCTAGGCAGGATGAGAGGAGGATGCTTTGGGGAAACGTGGATTCTGGGAAGAGTTTCTCCAACCACATCTGTCTGCAGCTGGTGTTCCTGCCTTGAACAAAATGCAGACAGATGTACATGCTTCTCCTAATTTATAGCCAGTTTTGTTTTACAAAGCCTTTCATGTTACTACCCAGATAGGACACACACTGAGACTACAACAAAAAAAAGCATTTCCTTCTCTTACTCCATAACCAGGTAATGAGTCTGAAGAGTTTTGACCCAGTACTGCTGAGAACCAGAATGATTTGTTAGTCAGATTCCTAGCGAGGGAAACAGAGCCAAGCCCTTCTTTAAAGCACAGGACATTTCAGAAGGCTCTGAAGACAAAAGAAATGAGAAAACAAGTTCCACATCTTGTTCCTCCTCCATATTCAACCATCAGACACTGACCAGTTCTTGTGTCAAAACAGTGGTCACATTTGTAAAGAGAAAATAAAACATTCTGCCGGCTATACCCACACATGTCTCCTCTCTATTAATGCTCAGTGGAAGTAGAGAGATGAGACCAAACCCCTGCAGATTAGAAACCTTAGAAAAATCCCACCTGAGAGTCACTTGCTCTGCTCCAGATGAAAAAAAAAAAAAAAAAAACCAACAACAAACCAATACTGCCACTCTGCTCTTTTTCGGTCTCTTTGAAAATCTCAACTTAAAGTCTGATCTTATGTGCATAGCTTTGAGTTCACAGCATGTTCCTACTCCAAGGCTTTCGGGGTGCCTTACTTCCATTTGATATTCTGTCCCTTTTTGCATTTCTGATGTCTGGCTGCACAAAGTCTATCAAAAGGAGTGCAATTTGATGCTCCTGCTATGCTTTCCTTGTAAGGTCATGGATTAAACACTGCTGTCCTTGTTTGTTACAAGCCCTTTTCTCTAGTTCACAATGTTAAAGAAATTCCATCACATCACTCATGCTGTTAATTAGTCCGGTGTAGAGCAAGTGCTTGTAATTACAAGTATTTTTTCCAAGTCCATTCTAGAAAAACCCTGTTGCAAACTCCCTTGGAAGTACAAAGCAAAGTGGCTTTTGTGGGACCACTTGATTCCATGCAGCCTAATGCCAGACCGTCATATGACCAGATCACTTGACCACAAAAATACAGTCTGTGTCAAGCATTGATCACACTTCTATCAAGTTTCCCGGCACACATGATGCAGAGCTTATGCTAGGTGTAAAAGGACCAACAACCCCTGCTCCACCTTGCTATCGTCCAGTTGGTTTGTAATTACTTTTAAAACAAATGTGACCAGTGGAATGAGTTTATGTTAGTTCAGCACTTTGCATCCCGTGGCTGTGGCAGTTTTCATCTGGCCCTACAAACCTCACAGCTGGATATGCTGCCCTGTTGAACCACAGAGGGCTGAAAACTGATAAAGCAAGCCTGATAAACCCTGCTATGATTATTTTAGGAAGTTTTTAGAACAGCTGTCTGGTTTTCCCCCATTCCACCTCATTCTCCTCATGCCTGTGTTTTTTTACCAGGGAATATATTCACATCTCAGTTGCTTGAGCCTATTTAATTTAAAACAAGCTGTGAACTGACTACAACAAAAGCATATGTTCCTTTATAGCACTGACTACAGACCCAAAAAAGAAGAACAGGAGAGACCAGTATTGCCTTTGCTGGATACCCTGGAGGGTTCTGAGATCAGCAGAGAGGTAAGGAGGAGAGCAGGATGTGGCAGTGCCTTAAACTGCCATACAGTGGCAACTCTAGGGGCTGGGGATCCCAACAGAAAATTTCCTAGTATATGCGTGTGTACAAACATAGGAAAAATGCAATAAGAATTTAAAGAACAGATTCATGCAAAACAAGAAGGGTGGGCAACAAGAAATGGCCATTACCTTGGAAAGGACCTTATAACCTTCTCATATACAATTATTTTTGCTCAGATGGGAGGCTGCCCCATGCCTGTCTCTATAACTTTGTTAGTAACTGAGAAAGTCCCAACTGCGTGCGGCTGTGCAGGCACAGTGAACTTCCTCTTCTGGTGGATTCCTCCTGGCCGATTTGCTTGCAGTGCTGGGCTTGAGGCAAGACAGATACAAGGATGAGAAAATGGCTGTGGAGGGTTATGATGTTTTCATGGGGAGGGACCAAAATACCCCCAAGAGAAAAGCCAGCCTTATTTTATTAACTTTGTCTTCAGAGCACCTCTATCCAAGAACTGGGTGCATTTCCCAAACCACAGTCTGAAGGCACACAAAACAAACCAGGGATTTGGTTGTCTGGAAGAAAAAAAACAGAAGTTCGATTAAAACAAAGCCATCTCTTTTGGAAGTGTAGGAAGTGCACCATTGTTTCACTTTCTTTTTAAGCGTAGATGGTGGGAAATTCCAGCCAAATGGACTATCCACCAGCCTCTTTGGCAACCCTTCTCCCAGGGATGGTCCTGCTCAAGGGCTTATCCATAACAGAGGGTAGGCATATTGTTGCAGAGCTAAAGAACCTGCTTCTGAGGGCAACCTGAGGCATGTTTCCCAAAGACAAATCTATTGACCGGAGACTCCCATTTATGCCTAAGAAGTGCTCAAGAGCCCTTTCTTACAACCACAAGCCTCAAACTGATGACAGGCTGGAGAATCAATCAGTTCTTATGTCCTGACTTGTTCCTGCACCCATGCAGGAAGCCCCTGCTGCTTTTTTTTGGCTTGGCGTATGCACAGATCTCTTTTCCTGCCAGGACATTGTCCCTGTCACCACCTTTCCACGGCCAGCACTGCCTTTGTGCCCATCCAGTCTGTGACCACACTGAGCAAAGCTCTCTGGGTAGCCTGGCGCAGGAGACGGACGACACTGGAGCTTTGAAAGGAGCTGGGCAAAAGGTAATCCGGAGCCTCAGTTGGACTGTCTTCTCTGCACCTTGACCTGGCCTGCAAAGGAAGCGGCAGGCAGAGATCAAGGGGAAGCTGTGATTTGCCTGTGTGCTTGGCAAGGACTGATTCCCTTTTTTTGCAGCTTGGGTGCACCCACACAAGAGAGAGGCTTGTACCCACACCCGACTGAGTGGTCCTTCAAGGAAGTCAAGCGACTTCCAAGGCCACGTTGCAGAGGGCTCCTGAGCTGCACTGAGCCAAAAGCCCCAGCTGGGTGGCAGACATGGAGTGAACTGGACTGCTTTTGCTCTTTCAAGGAAAAGCAACCCCTGAAAAGGTCTTCTGTCAGCTGTGGTCCTTGCCATGGGCCTTGGCCAATAGCCACAGTTGGGAAGGCATTTCGTTGCAGGGCACAAGGTCCTGCTTCCCATCTTCTTCTCCCTGACGCCCAGCAGGACTCCTCAGCGTTGGCCTCGCTCACCTCTTCACCAAGCATCTTTCCAAGTGCTGATATCACTGCATCCCCTTGGGGAGTCCTCAAGGATGACTGGACTCCATCCTTTTCAAAAAGGGCTGTGTTCAGTCTCCCAGAGAAGCAAATACCTGCAGTTCCGTGCCCCAACTCTGATGCTTCTTCTCCAGGAGGACTCAGAGCCACGTCTGTCTCCTCCAAAGAGAGAGGAAACCTTGCCCTGAGATACCTTGGGGTGTTCTCACTTATGGTTGCAGGAGGTCAGTCTGTCCTCCTGGAAGAGGAAGGCCTTCACTGGGAAGAACTATGATGTCACCTCCTGAACTGAGAACAATGATGTTGAACACTGTCACTCCAGCCTGGTGAAAGCCATTTGTGAAAGGCTTCATCTTGTGCTCTTCCTAGCTGTCCTTATGTGGCACAGGACAGAAAAGAGCCCGAAAAGGCTGTCTGCAAAGTGAACGTGCCACTTCAGGCTTGGACCGTCTCACTTGGCACTGAGAGCAGAAACTGTGCATGCAAGTAGGTTCTGTCAGCCAAAGTGCCCAGGCACTGAAAACATGTGGAGCGAGCAGAAGCATCTTCTGGCACTGTCTGATGCAGCTGCCTTGCGCTACCTTGATGTGAGCCTCCAGCACAGCTAGAATAAGGAAGGACTTCCGAAAGGGTAGAGGATCGGGATCTGGTTTTCTAGGAATTAGGCTCTCTCCACTGATGGGAGCTCCTTGCAATTGTCTCACAAGTGACCTCAGGTTTTCACTTCTCCGGGTCTCATTTGTGTCTCCAAGCTCTCTGCTTCATGCCTGAGCCTGGAGGACTCTGTGTTCACTGGACTATGTAACGATCTGTTCAATCATGAATTTAGATAGAAACTTTTTATAGCCTTGGACAAGCCCTTGAACTTCTGGATCATTTTTGCTGGTTACTTAAGAGGAATAATAGAAATTCCCAAAGGACATGATTAATATTACAGTGTGCCTAGGCTGCAAGAATGCTGTCCCAGGTTACCTCCAGATACTGTAAAATGGCAGCAGAGATCTACACCTGCCCTTGCCTTTACCTACACCTTCCTTCCCCTCATGCCTAAAGATTTAAAAAACTGAGCACAATATTCACCTTCATAGTATATAAAAATGTTGATCCTACAACATCAGCAAGTTAACCGTAGTTTTGCTTTTTAAGCTAGGTGTGCAAAACAAAACAGCCACTATGCACTTTAATATATTACCACACTAATGGCACATAAATAAAAGCACGAAACCTATTATGTCATGCTCTAAGATATAGATTAAATTCAGACATTCATCAGACAAATACTGTAGACCTTCCTTTGTATCATAGCCAGGAATCGCAGCATAGAGCTTTTATCAACAACAAACTGTTAAACCTTCTTGCAAGCCTAACTGAATCATCCAAAGCATCCCTGCAAATGACTGAACAGTCATATCAAATAGTCTCAAACAATCATAGATATTTGGCAACTTGTAAAACTAGGTTACTTCCTACCTATGTTGAGGATATATTTTTAAGATACAGATTCTTTTTGAATTCAGCATTTCCTAAGGGCATCTTAAATTACAACTCAACAATGACTGCAAAGCTTAACTTTCATGTTTGCACAATGTATCTGGTTTTCAGTGAAATAAATACACATTCTACCCTTCTTTCTTAAAATAACAGTGCTGGAGTGTATTGTACAGATAAACATTCTTGGATTCTCTGTACATAAAAGTATCCCACTGACTTTCATTGCAGCGAAGGTTTTTTTTAATTTAGTCAAGGTCTTGGGGCACAGTGATAAAGCAATGAATACGTCTTGCTAGACACGAGTTAAGCACCTCAGTCTGAACTTGTTTTGAAGTCTGCCTTGCCTTAAGACCAGCTATACATGAGCTAAACAACCAGATGCAATAATAATCACTCCCCTTCTTGCGTGCTCTGGGAATGGGTGTCCCTGAGATGTGTTGGCCCATTGCACCACCTGAAGCAAAGCAAAGCTCTTCTCATATTTTCAGTGCCACCTCTTCTCCCACTCCCACAGCTGTCCTGATTCTGTGCAAGCAGCCTTATATGCTCCTCATCTCTCAGAAAAGCCACCAAGGTGGCTGATCAGTGCTAAGGTTTTCCTCATCATTAAGGTTTTGCTCAGCATAACAGAGTCTGATCTCATTGTCAGAAAGGTTCACGGAGTTAGTATCACAGATTTCAGACACAAGCAATCAAGTTAATACTCATGAAAGGAGCAGTGTCACCAGAGGGAAAGAGGTAATATTCTGCGCTGAGGTGTGGGGCATAAGCAGGGCACAGATGAGATGGGAAGATACAAAAAGCCCAGCCTAGACATCCAGAAGCAGAGAGGGCACAGCTCTGGCACAGGCACACGGGAAGAAAGAGGACTAAGCACTTGACTGAGATGCTGCGCCAGGCAGAAAGCACAATAAAGATCACTGATCTCACATACATAGTTAGCAGATACAGAACTATGTGCTTCAAGTAAAGACGCTGTGAAAGGGAGAAGTCAAGCACTTGATGGCTGAAAGCCAAACATACCTTTTGCTTTCATCACTTAGAGGAAAAGCGTGCCATTTGAACCCAGGGAAATAGTGGACGCTGCCTCGCAGAGGCAAGGTGCCTGTAAGCTTGTTAGGAGTATTTTGCGTGCTGAAAACCTCACGCATGGGAAGGAACAAGAGACTGCCTTGCTGGGGACACCCTGGCACTCAGTTCTCGACCCCATGCCAGCCCCTTCTGTGCCTCTCTGTAACCTGCCCATTTGCTCTGCTGGGGACCTCTGGCAGAATCTGCAGGGTCTTCCCGGGACATCTTCCACGTGCCAGAGAAATGCCTAATCGGTGGCTTTAGGGTGGTGGGCAGGACACGAACCATAGCTGCAAGGCAGCCGATTGAGAGTCACAACAGAGAATCGTGGTCCACTGGAGACTTACGACAACCGAATAGCACCAAGGCAAGACAAAGAAGGATCTGACTGGATGACCAGAGACCTCCAATGTAAGTACAAGCTGTGGCAGCCCGGGTTTGGGGAAGCTCCCCCAAAGACCCCAGAGGCTACCCACTGGGGGACCTGCACACCGATGGTAGAGGTCCCTGCCTCGCAGAGTGCCTGAGGCAGAGGAGCTACACGTGGTCCAAATCTGTAGGAGGGTCATCCGATCTCTCTGCAGAAACGAATCTTGTAGTTGCTGAGCTTCAGCAGCCCTGCAGCAGTGCCAGTGTCTCAGGCTGCTGGCTCCTGGGCTGGGCTACAGGGAAGATATCAGCAACTCCAGGCACACCTGGGGTTACAGAGGTGACGTGCGGTGTGGAAGCAAGACAGCTATCGCAAGAACTATTTGCTCCAGTTCATTAAAAGGGCCTTCCACATCCCAGCTCTCCACGTCTCTGCAGATGGCCCTGCTGCGATGGCTGTGTCGGGCAGCCCGGATTCTGCCTTTCTGCGCTGCCCCTCTGCTGTTTCTTCCTCTCACCAGGGTCTTTCAAAAAAGCAATTAGTTCTCCAAGTTGCTCAATCTTCTCACCTTGACCATGAGATGAGAGACCACAGGAGGGGTGTTCTTCCGAACCGCCACGCAGCCGCTCTTGCCCAGCTCATCACCAGACAGCGCGTGGCTGAGCACGCCACAGGAACCAGGGCCAAGGAAACCCAAGGGTGCTAAGGTTGTCGTGGTTCTCAGTCCCCGACAGCTCACAAACGAAGACACATGTTTGATCAGAGACTGATTTTCTCGTAGCAAGCTCAGCATGTTGCTGCTGTTCTCTGAGGGACTTCGGCAAGTGAGAACACAAAAGGCCTTTTATATACAGAGCTGGCTCCTCCGCTCTCAGATGCTGCACTGCTTTCAGATGCATTTATTTGGAGCAATGGTGCAATCCAGTGGCCAGTCTGGATAGTAACACAGTAATACTGTACAAGCTCTCATCCGCTACAAAACCAGAAAGCACCTGAAGGGAGCTGCGATACCACTGAGCCTGCAGAGAAGCAGTGATGTCTACCGATGGGCGATCTTAAGAGATGCACAGAAGATCCATGTTTCCTGATAAGAGAGGCTCAGGACTGAGCTGTTGCAATCAATAAATGGGGCGGCTCTTCTCTGGGGGCAGTGGGGCCCATCCTCACAAAACTGTAAACTCTCACCAACATTTTTCTGAGTATTATTTCCCTGTGGTGCTAAGCAGAGGTGCTGTGCATGCTGGCACCAAGCTGTCCTGGTTTCGGCTGGAATAAAGTTAATTTTCTTCCTAGTAGCTGGTATAGTGCTGTGTTTTGGATTTAGGATGAGAAGAATGTTGATAACACACTGATGTTTTCAGTTGTTGCTAAGCAGTGTTTATACTAAACCAAGGACTTTTCAGCTTTTCATACTGCCCTGCCAGTGGAGGCTGGGGGGGGCACAAGAAACTGGGAGGGGACACGGCCAGGGCACCTGACCCAGACTGGCCAAAGGGGTATTCCATACCATGTGACGTCATGCCCAGTATATAAATTGGGGGGAGTTGGCCAGGGGGCACCACGGCTCAGGGATTGGCTAGGCATCCATCAGCCAGTGGTGAGCAACTGTATTGTGCATCACTTGTTTTGTATATTCTATTATTATTTTACCATCCTTTTCTGTCCTATTAAACTGTCTTTATCTCAGTCCATGAGTTCCCCCCCCATCCCCCCCAAATTGTCTCCCCCATCCCACCAAGGTGGGGGAGTGAACGGGAGACTGTGTGGTCCTTAACTGCTGGCTGGGGTTAAACCACAACACAAGCCCAGCACCACACCACTCTGGAGCGGAAAGCACGTCCCAGAAGAGGACCTGCGCCCCAGACCAGGGAGCACACTACTTCCACAACAGCCCTCCAGCAAGGAAGGAGCCCACCGTCTAGAAGGCATTAGCACTGCCATTGTCACTAATAAACTAACATTTTAAATATGTTGATTTTCTGAGGGCCAGCATCTGAAGGCAGGAATGTGGATTTATTTGATCTGTTTCTATAGACGAGGCATTTTGGCCGGAGACCACACGGAGAGAGGCGAAGAAGTGGACCTGCAGGTTCCTTTCATCCCAATAGGAAATGGTGTAGGCTTGATATCACTGCTCATCCACGGAATCACAGAGGTGAGGCCATAGAACTCCTGCAGAAATAGACCGCTATCCAGAGTCAGGGGGCTTCTACCCCTCCGAGAATTGCCTTTGGACTCCTGCACTGGGAAAATATCCACTTGTGGCAGTGACTTGAGCAAACCTTGCACTGCGTTGCCCTCCCAAAAAGCCTCTGCTGGAAGGGGAAGCATTTATGCTGAGTGGGCTCCTTACTCTGTGTAGTTTTTACATATGCTTTAGTCTGGAGAAGAGAGAGGAGGATGTGCTGGCTGAAGGAAGCTGTTCACCACTTTTGACCATATGAGATGAGAAATTGTCTTCTGCAAGCCAGGCTGCAACAGGAGTACCTCCCAGGAGACGCTCAGCTCTGGGTGCATCTCCTTGCCGTCTTCACCTCCACCATCAACAGGCTTCTTGGCCATGCAAAAAGGAGCCCAAGAAACAGATCCCGAACCCCAACAAGATTATTGTGGTGTCTGTCTTTGTAGCTTGTAGGGTCAACACGATTAGTCAGAAAGGCAACAGCAGCTAGATTAATGAGGGAAAAGAGAAATTCCAGTGGAAAGAGCAAACAGCATAGCCATTTTGAGTCAGTCCTATTGACAGTTACATCTCCCTTCTCAAACATGCAGCCTGGCCACTGGCACACCGCTGAGGGAGCATCTCCTTGCAGGAAGCCAGTGGTCAGCTTTTGCCACAGTGTCCCAGTGAGCTAGCTGGCTGGGTTACTGTGCAAAAGAAGAAATAAGAACAGTACAATCATCTGTATTAGAAAAGACAGAGAGATAATCCCAGTGTGTGCCAAGAACAGAAAAGCAGGACTTCAGGTTTAATTTAAAGCATCCTCTGGGAATAAAACAAACAAGTAAAAAAAAAAACCACCCACCACACACATAAATCCCTGAGCTCTACTTAACTAGTAAGAGGAAAAATATATGACAGTTTCAAAAGCAGGGGAAAAAAATAACCGCATCTTTGTATGCATGAGACTGTTTAGCAGTGACTTGGTGCTATATTTGAATATTCCTACAACCTGAACCAAGACTGATACATCCGCTGTGAGCTTTTAAAATGAAGCATTTGAACTGCACCATTACCAGCCAAGAACCCCTGCCCACACACAACACTTAAGGAACAACTTTTGGAAGATGCAAAAGGTAGAATATCGAATTGATTCTTCAGCATGAGCAAATCATTAAGCAATTCTTGCTGACAGAAAGTTGGACTCTCTTGAATCTGCACAGTAACCACATATGTGGTCCTTCCAGGCTGCACATGCAAACAGAGGCATCAGTGTGCAGGTTTTTTTTTCCCTGCTAAGTGTGGCATCAGCTTTACTCCGTTTCTTCATCATTTGCTAATTCCAGACTGACAGGGCCAGATCCTGAGCTGCGCTGGGTGCTTGCAGTCTCTGATGGCAGAAGGCTCCCTGATGCTCCATGGACGAGCTTAGTGGAAGTATCTGGGTGGATTCATACACTGTGGATGCATCTATCGTACCTTCCAGGGCTTGACCCATGCAAGACCAATTTCAAAATATTGGAGCTGTTTGTCAGTAATCAGCAATTACGTGTTTATAGGAAGCCGAAGAAAAAGAGGAGGCAAGGGGACTGGCGCTGCCACCGATAGGCTTCGCTGTGTCTGGATCTGACAGAGTTAAACTTCAAATGCCACCTTGAGTCTTGGCACCCAAATGCCATTTTGTGCACGAACAGACTCCTTGGTGTTTGACCCGAGGAGAAGTGAATCTGGAGAATAACTAACATCCCAAGCTTGTTTTTCTCAGCAATGTTCATCTTATCCCGGAGAGCGCAGCTGATCGCCTTCCCCCTCGCTGTGCACAGCAGCAGCTGGGGAGTTGCAGGAATGTTTGTGCAACAAAGCCCTTTCTTCCTCCTCTCAGTCAACACGCCCTGGAAATCTGGAGTTTTCTTCGGAAAGCTTTTATCCACTTAAGTACTGCTTGGTTTGCTAGTGGTATAATGTACTCGACTGCCACCACTCCTCCCTCCTGGAGTGGATGACACAAAAAGCAGTTAAAAATAATTTTAAAAGCCAATTTTGCCAAAGACTGGGAACATTTGTATGACAACTCAGGATTTAAATTGAACCAGTGAAACTGAAAATGTTTTCCACCCTTACCCTGGCAAATTCCTCCCCTCACAAGCCTTACAAAATTCTCCACTCAGAGCTGTGTACAATTTTTTCTTCAGAATAATTTCTGTTCACCCTCCTCCCCCAGGGAGGCTTGAACAAGGTTTAAGAATAGCGACATTACAAAGCTGCTGGCGCAGATGTGGGGTGAGATCTTAGCTGCATTTGAAGTCAGTTAAGTTTTGCCTTTAAATGGTTTGCATCTTTTGTCTGCTCTAGCACCCCCGTGCCATTCTGCTTCCAATTTTATGTGCAGCATTTCCATTTCTACTTTTACTACCCTATTTTACCATGTAAAGAGATTGCCTGTGGATACCGCAAGAGGTTACCAACTTCTCCAGCTTCCTGTAGTGTGTTACCGTCCCAGACGATTGCATACCCATGAGGTTTAAGAATGAAGTGGCTCAATTCACAGCAAACAGAGTATTTATGAAAGACAAGACATTGCTGTAGAGGACTGGGGACCACAAGGACCATACCCGTATTTTAACAGAAGCCAGAGGGTATGATCCAAACGCTTATAAACTAGCAAGCTTTATATCTGTATCTGGGAAAAACAGTTTGAGTGATTGTGAAGAACAGAACATTACGATCTCAATTTTCCACAGAACTGCTGCAAGTGGGAAGATAATTTTTCCTCTTTGGAAATCAAACCTAATGCCTTCCAGTTTTTTATTGGAAGAGATGGATGAAGCATGAAGCAGAGATATTTGCTCCTGGGGGTTACCGAGTATATTCAGGACAGAACATGAGGAATTTCAGAGGGACCTAAACTACTTAATGGGCAATAAGCAGCTTGATGCTGGTAAGAACAAAGTAACGTGAACTGAAGGAAAAAAACCATGACGTGCTCAAAGCTCACGGAGTATTAAAGAGGTAACATCAGCTAAAGAAACAGAGCCTAGCAGCATTGTAAACGTGTCAGTGAAGATTGCTGTTGAGGAGGAAAGCCAAACAGGGCATGCAGATAGATAGGGAATGGATCATAAATATGAATTAATTAGCATGTATAGACCTAAATCAGAGATGCAGCTACATTGAAAGAATGATGGCAACAAAGTTAAATACACAAAAGTTAGGGTTGCGTTGCTAATTTACGTTCAATCATTCTCCAATACACTGCCTCCTCTCCCCTTGTGCATGCTTTATCATGAAACCTTCAAGCAACGGACAATCCACTCGACAATTTAAAATGTAAGAAAGACAGATAAGAATATTATGCCCATGTTCTGAAGAGGTATAGAGCTATTAAGTGACTTAAATCTATGCAAAAAGCCCACAGAGGACATGGAATTAAGCCACCCCAGTCTGAGTTCCAGTCAAGCAGCCTGATCCCAAGAATAATCTTCATTGTAAAGACAACAACAGTGCTCTAAGAATTCCCTTCAAATCCATTTCCAAACCCCCGAGTTCAGCGGGCTAGGATTTATAAAGGGAATGCATTCTGTAATCTATCTAAAACTCGGCCTAAGACTAACTATTTGTTTTTGCAAAGGAAAAAAAAAAAAAAAAATCATCCTAAAATAATTAGGAAATAAGTATGTTCTGGAAGAGTTAGCAATCTTAAGGTGAAAATGCTGATGCAGACCCTCAGTAATAGAAATACAAACTTAGCCCCCGCTACCTCATTTTACAAAGGCAACTAACTAACAATAAACTTTTGGCAGGTTTATTAGCCCAGCCGTTCCACGGCTGTTCACTCACCCAGTTTTCCCTTCCCTCTGCTCTGGCTTTGGCAGAGGACGCTGGCAGTTCATCTCTCAGGTAGGCAATCCTGCTATAGGCAGGCAAACAGCCAATTTGCTAATCCAATTACACAATACAAGACCTGAGGGGTGCACCATTTGTGAAAAAATAGGCTATTTTCATTATTTAATTACTAGTCAATTTACCTGCCTGAAGATTATTAAAATGCCAGTGTAATTATGACATTGAGATAGTAGGTTGAAGCTAAATCCTTTCTGCAGTTCTCCCCAAAAATGTGGCTTCTGAAGGTGATACAGAGGAGTAAGCAGCAGCTTTAAGCCAGGTGAGTGCTTTCAGAAAGGCGACGTATTAGCCTAATTCTGAGTCTGATGAAACTGGTGGAGTTTAACCATCAGTTTTGATGGAGCAACGAGGCCAACACAGAGCACCTGGGAGAGTTCATGTCCACTTGTTTGCAGTAGCCTGGGACCACACAAAATACTTGGACCACTTTCTGGCACATCTCTCAATAGCCTGGGGAGTTCAGTCATTTGGTATAGTCTCCATCCCTCAGAGATCCCTAACCTGTCAGCAACATCAGAAAACAGGCAGGAGCCGGAGATCCTTCAGGCTATACGGAGTGACCAGGAGCCACCTTGGATGCCTCCAGCAGCTATTCCCTGGCAGCTCTTCTCCACATCACCCTCCTGGGAAGGACGGGCTGGCAGCTGACCCGCAGCAGCCCAACAAACATCGGGTGGTTTGTGGTTTTCTGAAGCCTGCTGCCAGTTAAGACAAATAAACTGCCTCAAGAAGCTCTAACCTGTGTTGGGTTTTAGAGGACACAATGGCACAGCTGCTTTCTTGGCACCTTTCACCCACATCATCTCGAGATGCTGGTCTGCTCTTCCCAAGCCCCAAGCACCGTCTCCTCCCTTTGCACGGGAAGAGGAGTCTAGGAACTTGCAAACCACTGAGCACAGCAATTTGCTGCTGTTGCTACCACACCACGTGAAGAGAAAGGGATGTTAGAAGGCTCTTTGAGGCAAAATATATTTATTTCCCTTTTAGAAGTGTATTTTTTCCCTTGCGGAAAGATGCAAACAATACTTCAACTGTAAACCAAGCATTTTATTCTCCTGGAGAGCATAGTTGCAAGGATTTACGTATTATTAAAATAGCTGCAGATATTATTTGCAGCACTGCCAGCCTGATTGGTATCTGAGTTTCTGCTCCCCGCCCCCTCCGAATTTTGGTACTTTGGGAACGACAGTCACACCTCTGCAGACCAGAGCTCAAAAATAACACTAAGGGCTTTCTGACATCTTTATTTCCAAGATGTTCTTGCAGGATATTACCCTAATAAAGTGACAGTCCACACATCTCTAACCAGAACTTTAGAGAGATATCAGATATTTTCATATACTCACATGTCTGTATGGTGGCCCTAGAAGAAGGTAGCTCATGGCTCTTCTGTTACCACAGCTTAGTGGTTCAGATGGCGTCAGCAATCACATTTTAGTCAAAAGCACTATCAAAACCAGCTTGCCAGGAGCTAACTGAATAATGGAAAGTAATTTTCCCCATTTCTACAAAAAAAGGCCTCAATTTGGGCAGCATTATTTGCAGCCAATTATTCTGCTATTTCCAGTTGTGCTCCAGGGAGCTGTATTACTTCTCCACAGAGCTCAGCAGCTGTTCATTAGGTTAGTCTCCCAGTTCCTTTTGCTTACATCATGTTCACCCTGCAGTGCCAGATGACAGGAGCTTTAAGTGCTATCTGTTGCTCTGTATCTCCCTCGTTGGGTTTTGGAACGTGTTCCAACCAGGGAAAGGGCAGAGAGCTTTTGAGTTTTGGATTAGGATATAAAATGCCACAGTTTATCGTAACAAGGGAAGGGTGGAGAGGAAGAATTGGCATACTGAGAATGCCCCCTTAGGGATAAAACTTGAGTATCACTGCTGCACGGGGATGCTGCCATGTAGCAGCATTTGAAAGCTGAAAGCCATCGCTTCATAAATATATTTTGGCAAGAACCTGCACTATTCTCTTTGATACACATTTTTCCTTTGTAATGACTCCATGATTTGTCTCTAGAAAGACCACATCCCTGACTCGTCTGCATTGGGATTAGAAGGATCCCATATTAGGGTAGTCTCACATCTGTGCAGCATTTAACGTCACTGAAGACTGGGCTTTGATTGCCTGTACACGCCTGGCTCAGCATCACTCACCCGGTCTGTCCTCCCAGGGCTGTGTCGGACTCCATGCCCCTCCACACCTTGCACAGATCTTGCGACTACAAGCCAGACCTGCACAAAGGCTCAAAGCACAGAGCTAGAGCACAGCTCCACCTACTTCTTTCTACAGAGTACACAGTGCCGCCAGTCATGCCACTTCTTGGGGAATAAGTTGATGAGAAACTTCATCTCTGAGGACAATGGATATCGTGGCTTTCAAAGGAATTAGCTAGACCATCACACACAGTTTTTCAGTTTACAGTCATAACTGCCTGCATATTTTAATATAAACTTGAAGGAGAGACAAAATGCCACCCTATCACCATTGCAGTAGGGAACTGAACTCTGAATTCAGATTTTCAGGCTCTTCATAGCAAGCCTGCTGAGTGACTTTATCATGTTTTCTTTAATTAAAAAGTAGCCCTGAAACTGCAGCTTTAACCCTTAGAGTCAGAATGCATTTGCTCCTTCTTTAGTCATTACCCCAGTAGAAGAACTTTAGCAAAACAGACAAAACACTTTTAAAATACCACATTTGCTAGCAGAGAGGCAAGTTTAGTTCAGCAAGCTCTAAACCACAACAGCAGAGCTCGGCTTGTTCCATTACAGCATCATCAGGTTAACTTACTTTAACTGAAGCCAAATGAGATCCTCTTCATCCTAAATAGGATCAATATAAGCCTTTTACTTCAGCTCAGCAGCACTCACGGATCATCCCAGTACCTAACAACAAGTAATGAATCCCAACAGGGCTGAACCCAACTTCCTTAAATACTCATTCAACCCTATCACAGCTGGTAATCACAGCTTTGGGGGCAGGTGAGGTGGGACAGGCTTTTGCTTTGCTTTTCTGCCCTTCTCCAACGTGGTCCTGGCGAATGGGCCTTGGTCTGTATCTTCTGAAGTCTACGTGCTGCTCATGAAAGCCTACATTAGATCTTTCTGCTGCTAGAGCTTTGACCCTAAAGAACCCACTTCAAGTATAAAGAGTTAAAAACGTAAAAGCTAGATTGGAAGTGCTGGGCTGCAATGCTACGAGGCTCCAGGATAGCCGGTTCCCTCCGCAGCGCATTTGAGAAGGTGAAGCATCCGAGAACCGGCTTCTATAACGGGCGCCAGGCTGCCTGCCTTGGCCAGAGGAAATCCTGAAGACAAGACTATTTCCTAAATCCTGCTCCTCCTTGAGGTTTTCTGAGGTGGCTGTTAGGAATACTCCTCTTATGCAGTCACTGTCTTGAACCCAATTTTAAATAACCTTCTAAAACAGCTAGAGGAGGATTCTCATTCACTAGCTCCATGCGTGCAAGGTTGGAGAGGTCAGTTCATTGCCAGCATACCAGGGGATTCAGATTCAAGGTCTCCTATCACAGGGGACGGCACAAACCATGCTCAGGCGGGAAGGGTCCTAGCAGTCCCTTTCTCCTCTCAGTTACAACTGTGCTTAAATATTCCCCAGTAATTAAGTAAGCTTATGACTCTTACTTCATTTAGTATTCCCTAAAGGAAGAAGGTGTGCAGAACCCTTGATCCACTTTATTTTTTTAAATTTTCTTGTAGGGATTTGAATCTATCTTCTCCTCCCCTGCACTGTGTGCTTAGAACAAGGCTGTGGATACTCTTTTTCTCCAACCTAACTAATAATTCAGGAAATAGAACAGTGTTTGCCAGAAGGAACAAGTGCGGGGGCTCAGGGCACCAGCACAGGGGCTTGTAACACTTTAGGACACTTTCGGAAATCACTGATCTTGTCATATATTGAATGCAAGTTCAGCGAGACCTCCTCTCTCCCCTGCGGTTTGCACAGGGCCAAATGTGGCACCAAATGTGCCTTGAGACTGTGGGCTCATCATGCCCCCCAGCTAGGAGAGGGTGGGCAAACACCCATTGGCAGCACCAACCAGTTGGTAGGAACCTGATAAACCTCAGATGTGAGCAAGCTGCCAACATACTCAGCCCCATCAGGAGTGAGGTACTCTTGGGTGTGCTCCGGCGCAGAATGGCAGGATTGCACAGGCATCGCCATGGCCAGGAAGCAGCCAAATGGGTGCAACTTTTAGTTGCGCATCCAGAGGGCTAGTTAGGTGCCTGCATCCTAAGCTGTTTTGTTTATTGGACCTCAAAGATCCCCCCAGGCACCGGAGTTGCTCTCACTGAGGGTATGTTCTGCCACACCTGCGTTTCTGCCGGTTGGTGTTAAGTCCCTCCGCACTGACTCTTCCCCACATCAGATGGTCCCATCCAGTTGTGTTCCCTGGCCGTTAGGTTTGAGGCTGTTGGGACGCAGAAGCAATTTTTTATCTCTGTGTAAAAGGAACATTAAAGTATGACCTAACATAAGTGCCTACCTCTAGGGGAGGCTGCACAGCTGGACATGCCAAACACAAAGCAGCAAACCAGACACCAAACCCCTGCCTCATTTATGGGGCTCCTTCCTCAGCTGGCTTCTGAGGTTCTCAAATCTCTGTGTTATGGGGAGCCTGCACATCTATCCAGAAGCTGAAATCTCCATCAGTGAAGCAGGACAGTAGCAAAAGATTGAGCTAACACTTTCCAAAAGATAAGTAGTGAGGCCAAAGGAAATCAAGTATCAGAAGTGGGGCCTGGAGCCTAGAAACATAATCAAAGCCTGGGGAAGAGTTTGGCGAATGTTGGGGTCAGCAGTGCAAGCGCAGAGTGAAGCCGTAGAGTCCTTGAGCATCTGAGCTAAGCACCGGGTGCTGCCAGACCAAACTGACGACGAATCTCTGCTGAGCACCTCAGGAGTTACCAACTGACTCCTCCAGCAGACAGGCCTAGAATGCAGTGAGCTGAAGTAGCTCTTTCTTCACTGTAAAACCATCTGCTCAAAAATCTATCACGCATCAGGACTTCTACTTCACCTTATTATCATGTGCATCAATCCTCTGTAAAACCACTCACCCAGCTCTTACACCACCATGTTACTGCAAGGGAGAATCAAAGAGCTGGGAGTGCTCAGGATGAGAAGAGCTGCAAGGTTCACACTCCCCAAGTATCAATACATAATTGACAGTACATGCATTATTGTATTTCCTTAAGAATATAAATATATAATGAGGATTTCCACCGAGAGGCCATATTTTTATTTATTTAGGAAACAAGTTGATTTCTGCTGGAATCTCTCCATACAACGGATGCTCCAGGAGTCAACAGTGCACAGATTTCTTGGAATTGCCACGTTCAGAGCAAATAAACATGGCCTTAAAAGCCAGTTTCAAGACAACTCTCTCACAGACACAAGGTATTGGCTGTGAAACAGAACATGAGACACGAGGCATCACGTGACATCAGGTAGCACATTTCTGTTTATTTGCCTTTCTTCAAGAACTCTTAACTCACCATAGGCAAAGGAGTGCATACAAGATGTACAAGAAAAAGATTAAAAGAGACTTCTTTATCACTGTATTCTGTGGCATGAAGGCCCACAGCCTCTGGGTTTTTTTGTTTTTTTTAAAAGGATATGTTTTTACTCTGGCTGAGGTGTGACGGTTCAGAGAACAACCTGCTGTCTACAGGAAATCTCTTGAGAAAATTAAAAGTGAACACGGCCATTTGCTAGGCTGTTTTACTGAACAAACACTGCCAGCTGCACCAATAGCATTTTACCAGACACTTGTCAGCTTGTGAACCCCTAAGTTTATAAAGATAATAGGAAATCCAACTGCAGAGTGACAGGGACAAGGAGAAGTGGTTGGAGTTTCTTCCCCCTCACAGCAGATTCCTGCCTGCTGTAAACTTGTGTTTGTGTACTTTAGTACAGCTGTGATGACCTACAACAGAGGTTCTGCCCTAGACATATATAGCTTGCTCATAGTCCGACTCAATGCGTTAGTAACTTTCATATATATTAAACCCCAAGGTTTGTCTCCCAATGTCCTTCACATGATGCTCTGTCTGTTCACGTCCACATTGTATGCTGATGAATTGGAACAGCCTCGGCCAAAATCAATAAAAATGCCTTCAGAATCAGAGTCGATCGACTCCAGAATCTGATCCACTATGTTCTCAGGGCTGGAAGAAGGAACTGGAATCAAGGAAGGGTCCCTGTCCAGCTCAAAAGACCTATGTGGGTCGTCCATTGAGTGGAAGAGTCCCTTCTGTTGCTCAACTGTGCTGAGTTTGCTAGAGCATTGCACTGACCCGGTGCTGGGCCTCTCCTGGTCTCCTGACAGCGAGCTTTTCGTGGCCGTCATGGAGCTCTTAGAACCGTTGTCCATGATGGTGGTGAGGTTGGAGTACCCCTGGAGCTCCAGGCAGGAGGTCATTTCCGAAACGGAGTGCCTTCGGATGCCTGTTCCATTGGCAGCCATGCCCTCGGTTTCATACTCAGCCACTGGTGTCAGCAGTGGATTGTTGTAGCTTTTCGATCGCACGACAGGGTTCTTGGCGAGGATGTCACCTGATTTTGAGCGCCTGAAGAACCGCTTCTCTGTAAATAGAGAAAGATCCAGAGTAATATCCACAAAGTCTCCTATTTTCATGGTACTAATAATTATGAGTGTTCAAAAGAAAAGTCAAGGCCTGAATATTCATGAGCTTTTCTTGAATGACACAAATTTTTATAAAAGAATACATTTTGATAGTTTTGTAGATCCATAGGCTTCAGATTTCCTATATTTCTTTAGTGCATTGAAGACTCCAAACCTATCTTTACAAATAATAGTGGAGATTCCCTTATATTCATACAACTTCAGCAGCTGGAGTAAACCACTAAATATTGTGGGAGACCTGAATAAACAATTGCAAATACTTTCTTTAGACAAGAACAGAAACTGCAATTCTGTTCTTGTTCAGGCTATAAAGGTCATCGCTAATTTCTAGTAGTTGAAATTTAACTTTTCCACCCACCCTGGGAAAATCAGGTCTCTTCAAATTTGGGGCACAAGGATTAAGACAGGCAGTCTTACTAATAATTCTGGAAAAACTCAGATTCAAAGCATCAGTCAGAGACCACACAAGGAGAGAGCACCAAGAGTGTTTGGAAACGTTAGCTGGAGGGCAGTGCCCACAGCAACCTTTTTGGGGAACAAACCTGCAGTCAATCCGGCAGTGATGGTATGAATGCTGCTGTTAACCAAGTGGGCTCTTTCCAAAGAATGAGCAGCAGGTGGCAGCAGGTCAGCACAGAGATCCTCCACCAGTGGTTTAGGGCTGGAGTGCTCTCTGGCAGCTAGATCAAAACGATCATTATGCAAACTTTTTGCGGACCTCAGTGCTCAGACTCACTTGTGCTAAAAACAAAAAGTGATGTGAATAATAGGTCTCACTTTCGAAGCTTTCTTCCTGCTACTCTCACTGCCATCCCCACAAAAGGCGTGTGGCTGGAGAAGGGAATCAAGTTACACTCTGCAAGTCAACCACAGCCACTGCATATAAATTGTCTGCTTTAAATCAGTATGCTGGTATATGTTCCCCTGCAAACCACGCAACTTCCTTTACAAATGCTAGTCTCTTCCTAAAATTTTACTTATGTATAATTATGTGCTTACCTGGACACAAATTCCAATCATATGCTGTACTACTGAAAAAACCAGTTTCTGTACTTAAGACTGTATTTTGCAGATGTGTCTGCCTCAGCAGCGAAATCAACTAAGCCAAGTTCACCTTTGGATTTTTGCTTTGTTAGGAGTTTGACCTGGCAAATAGAAAAGGTTCCCTGGGGCTGCCCTGCCACAGGAACTCTGGCTTTTTGGTTACACCAAGGCTTGGCTGGAAGGGAAGGCTGGGTGTGCTGGCCAGACAGGGAAGAAAAGAGGTCAGTGGCCTCACCAGTCCCAAGGACAATTTGTCACAGCTTTAAATCACGCTACCAAAATAGCTGGACAGAACTAGATGCATTACTTTAAAAGCAGCAGAGACTTAGGCACTCCACTCCCTTGGATCCAGGTCCATTGACTATAGTAAGACCTGTTCAGGGGTACTGCTACAGATCCACACCCCAGACCGCAGCAAGGGGAAGTGCCCAGTCCACCAAAACCTTCCTATCTTCTGCAGTCATGTAATACAACATTTATTTTTTAACAATCCATTTCACTGGAGTTTTATTATCTTTGGGTGCATTTTTTCTGTCCTGACATACAAAAGCCTGTATTCAGAAAACATCAATTTGGGGCTCCGTTTAAATGCTTGTGGCCTTTTAATGGCAAGCAACGAATACAAAGTAGTAATCCTGAACCATTTTCCATAAATAACTGGCCTCTATTTATTCACGTAAAACTGATTTGTTTCTTAAACGCCTACTGCAATACAACCATTTTTTCCATTCAGCTTCAAGGGAAAATCAACCACCTTATTGATCATTTCTGACAAGCAAACAGATTAAATTGACTGCATAGAAAACACACAATTGAACTTCTTTTCCCCTCTGTTTTCTGTATTCAAGCAGGCCATCACAGTATTTACATTAAAATACTCAGGTACTACCACATTTCCTTTTTGATTTACACTGGTAGTATCCCCCTTGCATTTTCAACAGATTGAATTACTACATGGGATATTCGAAAGACCTTCATCTTGGCCAAATCTTGCCTTTACAGAGGTCACTGAATGCTTCAGAGCTCAAAGAATCATAGAAAATAAGCTGGAAGGCACTTAAGAAGGTCACTCAGCCTCTGCCAACAGGCAGGACCATGTTTATCCACCTTGCTCCTTATGGATGCCTATGTATGTGACATGTATGTAGTGCCTCTAGCAGTGAAGATTCAACAGCCTCCAGAGGCGGTTTATGTGACATCAGAGACTTTTCCTTCCATGTAATCTGAATTTCCCCTGCTATGTGTGGTCCACTTTATTTTTCTTGTCTCCACTGGGATGGAGAACAGCTTATTATCTTCCACTCTGCAGAAAGCTTTCATAGGTTTGAAGGCTTATCCATTAGTCTTCTCTAAGACAAATTCCTACTCTCTTCCCTGGTTTAAACAGCCTTGTATGATCTTTGTGCACTAATGAACAGACACTATTCAGCACTCTAGAAATGGCTTCTTGCTTCTTCCTCTCACTGTCCATAAAGCACCCTGTGTTAAAGCTCTCTCATTAAAAGGTAGATTGGAAATACTAAGCACACTCTAGATTCACAGATCCATTGAGCGCTGTTATGATGATCTGGTTTCACCTTCTGCCACTGGCAAGTTTCACTGTGACTTTGCACACTGCAAAGAGCATGGCCTTAGAAAAGGAGCCTGACCACACTGCGTTAGTACTGGCAGTCTCCTCTCGTGTGCCCTGGTCCTGTGTGGAGCAAGGTTTTGGTGAAGCCCTCTGTGCTGTGTCAAATTGAGCCTCTGTTATTCTTACCCAAGATACAGGAAGAGTGCGTGAAGGGTCCGTCACTCGAATACAGTCCGTATGTGCCCAAGTAAGGAGAAACGACTTTCTGGATCAGTGATTCCAGTTTCAAATAATCTTCAGTCACACCTTTCGACTCGTGAACCCCCTGAAAGAGAGAAAATACCCAAGATGAGCGCTGTCCTCTCCAACCACAAGCTTTCCTTGCTCACTGGGGCAAGCAGAGAGGCACCACTAAGTTATATAGCAAAGATGCACCGTGGTGCAATACTGGTTTGTACTACTGCTGATTCCTCTTACTGTAAAGCCAAGAGGTGAGTCGAACCAGACAGAGTCACCACGCAGGCACTGCACAAATGCTCAGAAAGAGGCAGTAGCTACTTCCAGGACATTTAAATCCAGAAGGGTACATCCTGCTTAGGGCAAAGACACTCAGGGAAGATGGAAGCTGTGGTCTGTGACAATGAATTAAAAACGACCCTGGACTTTTTGTTATTGCAATCTTACACTGACTTCTGAACTAACTACTGCTGAGTGCTGCACCAGCGGCTGGTACCACAGGGTGTCACTGCCATCTAAGCAATACCAACAGGGTTAAGAAAAAGGTGAAACTGAGACTCTCCGAAATATTTCTTCCAGGATATTTTCAATAAGAAATATTTGTAGTGAAGAGGTTTGTATCTCTTTCCTCACGCCCTCCCTGGCACTTGCCATTATCCAGGCAAAAGTCATGTTATAACTAGCATGGTAAGATTCATCCATAGGCAAAGTCTTTTGCCCTTAGCTGTTAACTCTGCATTTCCACCCACAAATGGGCTTATAAGGCTGCAGAGGTGACAGGAAAACTCTGTGGAGCTGTAGTGTCCCTTCCACTTACAGCTGCAGCATGCATGCTCCTGCGTTGTCTGAGCAGAGCCCTGCATACTCATGTGTAGGATTCTGAACCCGAAGTAAATTCACATTTTAGTGTGTTGCTATGTGGCCATATGTTTGACGTATCTTGTTGCAGAATTAAGATTCTAAATGTCATGCTCAGCAAGAAGTTTGCTTGAATTTAGCAGAATTCCAGATTTCGTAATATGTCCCTGAATTATTGTAAAAAGAAACATGTTGGGATGAAAGCCTCCAGAGAGCAATATGCAGATCAGATGAGTAAAATTGCAACACTTCCTTCAGCATGTGAAAGGATCCTGATGTTGAGGATGTATTTACTGCTCAGTATGATTCACCAGCCAGTGTCTACGGGTGACTATGAGCCTGCAACGCGTTTGTGAATGGCTTACTTCACCTCTTGGCTGCTGCCTGGCGTTACTTGATAAAAGTTTATGAATGGAAAATAAATAATGGCCAACAGGGAATGGACAGAATTTGGATTACGGTTCAGCAGGTTTTAAATAATGAATAACATCTTCGGAGATGTGCTATGTCCTGTAAAACTTTGGGAGAGTCACAAATACAAACATGAACACAAGGGCATATGCAGTGAATCTGAAAGCTTGCAAACACCAAAGTAACAGCAGAATAAGCCTATAGCTATTCAACCAATTTATACTAGACAAAAGTAACACAGGACTTAGTGAAGGTGCATGTATTATTTCCAAGTCATTGTTGGACTATATCAGAGAAAACATTTCAAATAACAGGAGGAAGGGTCTCAATTTTTATCATGTTGAGGTCTGTTCCAGGGTTCCCCACCCTGTCTTGCTGGGATTTAGCCAAGATCTTTTCAGCCCTCAGAAGGGCAACATGCCTGCTACCTTACTACATATTCACGATCGTATCACGCTCATAACCCACCGGCAAAGGCCAGTGCGTTAAGCCATCCGCTCCAGGCTCCCACACCAATTACCTCCTGAACCAGTCTCCTAAACATGTGTCCTGGTCTCGGATGGGATAGAGTTAATTTTCTTTCTAGTAGCTGGTATAGTGTTATGTCTTGGATTCAGTATGAAAAGAATGTTGATAACACATTTATGTTTTTGGTTGTTGCTAAGTAGCGTTTGTACTAAGGCAAGGATTTTTCAACTACTCATGCCCAGCCAGCAAGAAGGCTGGAGGGGCACAAGAAGTTGGGAGGGGACACAGTCAGGACAGCTGACCCAAACTGGCCAAAGGGGTATTCCATACCATGTGATGTCATGGCCAGTATATAAACTGGGGGGAGTTGGCTGGGGGGATCGCTGCTCGGGAACTAACTGGGCACCGGTCAGCGAGTGGTGAGCAATTGCATTGTTCATCACTTGTTTTGTATATTCCAATCCTTTTATTATTATTGTAATTTCATTATTGTTATTATTATCATTATTAGTTTCTTTCTTTCTGTTCAATTAAACTGTTCTTATCTTAACCCATGAGTTTTACCTTTTTCCTTCTGATTCTCTCTCCCATCCCACTGCGGTGGCGGGGAGTGAGTGAGCGGCTGCGTGGTGCTTAGTTGCTGGCTGGGGTTAAACCACGACAACATGATATATAATACTAGTGGCAAAAGCCAGTGATACTTAGCGTTGCTTGTGCCCAGGCTTTGTGGTAAGGCTTTATTTACTTTTCTGCCCTTTAAGTATTTTTGATACTTGTGAAAGAGGGTAGCTAAATATCAACTGGAGAATGAAACCCAGTAATTCACTAGTACCATGCTGCCCACAAAATAGCTCTTACCACTAGCAGAACTGCGACACTGTACGAGTGATAAAAGTGTCCTTGCCCAGTGGCATCTTAACACCGTCTGACTTCCTATCGGTCTTACAGGCCTGAAAAGTTCTTTTGGTTTCCCTCTTGGTTGTGAATTGTCTGCTCTGTTATACACTCCTTCCCTGATGAACACCTCAAAAGCCTGAGCTGTATTCTGCATTGACTGCTGCTCTGGCAGGGATACAAGGAGGCTTCCAGCAGCTCTGTTGAGTTGGGGTAGGCTCCTGGGGTGAACTAAGAGGATGGAGACTTGACCCCCAAGCTCCAGCTGCTGCAACATCCCTCCATCATGGGGCTGGGGAGCAGCTGTGCAAACACACGCAGTTTTTGTAAAGGTTTTACCTTTACAGTGTAAAACCACCCAGTATTATCACAGCCCGCCATTAGTCTTATTCCTCAGCTCTGCGATCGTCCACAGGATGCTTTTCAAAACATACTGAAAAGTCACAAAACATCTGGTGTCCGCTGGAGCTGTGGTGACTTGTCTTCTGCTCTGCACCTTGGCACGAACGTGCCGTATCCACCTGCGACATCCTTCCTGCATTGGCCATTGTTCCAGGCCTTCCTGCAGGCGCCCGATGGGGCAGGTCCCTTAAACCATTTTCTTGGCATGGAGCTTCTGTGAGAGCAGGAGCGTAGCAGGCTGCAGACCACGTCCATAACAGTGTTTTTCCTGCATTTCCTTCTGCTGTGTTATTCAATGACAAACATCCTCTGGGCCTCTATTTAACCAAATACAAATACCTCCCAATATTCAGCAAGGACTATCTCAGCTTTCCAAACCTAAACTTTCCATATGACTTGAACGACGCCATCACTTATTTACAAATTACCCCAGCCGGAGTGGCCCAGAGGAGCATCTGCAGGCTCAGAGCAAGCTGTGGCTACCTCCGCCGGGCCACAGCCCCTGCCCAAAGGCAGGGCAGCACCATGCTGCAGTCACCACGTGCCGCTCATGAAGCCGAATGTCCCCTGACCCAGAGCCAGCTCGTCCTCGCTGCAGCTGTGTCGACATGACACCGCTGGGAAGTGTCCCAACTGCATGGTCTGGGCTGTAGGCTGTCAAAGGTTTGGTCACAGGGTGTAAGGCAGCCCCCGCTTCTCTTCATGAGCTTTTAAGATCACGGCCCACGAAGAAGGTAGCTACAGGTTCATACATCAGCCCGCAACAGGTCAGCTGAAGTATACCAAAGGCAGTAACAGGGGCAGGGGTGCCCCACAACCCTACTGCGAAAGCGGGGCTTTCCAATTCCGCAGTTCTTCCAATTTCACTTCTTTCGTGAACCCCAGGCGTGTGGCTGGTGCTGCACTTGGTGCAGCCGCGGGGCAGCCAGAGCGGGGCTTGCTGTGGCACTGGCACCTCTGAGCCAGCCGGGAGCGGGGAACAGCAAGCTCACAGCAACAGGAGCTGCAGCAGCTCGCACAGCCCATGGCCCTGGCGGGGGCTGCGGAGTCCCAGCTCTTACTGCCTCACCGATATTAGTATCCGGCATAGCTGGGTTAGAAAAGGAGTCTGAACGGCGACTGACCTGCCGATTCCTGTTACCAACAGCAGCGCGCAAACCTCACTTCAGAGGGTACTGTAATTCGGCACTGTATGGGGCTGAGGGAGGCAAGGAACTTCGAGGGGAAGGATGGACACGTCCTAAAGCAGATCAGCTTTAGCAGGCCAGGGGAAGCTTCTGTTTTGCTTTAGCTGCAAGCCCCAAGGGTGCGTTTAAACTCTTCTCTCCACCAGAGGTTTCTACCCGATCCATTGTGCCACGTGTGAAATCACTTGTTTGTGTGACACCAAATTCAGTGGGAAGGCACTTCTGGTGGAAGTTTAGGATAGAACAAAGTATGGTTATAAATGCTTTGTATATCTGTATGTAAATATAGACAGATAGATGTGTAGACATCTATACATCTATCTACATGGATATCTATATATACTTAAAGATATATGAAGTCCTTTTTAGACCCTTTCTCAAATTTGTACGTGATTGTGCTTATAAAGGCAAAATTAGCTTTAGAGTTAAGCCAGTTTGGGATTATTATCCGTGTTACAATACTTTCTGAAAAACTGATGGCAGGACTTAAAAGTCACCAATAAAATAATAAAAAAAGTATTTTCCCGTTCTTTTGGCAGCTCATGGTTCTTCTTGTATTTACTGCTTGATGCCTTTCTAGTTTGGTATATCACTATATAGCAATAAAACAAGTCACATCCAGCAGGCTGGCTGCTTAGCTTGCAGGAAGCTATATCATAATTTGGAGGAAAAAATGAAAACTTGGAGCATTATCAGTAAAACAGAGGCTCTACCCTTATCTTTAATGCAATATTTGCTCTGCAGACATGCAAAAACTTACTCTAAAAGATAACCGTGACCTTTCATGAACCCAATTTCATTTTAGCAGTAGAGTTTCATGCTTCTCTGCAAGTGTGAGATGTATCTATTAAATTCCTTTCAAAGGCCTTGCCTGACCTATTTATTTCTCAATTGAGGGCCCAAATAGCTCGATATCAAATAGCTGCGAGTACCTTAGTACTTCTGGAACAGTGCAGCTGCTGGATCAAATCCTCATCTTGGTCACACTGTTTTGAAATGCAACAAGAGTCACCTCATTATCTTTGGAAGGATTATAATGTAATATTATGACAAGAGTCTGCCTTACTCTCAAAGCATGGATAATGGGGATTTGAGTCCCGAATATGTGAATACCATTGCAAATGGAAAAGGTCTACGCTCAGCATCAAGAACAGAGACATGTATTTCTACATGTAACACAGTATCCAAGTCCCTTACTTCATTAACCTGTAATTAAATCATTTAGAAACAAAGAATTGTATATCATAGTTTAAAAGCATTAAAATGACCCTATGCACTACAGTTTTTGATACGTAAATCTGTAAGCACTCCCAGAAGGGCCATATACCCTAAAGACTACAGGTTATTGAGGTAGCTCCTTTATGAAGTTACTGCCCCATCTGCTGAACTGTGGCACTGGCTGCATGCATGTTCCCTGTTGCCGCACTTGAGTATGTTGCTGGAATAAAACATTCGTTGTGTTTGAGAAAAAAACCCCATGAGTCAAAACCATAAGTCATTCCAGTAAGAATGGACACACCGAACCGCTCAGGTTTCCATCCCTGTTAATTCTGTAAGCTAACCACAAACTCCTACTGAGTTTTTAAAGGGCACAAGGGCTTCTTAGGAAAGCACAGAGGAAAGAATAAATTTGTCTTTTGGCACTGCGAATAAACAGATACATTCAGAAGAATAGCTGGGGGTTTTGTAACCCCATGTAAGGCCACAGCCTCCTTTTTCAAAATATAGGACGTCTCTAAGCCTCAAGGAGGTCCTAAAGTGGAGGCCACTCCAGGCAGGCATTTAAGGACTTGAAGAGTCCTCCTCAAACAAAACCTTAAAACCTGCCTGACGCTAAGGTTTATTACTTTAACCTTTTGCATGCTGTACTACAAAGAGGGATTGCTTTGAAGATTTTTTAATGAACATACATATATTTTAACAAAAAATACTACTAAGCCATGATGAACATTCTATCTAAGCACAGGCTACATGACTTGCAAAGCTACCCAAAACCTAAACTCTATTTTGGTAACATTTGCCACAGCTTTTCTTAGGAAAAAAAGTATCAAATGTCCTTGCTTTATTTTACTATGGTAATGAATAACCACAATCACAACTCTTTATTTCTATATCCTATTATATTAATTTTTAACAGCCTGGTCTTCTCTTCATAAGCAGTGAACAGTGATAGTGGCACACAGGCAGGTGGACCTGCCATCAATCCAACTCGGTGTAAGATGCAAGCCTGCCTGCAGCCTCTGTCCCTGTGCAACTAGGAGGTCATTGCTGCATACTCCCTGATGCTCCAGCTCTGTCTTTTTATTCATCACCATAAGTGAAATCCTTTAAGTTTTGGTAAAAAAAGACACCTAAAAAACCCCAGATAGTATCAGCACTTCCAAACAATGCTCTGAAATGACCATAAACCTGGCTGCACCAAGCCCAGCTCATCAAGGAGGCGTTCAGGCTGTGAGTTGCAAAGGAGCCCAGAAATTAATCATGTGCCTTCCACCACTCTTCACCTGGTCTTGGCTATTTCACTTCCTCAGGCTCTGGTAAGAAACCCCAGACATGAAGCAATCCCCAAAGACAGTCACAGCCATGGAAAACTATTTATTTAGGCTGCTGATGGCCCAGTATGTCTCATTAGACAGCCTGGCTCAATTAGGATGCAGAGTTTTAGGCTTCCTATGGTCCTGTGAGCAGATGTAGGACATCTTATGGAAAAGACCTGGCTCACGAAACCCAGTCATGTGGCAGAAAGGGACTTGGTTTTGTGTATCATTTGCTGCTTACGTCCCTCGCTTCTCACCACAAAAACTGGATGTGAAGCTGCATGCCTCCTTTTTACCTGTAGTAGGGAGCAAAGAGGTGGCAAAACCTCACTGTTTCAGTGGCAAAAACTGGTGGCAAAGCCCCACTTTTAATAACCTGCCCAGGGAGTCCAATAATGAAATGCAGCCCTAGGAGCAGAGACTGCTCCTGCGCCACCGAGCAGGCTGCATCAGTTTCTGCCCCATCACTCTGTGAACTGCAGCCTGCTCACAAGTGCTTGCTAGCACAGCACTAAGTAGAACAAAGATGAAATTTTCTTCTCAAGTACTTCTGGTGGGCAGAGCAGCCACCAGCAGAAGAATGGTATATTCACCACCTCATCCAACTGTCTTGAAATCTTGGGAACTGGTGGCTTACATTGACTGAAAAATTATTTACCCTAAAAATCCTGCAATGCATTGCCCTCTTAATGGCAGGCGAGGCACCAGACCAGAGAACTGAATACATAAATCACAGCAGTTGGAAACAAAAGAGCTACAGCTAAAGCTGTCACGTCCTCTGGCTATCAGGCACACCTCAAGGGGATGTCTCATGCATGCCAAGAGGCTAGAAATAAACCTAGCTGCTGGCTGTTCTTTTTGGTACCTGGCTGCTTTTCATTGATACTTGGCTCATGTTATTCCACTTTGGTGTCTTAGCTGGATCTCCACGTGGCCATGACTCTCTCATGCCTGACTCCTTTTGTTTTAACCCTTTGCTTCACACCCTTGACATCTGCTGTTTCAAAATACCCCACATCCATTCCAAGTTCCTCTTTCAGACCCTGGCCAAGCCCCCTGTCGTCTGCTGAGCTCCTCTGCTGCGTGAGCCTCCCTGTATTCATCTTTACTGCAGGCTGCTTCAGTTCTGGCCAGACAACTGCAAGTTGCCCCAGGTAACTCCTCATTCATCTGTGTCTGAAAATAATCATAAACCACTATTAAACACCAAACTGCTTATAACTGACCAGCAGTAACTTAATGTTTTGCTGAGTACTTACAAAAGGTCATAGGTCCTCTACAGTTTCCAGTTCTGACTAATAGCACCCACCACTAGTAACACCTAGAAATGGTGGTATCACTCAGTTGCTTTTCACTTCCCTCTTTAGCACAAAGCATTACAGGATCGCTTACCTAATAAAGTACATATTAAAAGATATCTCCAGTGTCTAAGTGTACCCTAACAATTGGATGTGACGGTGGAAACTACTTCACGTTCACCTGCAACTGCAGATGTGCTTACGTATACACTGGTCATTGATTAAATGATGTAGCACTCAACTTTAGCTTTAATGCTTTAGCTGATCAGCATGTTTACATGAGTAAGTAAGTACCGGTGCAGAAGACTACCTTCTATTTCAACTGACACACTGATGGATAGCTTTTAAATGAAAAATAAAATAGAACAGAATAAAATAAAATAGAACAAAATAAAACATAAATAAAAATCTGTCTTCCCCCAGGTCAGGGTGGGCAAAGCAAGCAGGCCTTCTGGACCCAAGCCCAGCACCCTGCCAGGAGCAGACACGGCACCGAGGGAGGCACAGCATGTCTTGGCGCTTGACATGGGAGCAGCTCTACCACAGTGGACACCAAGCAGGAAGAGCTGCGAACTAGATCCTGGGTTACCAACTTCTGGACTTCAGGAAAGAAAGGAGTAAAAGCCAGACTTCTGGATTATTTAATGAAGTCATTTCAGCAATCATTACTCTTGGTGACTTGATGGCCCAGGACTGCAAAGTCCTCTGCCCATGGGACAGCTGTGTGTGGCTCTACTCATCGCCAAATAACACACCCTGAACCTCAGACTGCTGGGGCGTCCTTGGTGGCTGGCCTCCAGCCTGGTCTACCAACAAAAAGCTGTGACCTACTACCTGCTGAAGAACTCCTGACCTGGTGCTATGTGAAAGGAAACGTGCTGCCGGAAGCGTTTATAGGGTCAGGCCCAAATGCAAAGTGAGGTCCTGGCCTCATGTACTGTCCTGTCTTAACCACATAGGAAAACAGCTAAGAAATGTAACTATTTTCTGCTTAAAAGCAGCAGATTCCTTGGAGGAAAGAAAAATGCATTAAGAACCACATTTCTTTCTTTAACTGGCAACAGGTCAGATCAATATGACTAAGAGAAACACACATGCAGCAGCCATAATCTGACAAATACTGGATGATAATAGTTGCCCAACTACTCCTAGGGAAAGCTGAGATTAAAAGTCACAAGACATACCACAAGGCAGACACAGAATAGTATCTATAGGGAAAACACACATTACTCAGGCAACACTGCTGGTGGAGAATTGATAAGGGCATGCAGACTGCAGTGCACTCCCCGGCGACCACACAAACGGCAAGATCTGCTTCTTATTTTAGTCAAAGAGACAGCAGCAGCCTTGCTTGTAAGAGATTTGGAAACCAATGCCCTTACAGGCCATGACTACTTGTTATCCCACTTTGGTGCATGTAACACCTTTCATTGCATCATACCTAGCCTTCTCAAACTTGAGCAACACAGAGCAACCTGGTCTCAGGACAGGCATGAAATCACTGTGAGGAGGAACTGGGGACAGCTGGGCCACCAGTCGTTGCCATGTCCACCACTGGTGGCATAGCATGTGCTCTCAGTTATGCTATGGGTCACATTCTGGATTGAGGTCTGCACCCCTCTATCATCCTTTGAATAGACACACGCACATACTTAGTATCATCTAATAGCTAATCATCTAATTTTTACTGATCTTGCAATGCTCACACACAAACCTATGGCAGCAAAGTTACATTATGGTTTACTTGGTTGAGAAGAGGCTTCAGGAGTGGTCCCCAGCTATGCAGAATTTTTGTTTTCTCTACCGCACTGTGGCACTTCATTGACCGAGACCACCCAGCCTCATGCTTTGGAGGAGACCACAGTTGGCTCTTGGAGCAGCAACTATTGCCCAAACAGCCGAAGCTGTCCTCCTGTGCACAGCTGTTCAGAGTCTGCTCTTACTGCACCGCAGAGGAGCATCATCATGGGAGTCTCCTGCTCACATTTACTCCACCTTCAGCTGACATGCGCAACATTCTACTGAAGAACTCAAAGATCTCGCTTTTATACCCCCTGCAGGAACTTGCTGGGCTTCAACACAAAATCAGGAAGCCCAAGTAAGTGGAGATATTGGGCTCCCTCAATCCCAGCTATCCACCTTGTTCCCTGGGAGTCAGCCCTGCAGAGCAAATCCCCCAGTATTATACAAATAGAATTACATTTGTGGAGTAGCATCTGGCTTCCATTTACACATGGGGTAAATGCAAGCTCCTGAGTAAACTCATGGAGGTATCAGATGTGATAACAGATTCTTCTCAGCCTTTGCAATTTTGACACCAAGGGTAACACGGTGCGTAGAATCAGCCGTGCAGTGCCAGACCAAAAGTTAACTAAATTCAACATTTTCTTGCTAACAGTGATAGCAGGAGAAGTGCATGGGCAAAAAAAGGAAATAGGGCATGCTCAGTGCAGGCTTTCTTGTTGAATACATTGGTGCTTCTGGCAAACAGTGATGTAAAAACTTGCTGCATGGGACTTTGCAGTAGCCTTTAAGCATAAACAATCTGTGCTAGAAATTATTTAACCAACAAGATGAAGATGGTCAATAATTGACAGAATAGCTAGTTTCCAGAAATAAAGAACAAGCCTAACTACTGAGTCCTCTGAACAGGGGAAAGGATGGATTTCTTTGGTACTTTTGCTAAGTGCTTTTCTTGTGTAGTTGCAGCTTTCCTAGTTAGGAGGTGAGCAAGTGCAATGCTGAACCCCTCTGCTGTCTGACAGAGAAGGACCAGACTGTTGGCAGCAATTATTCAGCTTAACTCTGAATGTTAATTGCAGTTAAGTGGAACTATGCTGACTGACATCAGCTGGCGGTCCAGCCTAAGCCAGCAAGGGTGGAAAACTGGGTGAAAACAGATAGGACATGGAGAGAGTGAAGAATTTTTCCACTTATATTGATGAAAACCTGATGTTCACAGAATGGCTAAGGTTGGAAGGGATCTCTGGCGTCATCTGGTCCAACCTTGCTGCTCAAGCAGGGCCACCAAGAGCCAGTTGCTCAGGACCATGTCCAGACGGCTTCTGAATGTCTCCAAGGAGGGAGACTCCACCACCCCTCTGGGCAAGTTGTGCCAGTGCTCAGTCACCCTCAGAGTAAGACAGTGTGTCCTTATGTTCAGAAGAACCCTCCTGTGTTTCAGTTTGTGCCCATTGCTTCTGGTCCTTTCACTGAGCACCACCGAGAAGAGCTTGGCTTCATCTTCTTTACACTCCCCCTTCAGGTATTAATAACAATTGGTAAGATCCCCCCCGAGCCTTCTCTTCTCCATGCTAAACAGTCCCAGCTCTCTCAGCCTTTCCTCACATGAGAGACACTCCTGTCCTTTTATCATCTTCATGGTCCTTTGTTGGACTCTCTCCAGTATGTCTGTGTCTCTCTTGTACAGAGAAGCCCAGAACTGGACACAGCACTCCAGGTGTGGCCTCACGAGTGCTGAGTAGAGGGGAAAGATCACCTCCCTCAACCTGCTGACAATACTTTATCTAACGTAGCCCAGGATACCCCTAGCCTTCTTTGCAGCAAGGGCACATTGCTGGCCCATGTTCTTCTACTAGCTTCAATGGGGCTCGCATTTCTGGAGGACTCTCCATCTGAGAGCTTCAAGTCCCATAAAAATGTTGAGTAAACTCTGGGAGCTCACTTGAGAGGGACTACAAGATCAATTGATCCATTTTGAAGAGACATCTGGATAAAAAGAAATGCCCTGCATCAAACTTAACTGGGAGCAGAAAGGGGTCAAGGACTAGGAGTTTAATCTTCCTGCTCCTGCTTCTAGCCCACTTGTCTGTGTTTGCCAGGATAGAAAATTTCAGGTACTTCCTCCTGGGTTTCCCTGATGATTCATGCCACTTTTATCCCAAGCAGACAACTCGGACATTTTTTAGCCTTTAGGAAACAGACTCAAAACTGGATCAAAACTGCTTCAAGCAGGGACTAAATTTTGCTTTGTCCAAGCCTTTGTTGACTAAGCAGAACCTGATCCATTTAAACTATGTGTGCCCTCTTCCCCATAGGGGTTTCTCTGCAGCAGTCCAGAGGCAGAAAGAGAAAATGTGCCTGGGCTGTGGGAAATGGAGACCACATCTTTACAGAGTTGAACAGGCTGGAAGAAAGCGGTTTACCCTCTCAGAGGGCTATCTCAGCCCAGCTAGGAATTCATAATGGACTCATTTTCAGTAAACCTCAAAGTCTATGCTATGTGTGTTCGCAAACAGGTACATCTCATGGCGGGAGGAAATGTGTAAACTAGGACTTGTGCATCAAACTCTCAATTGCTTTAAGTCAGAATAACCCCTGTTAGATTAATAATTTTATACTGGTTTAAAACCACAGGAGGCTGTGCCCTGCGCATTACATGTCCATTCCTAGGCACTGGTATCCTTTTGCACGTGTTGGACAGATGCAGCTGCACAATTCATGGTTGTATCGTTATGAGCCCTCGGTAGTGTTGCCTCACATTATTTTTTCCTCTCTTCATTCTACCCTAAGCCACTGGCAAACTGGTAAAGCCTAGAATATTTTAAGGGTTAAATCATGTCTTGTCTCATCTCTGCCTCTTGCTTTTCTCATAGCAACAGCGTTCACAGGAGGGAGAGGCAGAGAAGCTTGCCATTGCCATATTGACAAAAGTCAGCACTTCAGATACCTGTGACTGCCTCAGAAATAAAGATCTTGTCATATTCACTTTAATCTCCAGCAAGTGCCAAGTTATGTCAACGTCAGCGTGAGAAGCTGCTCTGTCTCTCTCTTCCTTTCATTGGTGGCACTGAGACACAGACAAAAGATAAGGAAGACAAAACACCCAGACATGGTTTGTGTTCAGCTGGTGAGGGTTTTTCAAATGGCCTAGCTGCAGAAAGATAGCAATAGGATTTTTCTTTCCAGAAAGGATCAAACACAAAGAACAGGCTAGTATCCCCCTGACCCACAGAAATACAATGTATCATTTTTCTTTAAACTGTTATTAAACATTTTATATGAGACTGCAAAAGACAAAGAAGATGAAGGCTGAAGATAAGCAAAAGATAGGAAGTTATTAGAAGTTAGGAAGTTACTTTGCAGCTTTAAATACAGTGCTTAGGATCCTGCAGAAGCTGAACAGCCAGTTTGTTAATAAAGATCCAACAAAAATAATGGTATGCATTTCTGCCTTTCATAGTTTTAGGGCTAGACGTTGTCTGATTCCCGGCTAAGTGACTCCCCTAGGCACAGATGAGAGCTGCAATCATCTCAGTCAAATAAGCTAATGTGACTTTGAAACAACCCACCAAACGAAATCTACGCAGAGGTGAGCGTCTCTGAAGAGCTGTTTATGGAATAAATTTGGGCTGGAGTTAGTTTATCTGCATTTACAAATGCTTTAGCACTACCACATTACACTCACGGGCAAACACACACGTGCATGGAAGCGCATGTGCAGCCCCATGCAGAGACCACCCTGCGAGTTACCAAATAATTAGATGTGATGTTTAATGTCCAAGAGAATAAAGCTTCTCATTTCTTTTTAGGCTCCCTCCTGAAGTTCTTGCTGATTTATACACATTAAGCTCATCTAACCTTGCTGGGGAATTGATGACTTTTAACTCTGAGCATTCAAGCCTTTCACCTAGTCTTGGCTGTGAGTGTTTTCTCATTTAACATTTATTACAAGAAAATCCATCTTGCATTTATTTTCAGGTGGCTACTCAAACAGAAAAAAGGATTGCAGAGCCCTCCCTCAGTGCATCCAGGCTCTTTTGAAGAAACATCCAAGAAATGCTTCTGAAGAGCTGCAAACATTAACTTGACTGGTGTTACCTACTTGTAGAGGATTTCTGACACTGCCTTTCACAGCCACACTCCCCTTTTAAATCATTAATGAACATTCATCCCTCAGCATCCTCCATGCTGCTTCATCATTCACAGGTGACTGAATCTACTCCACAAATTTTCTTCTTTTCTGAAATACACTTGAATAGACCGAGCAGACATGTCAGCTGTGCCTTCTGGATTTTTTTAATTTTTGCTATTTCTCATAGCAACACCATTTTCATCACCAACAACTCATCCCTGTGAGCCAGAAAGCAGATTACCTCGAGATCACCTATCTATCCTGGCTTAAGAAGGTGCATGGTTCAGACACCACCCGTGGGCAGCTGTCTGCTCAGGCAACCAGCCACTCAGGACAGCTGCTTGCCCACAGCCTGCTGCTTGTGCAGGCAGGGAGCAACCCACTGGGAGAACTGGGAACTGAGCAGCGTGCTGCTGAGCGAGTGCTTCGTAGTTATTCTCTTGCACAAGAAGGTCGAGCTTCCATCAATCCCAGAACACAGAAGTTTTGGAGCCCAGGTGCCCAGCAGCCTGGCCCTGTGGGAGCCCTCCTGGCTTGCAGCAACAGCTTTGCTGAAAGCAACACCTTTCTACAGAACAATTTAATTTCAATAAAAAAATCTTTGCCAGTTCAAAATACTTGGAAAGTAACTGACTGGATCTAGAGCAGAAACACTGTCTCAGCAACCCAGTGTGCAGAGGGTAAAACGAAACAAAGAAATACAAGCATACAAAATCCCAGTTTACAGCCAGAGAGCACTGACCAGTGTACTCCCCAAATGCAAACAGTAGACGGATTAGGGACATAATTGCAGGAGTAGCTCTAAAAGGCTGACCTTCCCTCCTTCGTCCCCATCACCCACCAGGGACATGCACACTGGCAACTCCACGCTCTGGCAAAATTCAGCAGCATTCAGCAATTCTTGCAACTACCTGCAAGATCTATCTTGCAACAGATAGATCTACAGGTAATGGAAACCTATGTGGTTGAAACCAACAGATGCCCTGACCTACCTGTTGTCGATATTACCCTACTACTGAAACGAAAGTATTTTCCCACTGTCCCTGCTCCTCTTAATGCTGGCTGGTGCTTTAATTTAATTCACATAGTATCACACAGCCACCTCTATGGAGCAAACCTTCTCCTTGCTTCTGTTTTAAATGTTAACAACACAGCTACATATATAACCATATTCTAGAGATTTTCAGGCAAAACTACTGCCCAATTCCTCCTCTACTATACAGGGGCTTTAGCAGAGCTGCATTAGCTTAATACTGCCTAAACATCTGTCCTAAAGTGATTAAGTCTTTTGAGAAACAATGGAAATACCCCACTGCTTCTTCCAAGGTTTTGTTCTCTTCAACTAAACAAGGAAACCACAAGAAAGGCTCATGAGTGATACAGGAGGAATGAGGGATGTATTTTTTTTCTTGGAGTCCAACACGTAACCTACAACAAGAGGACAAGAAGGACCACATTGCCGATAGTCTCTAGAGGACATCTAGACCACTAAGGCCAACGATGTATTATTTGTCATAAAATTACTTCTAGTATGTTTGTTTCCTTGTTTCCTTCTGTTCCCCATTTGTCTGACCAGATATACCTACCGTCTCTTGCATCAGGCCGCACGATCTTTAGAGCAGAGACCATATTTTAATAGTGTTTATACAGTGCCCAGTGCACGAAGGCCCATCTACCCACGCTAGCAAGTAAGGAGGCTCGGAGACACATGGTGGCTGGGAATAGAAGCAGCTGACAGCTCTTAGCTGCTCAAGAAGAAATTTAATTGGTTTCATGAGAGAGCCACTCCGAGTACAACAGCTGTATTTTGCAAAACACCTTTCTGACTGATTTCAGCCATGCTCAACGACAGCTTTTTCTCTTGCCAGCATCTGCTTGATTGCAGCATGCTTGCTTTTTGCATTTGAATCACAGAGCACTAAAGCACAATCCCCTGCCTACTGACTTCAAACCAGAAGCCTCTGGATCCATTTTGAAGTGCACATGAGTCAGGAGTGGTTCCCTCCTCTCCCTGTGCCCCTGGCTTGCCCCACCACAGCTCCCACCCTTTCTGATGGATGGTCGCTTCTCAGCAAAACCATGCCGCCACGACCAGATGGTTCACTCACAGCAAAGCCGTAAGATACCAGGGATGCTCAGCACAACTGCCCACACGCCTGACTCGTAGGCATGACCTGCCACATCATTGTCACCTTGTGCTGCAGAATTCTTGCCGCAACCACCCAGTAGCTCACTGGAAACGGGAGAAGGCTCCCAAGAAATAACTGTTTAAATCAAATAACATAATCTGAATCCTGCTCTGTCACATGATTAACTGTTTACCTTTTAATTGCTTCTAATAATTGGGTAGTGCCAAGTTAATGAATTTCACAGCACATGTCGTGTATCACTGTGCCACATAGTTGTTTCTTCTGCAGGCGCAGCAGAGCTAAGGCTAAGACTGTGAAATTACTGGTAGAAGACAATTAACCCTGTCCACTCACCATGGGAGAAAGAATGCCTCTGAGAGACTCATTCAATCACTCACCTATCTTTTGCAGATTGCAATGCACAGCCTTTTTATTTTTGAAAGAAATACACCACAAAGCAGTTACCCTCTGCACAAGTCCCCATGCCACTAGCCTGGTACACACTGTCCTTGTGGGCTGCTCGTTCTGGCACTAGCAACCACAGATCAGGAGAGGAAAGGCTTGGGGAGGGTGCTTAGGTGGCACTGCAGATCAGGAATTTCCATACCTTGCACAACTCTTTCCCTTCTCAGTGCACCTTCTGGGGAGAAGGCGGAGGCTAGGACATTTTATATAATTTGTTTTAATCACCCTGTCGGCTTAAATGGAAACACATCTTCCCATTATAATAAAATTCTATAGCATAGACACAGAAACAGGCAAACACCAAAACCCCAGGAGAAATCACTCCTGATGGAAAGCAAACAGCTGCCAGAGTTACTTCCAAACAATTCATAGAGGAAACAATTCATTTCGCTCCTCTCTAATTATAGGGGACTCTTCTACAAAGTTGCCATTCACATTGGTGTGAGCAAACCACTCCGTGCCTGCTGCTGGGGGACACCTCCTTTCTAGAGCAAGCAGTGCTGGCCGTGCCCTCGTCTCTCCCCAAACCAGATGGGCAGCTGGCTGCCTGCCAGAGAGCGCAACCAGCTCCAGCTGCCTACAGGGCAAACGGAGCTTCACAGCGTCTGCATTTCCACTAGCTGCCACCCAGGTCCCCATAACTCGCTCAGGTCACCGCTGCCTCTGGGAGGACTCAGTAGTTCAGGCGTTCCTGAGAGATGCTCGTCACGACCATCTAACAGCCCGTGGCGCAGGCAGCTCCCCGCAGCTACCTGCTACTGGGTCTTGACCCGGTTTATGGGCGTAATTGAAGACAGGAGGGGGAAACTGAGACCAGAGAAAGAGTTGCCTGCAAGGATGAGCTTCCAGCTGTCCTCCATGCAACTAACATGCTGCCAGCTACTTCCCTCTCTGCCTTCCTCCCTTCTGCCCTGTGGGAAAATAAGATGGGGTCAGGGGAGGAAAAGAGTCAGAAGGCAACGTATGGGAAGGTAAAAGGTGAGGAAGCAGCTAGCAAGATGATGGGAGAAGCTGTGCTACCAGCAAGCACCAGCATTCAAAATCCAGCGACGACTGTGGAGCCCCGTGTCTGCCGCAGGAAAGGCTCAAGCAGCAGGAGAACAGGCACGTGGGCCGCCTCTGAAATCTCCTGGTGGGAAGCTTCTCTGCCAGCCCTGTGCTCAGCCAGAAAGCTTTAGGGAGTGAGGAGGCAGGGGCATGGTGGTACCCGCACAGAGTGCTGTCCAAGCAGCTCTGCACCCAGCTGCAGCTCAGTACAGATCTAACTGGAAACCGATGTTGACTCGTCTCCGAAAACCATGGGGAAGCCCAGGTGTGCAACACTACGAAACAACCCTGCACAGTCTTTCTGGTGGAAATTACTTTTGCTGTTCTTCCCGTGAGCAGGGCTAGGCGAATCCCAGCAGGCCAGAACAGGAGGTGCTGCACCAGCGACCCCGACCAGCATCGGCTGACCTTCTACCTGCACGGACACGACTCAGTCATGGAGAGCAACCAGTCCTCCCCTTTTGTGCTGGCTGTCACCACGGCCATAGCTGGTAGGTACGACCCACGGTGCCGGGTCCCGGGTCTGCGGTCAGCCATAACAGCCGAGAAGTGACTGCCACCTCTTGGGGACCCCCCCTGTAGTGCCCTGGGCAATACACACCACAATTCCTTCATGGCTTTGTCTACCTGGGGATAGTCAGGAAAATGGAATTATATTCACGAAATTAAGAACAGAAAGCTGTTTAGATAAATTGTGCGTAGGCCTCTGATGTAGAATTGAAGTGTCATTAATTTAACTCCCCAGCCTTCCTACCCCTTTAATTCTCAGAATGAGTGTCCATACAGAGTTTTAATGGGGTTTAATTAATCTTCTTTAAAAGGTAGCTTAGATTAACTTTCTTATGTTCCCCCTCTAGACAACCCATGAATTACAGTATTGAAGCACCCTGCCTCAAAGGATTCTTGCACCGTGGGAATGTTTATTGCTCAGTTTTTCAACAGTCAAAATTTCTGCGCTATCTTTTATGCCAGTTTTAGTCTACTGGCCCAAATGGGTCCACAAAAGACATTTGTACAAACTAATGCAATTATTTAAAACCTTCTCCCTTTTACTCGATAAAATTACAGGGTCTACAGGGACATTCTAATTCAAGTCAAGAATGATTTTACTGATTTAACTCTATTTTGTTAAGGATTAAGGATTTGCCTACCAATGAACTTGAACTGGTTTTAATATGCCCGTTTCATTAATGGAGGCAAACTCCAGGAGACAGACATATATTTTAGTAAGGACAGCCTGGTTTAGTTGAGGTTAAACACTTATCTAACTGAATTGAGCTGAAACAACTCACACTTAGGCTGCACAAATAAATTATTGTGGGCTAAGGTAGTCTCAGGCGCCATAGGCAGCAGCTACGCCGTAACTCCATGCACACCCACTCTAACCCCAAGGCAAGTGTTGAGTAATTTGAAGGACAAGTAAGCACTTCTCACCTACCACAGTGCAAGACAGCAAATGGGCAGTAACTGCAGAGTTACCTGATGGACGGTAACAGCATAACTCAGGGCAGTCTAGACAACTGCTGTGGCATTTGACCAACTCCATCTGAAGCCATACGTTTGGTCAACTAACTGGTATTCTTCCCAGAAGTGACATTTTACTTAACGCAAGGTACTCTTAAAATGCACTATGAACGTACACTCAAAGGGAGTTTGCACAATGCAAACTGCCTTCTAAAACAATTGTGTTTAACTGGTATGGACAAGGTTATGGTCATGTTCCCCTGAACACTGACTTTCTGTTAAGAGGAGGGACAAGACACACATTTGAATTACTACACCACGGTGTTCATGAGACACGTTTATATATAATAAAGCAAAGCAACTATATTCTATGTTGCTTTCCTGTTTATCTGCTGCTTAAGATTACAGAAGTGGCAACATGTAGTGTTGTCAAATATGTTCAGAGCTAGTTTTGGTGAGTACTCGATTTCCAAATGAAATCTCCTCTTTTCATATGGCAATGGACTTCCATTGGCCTTAATTACAAAGAGGGTCCACATGAGCACAGATATTCTAAGATTCATGGTACAGAAACGCTGACTGCACTGGAGTTACTATTGAAAAAGTGCCCTGTCAGTCAGCCTTACAGATTGGTTAAGAGCAACCACGCTCGCTCCCCCTATCTCTGCCCCTAAAGAAAACATACTTGTGGTGAGCCATGAAATAAGTGCCAGGCGGAAACAGAGCTAAAAACATTATAAAGGGAAAATGCCTCTGATGTGGTTTCCCTCCTTAACTATAAGCCTACAGCTCGTAAATGGAAAACAGATAGCCACCGACTGTCACTGACTCATGTCCTTACCACTTACACCAAGGTCCCCAACTATGGCAGAATTGCTCTTGACTGACATGCAAGCAACCGAAGGTGGTACTTTGGTTAGTACAAATAGTGTATTTAGCACTCCCACCTGGCACCATCAGCCGACCAAAGTGTCAGCACGACTGTAATGTACCTTTCTGGTTCCCCTGTATTGCACTCAGGCTACTGCTGCTGTCACTTTTTTGAACTCTCTGGTCAGTTCCCAGCTTCTTGTCTCATAGTCATTAACACAGCACATCCCAACCTGCTTGAGGCAATACCCCAAGATGTAGAGGAAATAGTTCCAGCATTTTTGCTGCTTCCATGCAGAAATTATTCCCAGCACCAGAAAACTAGCACAATAATAAAAACCATATGAGGAAATTCAAAATCAATTATGACAAATACTCCTCACTAGCAAAAAGGTCAAGATTTTCTTTCAAAAGATCTTTTTCCTACAACAAATGAATGCTATGCCTTGTTAAAATCATAGCAATACAAATTCATTCCAGGATAACTGTATTGGGTCTGGCTGAGATGGAGTTAATAGTCCCCACAGCAGCCCTCATAGAACTGTGCTCTGCATTAGTAGCTAGAGAGGTGTTGATAACACACCAGTGTTTTGGCTACTGCTGAGCAGCGCTGGCACAGCATCAAGGCTGTCTCCCCAACATTTTTGCCCCCCTCAATGGCAGGCTGGGGCAGGGCAAGATCTTGGGAGGGGACATAACCAGGACAGCTGACCTAAACTAACCAAACAGATATTCCGTACCATATGACGTCAGCTCAGATATAAAAGCTAAGTAAAGGGAGACGGAAGGGAAGGCATTTTTGCCTTCCAGAGCAACCACCACGCGTACTGAAGCCCTGCTTCCCAGCAAGTGGCCAGACATCGCCCGCTGATGGGAAGTAGAGAATAATATCATTTGTTTTTCTTTGCTTTCGCGCGCGACCTTTGCTTTCACTTTATTAAACTGTCCTTATCTTGACCACGAGCCTTTTGTTATATTTTCTCCCCCCTGTCCAGCTAAGAAGGGGGAGTGATAGAGCGGCTTTGGTGGGCACGTGGCACCCAGCCAGGGTCAACCCACCACAATAACAAACCTCTGTCAATTTCATTACAGCAAACTGCACTTGCTGATAGAGACAACAAATAAGACAGAGTAAGACAGGGGACATTGCTTAGAAGTGAGTGTTGTTTCTACAAAATACTCTAAGGTGTAAATCTTGAGGCCCAGATTCTCAGTTTTGTGTGTATCAACAGAAAGCAATGGAGGACTCTTCCCTTTGTGTCAGGCAGTGTGCCGGCTGTAAGATTTCTTACCTGACTCCTTACATGCCTATGGGGCTGATGCAAATGACGGACAAGCCAGTCTTTCACCAGGAAGGAAGAAAACACTTTTATGCACAACACAGGGGAAGCACGAGTTTTTGTTATGGTGATTTATATTTAAATAGGGTCTACAATACATTTATTTATTGGCTTCTACTTTTTGTGTCTTATAAATCAGGAATTCAGTAAAAGGTAAAGAGAAATTAAAAACATTTTGAAACCTCACACCCACACCACTTTGTTCAACCTATGCTTCAGGTCTAAGAGACTTAGTAAGACAACCTCGCAAAAGCAACCAACAAATTTGAAAAACTATGGCCATAAAGAATTGACCCCAGTTGACACACATTGTAGTGTTACAGCTAATCTGTTGTTCCACAAGCAGGACCCTAAAGTCTTCCGATAGCAAAGGGTATTTTGTTTTTAACCACTATGCTGTCTTTGGTTTGCTATGTGGCTGCTGAGATGGAAAAACAGCACACTCTGCATTTTGCTTGCAGCTCTTGCAGTGTGCTTTTCCACCCCTTTAAAGTGCAAGGAGCTGAACCTACATTTAGGAACTTTCCAGAGATAACAAATAGGTCACACTGAGTAGTTTTATGTATTTATTTTGTCTTCCTTTACAGAGAAAGACAACGGGCAAGGGAATTCAAATGAAGCTCAGAGAAGCCAAAAAGGAAACCACAGGTTTTATTTTTCTTTTCAGAGCTTATGTTTAGTGAGGCCTCATCTCTCGGCATGAGAGATACTGTGTTGTTCTTCTAAGGTTTTTAAATACCTCAGGTCACCCAGAGAGATTCTGTGAACTCAAATAATCCTGATGTTAACTGAAAGATGCAGATAAACACTTTTTAATTCTTCTCTTCCAACTTTCTCAGACCTCAGGAGACATACCTGGAGATAAGATGTTCCAGTTTCAGTGGCAAAGGTCGTCTTTGACAACATGCTTTGGGAAATAAGTCAGATTGTTTATCCTCTGGTGGTAGTTTTGGTCTCTTTGGTTCACAGAGCATAAAGGAGAAAATTCTTTTCTAATCTCTCCTTCTGTTTATCCCTCTCCCTCCAGCTTCCTAATTTCACCCAAAAAGAAAGGTCATCAAGGTGAGACTGACAACTCAGTATAGTTACATGAGCTCCTGTGCATCGCTCTGTGCTCAAAAGCAGTTTTAGTTCTTTTACTTCCCTCAGTCACAACTCTGCTCTTGAAGGCCCTGCAACTTAAACAGGAGCATCCTGGAGGCACTTCAGCTTATGTTCCTATATGCAGCCACAAAGGATTAACATTTCAGTTTGTGCTTTGTAACTGGGTCAGGCTATGCTGGCAACCAAAAGTTTGAGCGGTATAAGGCCCTTCTTCCAAGCCATGATAAAACTCCCACTGACTTCACCAGCACAGGACTATCACTTCTTCCCCCACTTCTGGGGGACTGCTGCTTTCCTGATAGATTGCTGGTTTGTAATTAGGCCAGGTTATAGCACTGGTGAGAAGTGGCTCTACTGGATTGGAGAACCCAAGTCTAATAATTAACTCAAGGACTAATTTCTGATCCTTTAAATGGAGGGTATCCTACAACAAAGCTTCAGATATACGATCTGTTATTACAATACTTTAAACAGCTTTATCCCAGAAACAGAGGTGGTTCTTTCCTTCAAAAAAGGACTGCATAGAGAAGATACAAGATTTTCCTTCCCCTCATTATTTTTTTTTTAGTCTTTGATGTCTTAAACACAAAGTAATTTAGGTATTCGGCTCTCCAGGCAAATTGTGAGGTATGTGTCAGGTTGGTGACCCCTTCTGTCCCAGCGTATATCCTCTATCATGTCACTGTATGTCAGAGGACTGGTGTGGGTGCTGTATCACATGCTAGGTTATTAAATGCATGGCTGGTAGGCATACTTCCAGCAAATAGTCTACTGTGGACAGGAAAAAAGATTTGATGCAAAGAAGGAAAAACAATCACCCAAACAATGAAGTAAGGGGTGCAACTTCACTTCAGGCCCTTTTATTCAGGAGTTCTTTGGCAGGGACTGTTTTATTCTCCTTGCCAGAGCATGGCCAGCTGAGCAAGCAAGAAATGTGTGCAACTTGCAATAGGTCAGTAACTTCACAGAGGTCAATGAAATCACTCACATGCTGAAGCCAATGAAGCTAACCCAAGCTCAGGTAAAACGCGTGCTTACTAAGCTTTGCTGAATCAGCACCTACCTCCTGAATAAAGTCCAAGGATTGCTGCAGCTTCCCTTTCCCTCCATAAGGAAAAAGTGTCTTCTCCTGACAAACTGACAGAGCTCTTCTCCTACACCATGACGAACTAAAACATGAGCAATACCAGATGCACCCTGCATTAGTTACCAAATCTCTGCCGCTTTAATCCAGTCTAACAGGACAGACTGCTGCATGTCAGCATGGGCCTTTGTCAACCTGTGACCTTCAGCTGACTTTACAGCTGCTGTCCTGAAGAACGTGACCTACTCCTTAATTAGATAACACAGCCGCACAAGGCTGTCAAGGACAGAAACAGGGAACCTTAGCACCAAGCACCACTTGGTCCAGGGCTGACATCACTAGACTCATCATCTAGCCATGAGAGTCTGGCTCCAGTGTCACTGAGTTTGTTATGGAAGGAGATACCCACGGTAGACAGAAATAGGGATTAGACAATGTCCACACCAAGACATTGTCTCTCAGTCTGGGAAATCCATGCACACAAGTCCACCATGTTCTCTTTGGACAGCTGAATTGTTATCTCTCCTCCAGCCCTATTCACATGTTGATTTGATTTAAGTCAAGGAAATTCTATTATGATGCCATAAATGTATAAAATTTGCTTTTGTTTAACGTGACATTTGAGTTTGGGAAAAAGCCTTTGCTCTGAAATCCAATTATTGACTAACTCTGCTAAGCATGTAAATAGTTCATTCCCAGATCTTCTTCTGACCTTTTCCTGTAATTTCCATTAGATTTTAAACCACAAGTTTGGCAGAGCTATTGCCAAGAAAGGACTTTTCACCATCCCCACCATACAATCATAGGTAACGTATGCAGAAATAAACACCAAGGGGCAAACTCCCTCTCACTTTGTAATTGATTTCCATTGACAGCTTTGCAATGAGAATGGATTTGGCCTTTTACTGAAACAGGCATCCACCTTGTTAACACTTCTGGTTGTTGAAGAAAGCAGATTTAAAAAGAAACTGTTTCTTGTAGCACTAATCCTGGCAAATGACTCTACATCACCTCCTATGAACTTTCTAAATCAGGAAGTTACTCAGTTTCCAGCTCACCACTGAATTCATTCAAAGCTGGATCCTGCCCATAGCCAACACAGACTCTCTAAAGAAGAAACCACAAAAAAGCTAGCAGATCTGTTAGCAATGACACTGCTGAAGCCTGGTTTAGAATGGATAGTTTACCTTGCATCTAAGGAATGAGGCCTGATAAACAACCTTCCTGTGATGAAGATTTTTGCGATGGTACTCTGTCATGTGGAGTCTCTGGTGTCTATTAACACAGCTGGGTTCACAGTTCAATTATGTGAATTCTTTGATGTCTCATTATGCAGTTAAGCCATGCTCCAATTTTTCCCTGAGGCTCCCCTCCTCTCTCCAGACACTAATTTCCATGAAACTCCTAGGAATCTTAGTATCTCCAATATTGCTGTCATTGTGCCACGATCTGCCAGCAGTTTCAAGAAGCATTTGGTAAGATGGAGGATAGGGAGAAGGCAGACAAGGGGCAAGCAAGCAGTCCTATTGCGTAGGTACCTTTTTCTGAGAAAACTAGGTTAAAAACACCATTATACACTCCAAGAAACGTACAGTGCGATAGCAGGGATGAAATACCATTTCTTGACCCAGCAGAGAGAATCTTACTCCTTGCTCCATTTTCATCACTGGCCTTTAGATTATCCTGCTCTTTAAAACAATTTCAGACACAGAACTAATTCATACAGTGACAAAGAACAAAGAAACATTTTACGTGTGAGAAACTATATCCTTTTGTTTGCTGTAAATCTATTTGTTTAAAAAAAAAAATAAATTCACCAGTCAGGAAAATCTCAACTTCCTCACCCCCTAAGAATCCACTCCTGGCTCTCTCCCTGCCTCATTCCCCTTCTCCTCGACACAAGCTCATGCTTTTCTTTAATGAAACAAAAAAAATCTTAAACTTGCCCTTTGCCTGGAATTCCTCTTTTTGTTTCACCTCACTACTACTAAAAAAAGCCAAAACTAACACTGAAGGCAAATACCCTTATCTGGTCTTAATGGTTTTGTATCAACAGCTTTGATAGAATTTGGTTCCAGTGACCAAATATGACCATGATTCAACCATAAATTGCATATTCACTTTATTGCCTACTCCAGATGTGAAGCTTCATATCCAGAACTGCTAATGCAGCGACATGCAGAATTTAATGGAAGTCACATTATTACCACACACACTGGTCTGCCTGCAAAACTTCGTATTGCAAGGCCCACAGTTTCAAAATGAGTCTTTACTCTCAGACCCTCTGGATCTTAAGGCATGAAATCTGAACCTCTAGTCTCTACTTTTAGATATTAGGACCACATTTAATTGCACAGACACTCTGGCATTCTGGGTAAGAAGTTTTCAATGAATGAGCAAAATCAGAGACTGCTTAAGAAGACTTCAGCAATATAGTACAGAAAGACAGATAAAGAAAACAGCCTGAGAAAAGTAATCAATTTACCTGGAGTATTAATAGCATCTGAATAATAGAAGGTGGAACTCTGGCTCTGGAACGTGATAATGCATCTTCCAATTTAATGTTGAGGGTAATTATATTCCTAAAGTGCAGAAGAGCCAGCTGCCGAACTGAGGGCTCCTTCCCCTTAGAAACAGAAACAAAGCAAGATGGATTATGAGCAGTGTGAAAATAAGTTTCAAAATCCTCTGTCAAAATTCCTTCCTTCACTTCTCAGGGATTACAAGAATGGTAAACCTGAATGAAAAGCAAAGGAAACAACAAAGGACATGGAGCAGCCTGTAAGTCTGCACAGTGAATTTGATTTGGCAGTAACAAGCGCTGCAGACTCTGAGTGAGTCTGACTGTGTTTGAAGATGATGAAGGGGTGGGATGGGGGGAATCATACCTGAGCGCAGGATACATATGTATATTTTGTACTTTAATGGTGATGAAACGTATCATATGTTCAAAAAAAAAAAAAAAAGAAAGCAGGGTTGAAAAAGGGTTGAATTTCCATTATTTCACAAGATTTTGAGTACTGGCTGGGTACTGTCTTCAAATTATGGTGGGAATCCTGACTCAGCCCACCTGTGGATCCTCCTTTTCTCCACAGTTTGGGAGACTTCACTATAAGGCAGGAGCAGAATTGAAGTTTCATATTGTATTTTCAAAAGACATCTTTTTGCAGTTTAAGAATACCTTCTTATTGAAGAAAATCTCATCTTTAGAATACAATGCTAGCTCTGCCTGCAGAGATTAACACCGCTTGCCTTATGAGGAGTTGCAAAGCTGTTCCTGTTTCTGGCATCAGGGTTTTTTCCTTGGGTATATATGGCTGTACATATATATTCTTGCCTGCAGTTATGAGTGCTGCCAGCCAAATACTAACATTTCTGGAAGATCTGTTATTCAGCTGATATTGATTTATCTTAGTTGGGAATAAAGAAGCCTGACCTGACCTGACCCAACCCAACCATTCCTTTTCACTTTGTTAATTATTTATACCGAAGTAAAAAAGGCCCCCAAACTGCTTCAATTGCTAATGAACAGAATTTACAAGAGCACATAAGCACCAGCTGGGCTTTTGGAAGTAACCTCAGAACATCAGACACCTAGATCTATTTGAAATTACATGGAGCTTGGGGCTCTTATCCCCCTCTAGGTTCCTTTGAAAATTCAAGCAATTATTTGCATCTGAAAGGTGAGGAGAGTTGTGTTGCTAAATTATTTTCAAAGGCCTCAGGAACACAACAATGAAAAGGGGGATTTGGTGCAATTTTCAAAAACTTCTGAGTGAGTTCTAATTTAGTCAAGTGCTTTGGAAAATGAGGTTGAGAGCCTACCTATATCTCTATGTGCCCAAATGTCTTGGATTTAAATTATGTGGCACTTGAAAAATCTCCCATTGTGTTCTAATAGGTTTTTGGTACCATCTTATTTCTATTGTTTTAAAGTTTCTACTGGTAAGACAGAAGTCAATGGGTGAAATAGCCCTGTATGTTTTTAGAGGTCTTCTCTTTCAGAATCAAAGTCTGTGTAAAGTTGCAGCTTTTCCACTGAATTCAGATTTCATGCCTGTAATTATCTGCAGATGTAAATAGTAATATTGTTAACATTTGGACAATCATTTTAGGCGTGAAGTCCACTCGGAAAAATGGGAGAAGGTTTCGAAGTTTGCCCAAATATGTTCAGGCACCAAGCTCCCACTAAAATTTATAGGCATCTAGAAGCAAGTCCAGGTCACTTATACCTATCTGGTACAGATTTCCTTGGGACTTAAGTGATAACACTCTGTGGCCATCACGAAATTAGAAGATTGAGCCTTCATCCAAATCAGATCAAGTACCTGTTGTGGATTTAAAATTACTGGAGTCAAATTCTGTGTTCATGTAAACTGGTCTAACTTCGCTATTGTTGTCCACTTATAGTAGCATAGAATTTGATCTCAGAAATACAATTCCTTTTCAAAAGTGGAGATACTTCTGAGACAAATTGACATTGCAGAGAAGGAAATGCATATATTTAAGTCAACACAGCTCCACTTATTTCGCTGTGTGCATATTTCAGTTTATCATTCATAACCTTTTTTGACTTTTAGTGTGAGTTGGCAGAAGGACTACCCATCCTCGCTGCACTCCGCTTTTGTTTACAAAGTCCTCCTTCATCTTTTTCACCCAAGCACTTCAAACCCGTTTGCGTAAGTAACTTATTTGCATGACATGACTATACAGAACAGCTGCACTGGGAGGTTGGCCCAAGGAAAGAGAGTTAAGGATTACATCAATCTGTTGATGAACCAGTAAAGTTGCTTTTTCAAGTTTTTCAAGATTCTATAGTAACAGAGTAATTTTTCACCTGCACAGGATAGAAAATAGCCTGAAGCATGGGCAGGACATCACTGAAGAAAAAATCCCAGGTTTCAGCTAACGTATCCAGTAGTTTCTGCCCTGCAAAAACACACAAAAAAGTAGTGAACCGTTTAGGTTGTAATCAGCTAACTCCAAAGACTAAAACATGCAGGAAACAATATGAATCTGCTATTATACACAAAGATGAATCATGTACCAGCTACTATTAGCAGTATGGAATTAGTATTCCTTTCAGTGTATCAGATCATTCAGTATTTGTGTCTTTTCAGGTGACACATCTAATGTTCTTAGTAAACTCAGAGACTTTGTGGTTAAAGCTTACTCAGAAAAAAACCCGTGAAGAACAGAGTAATGGCCCCGGTTACCTCCTTCTCTTCTTGCAGTAATACCTACTGGACAAGACTCTGGAGGAGAGCAGTAGGAGGATGACACAGCAGGTTAAACATGGAAGCATTCCTGCAGAGAAACCTCCCCCACCATGCTCCCCTCTGCCCACCAAGCTGCAAGGCAGCAGAGCAACCCACGCTCTGTGGAGATGCTCCACAAAGTGTTCCCTCAAATCAATCCCTGAGCTTCCCTGTATCTCCACTTACATAGAAAATCTCACCCAAGATCTATGGAAAAAGACAATGGTGTTGCAGCTCTGTTTTTTACTGTAATTTTCAAAGGATGCAGTCAAATCCTGCTAGGATGCGAGTTACCCATGGTCCTCACAGCAAGGCCACCTCCTTGTCCATTCCCTAGCTCCAGCCACCAGGAAGCTCCCCAGTGGAGACTGGAGAAGCTCTGGCCAGGTCGTACAACCAAGCTGGACACCGAGTTCCTCACAGAACATTTTGTAAAACAGAGGCAAATGCAGGAGCCGAGATCTACTGCAAAGGAAGTCTGGCTTGATCACTAGATGCTGGCCTCAAATCCCTGTTCCCCAAGACAGCCTGTGTGACCTTGGGCAAGCTCTTCAGCATCCCTGTGCCCCTAACCCAACTATGAAAGGAGAGCAATGGCACTGTACCTCCACCAGCAAGTACTATGGCGATAAATACATCAATGATTATGAGGCATTCAGACAAGACAATATGACTTATCAGGAAGCAAATTCAATAGCAATCAATCAATATTACAATTGGTTTCAGAATCAGATACTATTCTTAATTTTTGTATTACAGCATTACTTAGGGCCTCAGCCAGGGAACATTTTGCCTAGAATTACACACATATCACAAAGAAACTGCATGAAAGCAGCTACACTCAAAGTTAGCCAAGTGCCAATCTTTATTATGGAATACTTTATCTCCCTGCATTTTTAAGCACATGACAAATAGCACCAGCTCTGGCCCATCTGCAACTCCTGAATTATTCCTGGGTTGATGACTTTAAGTGCTTTCTGTGACAAATGTGGATCACCATGCTATACTGCAACTGCTGGCTTGTGAACCACACCAAGGTCTTCGTTTCTGCACCACCAGGCAGGAGTTCTCTCTGTCCTACACACTCGTGCACAAGACTGAAAAGGGTGTTCTCGGTTTCAATTTTTTTTTAAATTTGTCTTGCATTTGTTCTAGTGAACAGAGCAGGGAACCAGGTTCAGAATTTCCTAGCAGCTGTAGCAGTAATAATAACAAATACTGTTGCATTATAACCTCGTTGTACTAGTGTCTAAAACACTAAAGTGTTTCAAAGATATAAATCTGATCATGAAGGAGAAGCCCAACCACTCTATGCCTCGAGGTCAGAGTTTTAAAAAGAGTTAAATACGTTAGTTGCCCACAAGTTGAGGTTAAGTGGAAACTAAGCCCTTACAAATTTGGCTCCAGATGTGGGTGCTGAACATTGGTCCTTTTCAATCTTGCTGCTAGAATTGCATGAAGTCAAATTACCCTGTTGAGATTAATACGTCTTTACTGTCACACACTCCTTTCACCTTGTGGGCAGCTTGTTTTGTGAAGTGATGGATTTCTGTACAGCAGCTCAGAAAGGCTCCAGAGTTAACTGCCTTTTGCCAGGCAGGCCTTTTACTGAGGGCTGTGGAAGAATTCCTACGGTTTGTTGATCATGAGCATCTTTCACACAGAAGAACGTGACTTCCGTGTCCTTTCAAGAACATGTTTGTTTTACTGTAAGGCAAAGATCCCTGCATCTACCATAAGCATTTGCTGGATTCCAGGAAGCTGGGTTACTCTAAATACTCATTTTAATGAAGCACAATATAGTCAATTTTGTATGACATAAAAATGCATGTAGTACTTTTCACAGTGCTTCTAAAAGCTAATTGAAACTCCTGAAATAAATGTAAGAATAAAAATTATCATTTCAAAAGAAAAGCTAAAATTTTCAAAACCTCCTGCAGGACAAAAATGCTCCAAAGTGTGCCCTGAAGTGATCTTTTTCCTATTTTGAAAACTTCAACACCAACTGGATAGGGAAACTCAAACCATGGGATGTAGGACAAACTGAGATTTGAGGGCAGGACGCCTGCTGCTGCAGACCCAGGGAGGGAGCCCTGCTCAGAATGGGAGTTCCCAAGACTACCATGCTCCCGGCTTTGTCTTGGATGTTTTGGGAGCCAGGGAGTCACTGACTATGGGAAGGACTCTGGGGTGCTGCTACCTCTGTTGCCAAAAGACCCAAATTCCAGCCTTGGAAACTCACATCCTTCAGCAGCTCCCCAGGCAAGCTAACAGAAAGCTACCTGTCACAAAGACCTCTGGCTCTGAATGAGACTCCTAAGTTACAGCTACCCTCCCATAACTAGCCAGTCTTAGTGAGCTGACACTTCCAAGGACGCACTTGAAAAAACACGATCGATTTAATCCTCACCTTACCAGCATTTCTGACCATATTTTAAGGGGTAACCACAAAGTGATACACCAAATTCAAAACCAAAATAAACTTAACAGCTTGCTGAAATTTTTTTGTTTGCCAAACATGCTCCTACATTTGAAAGCCATTTAGTGGTCTCACATTTCAATTTCTCATCTCAGCTTTGATCTCAAACATCAGAGATAGTATTTTTTTATTTTCAAGCTAGTAAAACCAGAAAAAAAGGGGTTGGACTTTGGTAGGTCTCTGCATCCAATTTGCTGATTTGATACTTAGAAACCAACTTCCTTTGTGATTTACAAAGCAGCTATGAAGGCCTCGAGATCCTTACAGCTCCCCTTGTGCTCTCCAAGCTGTTATTTTATATAACTGAGGAATTCTCTGTTCAGCTTAGAAGAGTTTGGGTACTTTTGGGGGGTATTTTTTTAATGTGGAATTTGTTCTCTTTTTGCGGTGTTCAGGACTATTGTCTTTTCACCAGAAAAGCTGGGTCCCATAGAACCATCTTAATCTGATGAACTGTACTGTCAGTAATGAAAGGTTACATTTAGGATTTAGAGATAGCTGAAAGTAATGGAAATTATTATCTCCAGGCTACTGCTTAAACAGTATATTTAGACTAAATGGTATTATGACTGCAACTGTGGTAAAGGAAAGATGCACTTCTTTAAAATTGCCTCAACTCCCCAAAGATCTTCAGACTGTTTTAATGGGCAATCATTCTTGAAGATATTCTGAAACCGTTTCACCCTCTGATGGTGTATGCCTACATCTAGGACAAAACAGCATCTTTAACAGAACATCTAGATGCCACACAATAGCATAGGACACAAAATGAAGGTGTCTGTAAAATGACACATCAGGTGGAGGTTATCCTTGATGTTTATTTCCATAAGCTGACACCTCCAGAAGGTGCAGACAGACAAATGGAGGCTTGACTGTAAAAAAAAAAGAGACAGTGTCTGATCTCGTTTATGTAAGCATGAATCCACAATAACTCTTAAAACAACCTACAGCATTATTTTGGACTTAGCCAGACACTTCAGCTAACTGGGATCTTAGTGCTTATTTTTTTGTTTATTAAGATATCTCAGTCTATTTTTCCACTTTTCCTTAACATTGAGCAGGTTATAATTGAAGGAGAAGGAAGTGTTCACGCTGGAGGTAACCTTTCCCTTACTCCCTCGATGCTGCTCTAGGCAATCACCTCTCCTTGATGAAAGCCAATGGGACCCTGTTGTGGTTTAACCCCAGCCAGCAATTAAGCACCACCCAGCTGCTCGCTTACTTCTCCCGCCCCCCCAGTGGGATGGGGGAGAGAATTGGGGAAAAAAAAGTAAAACTCGTGGGTTGAGATTAAAGAAAGTTTAATAGAACAGAAAGGAAGAAAATAATAATAGTAACAACAATAACAACAATAATAAAATAATAAAATAATTGGAATATACAAAACAAGCGATGCACAATGCAATTGCTCACCACTCGCCAACCAATGCCCAGTTAGTTCCTGAGCAGTGATCGCCCCAGGGCAACTCCACCCAGTTTATATACTGGCCATGACGTCCCATGGTATGGAATACCCCTTTGGCCAGTTTGGGTCAGGTGTCCTGGCTGTGCCGCCTCCCAACTTCTTGTGCCCCTCCAGCCTTCTTGCTGGCTGGGCATGAGAAGCTGAAAAATCCTTGACTTAGTCTAAACACCACCTGGCAACAACTGAAAACATCAGTGTGTTACCAACACTCTTCTCATATGAAATCCAAAACATAACACTATACCAGCTACTAGAAAGAAAATTAACTCTATCCCAGCCGAAACCAGGTCAGAACACCAAGGCAAGACACAACAACAGACTGCAAGAATGAACTGATACAGCTAATCCATAGTCCTGGGAAGATAGGGAAAGCATCACACTGCCCCCAGAATGCATTTGCTAAAACTCTTGTGACAGACATAGGTAGTCATGCTAAAATCCAAGTTACCTTCATAAAACCGGATCTTGTCCCTTAGGATCACCATGCCTTTTGTGAGCAGCTGATTCTGTAAATAAAATATAGACTACCTTTACTTATTACTGTACTTCCCTACAGGCATCATATTTCACATTTTGTTCATTCTTAACTTTTGACAATGAAGGGGCTCTTTTATTTTAATGATCAATCATCAAAGGACTCCTCCTGTGTCCATCTTGCTTAAATCACTTGGGACACTTGTCAAATGATGATATAATCCCCTACTTCTTTCAGGATACAGCACATATTCTGTGCAGCAGAAAGTGCTTCTCAAACTTCAAACGGCTGACCCACAAAGCAGGTACTCTGTCTTAGAGAAGCCGAAAGAATACTGCTTCAATAGTGTGTACTTACTGCTAAATGTCTTTCCCATTAACTATACTACAATGAACTTAACTGGTTTACTCAGGAACTTAAATTTTAAGTTAAAAGAGACTGTCTGAAGTCTACTGAAAGACAGCAATGTCATACAGAAACTCAGTGACTACACAAATCTATTCCACAGCTTGGACTTTCACTATCTAACTGTATATATATATAAAATCCAAATCCCATTAGAACATAAATGACAGAACACACAGAAGTCAGTGGACGTCTCTGAATGGTTTCAAGGGTCTCTAGATCAGCATTTAGAGTGGGTGAAATGATTTTGCTCAGTAGCATATAACAAAATCTGATTTAAATGAAAGAAAGCACATGCCTACCTGTAGATATTCAGTGAAAAAGGATCCCAGTTCTGTTTTCAATAATTGCCTGTATTCAAAAGAATAAGAAAAGGATCTGTGTAATCAGCAAATCTTATTAGCTGTGCACTGCATGGAAAAGGGGAAGTCACTAATAGCAAAATATTTTCATGTGAGCACAGAGCCTGTCAATAATGCCTAACTACAAATAGAGCAAATGGGGTCAACAATTACCAAGACTCCCAACCAGCATTTCTATGTGTTGAAAAGTAACTGCTGTGCTTTTAGATAGTTCAGTTGCACAAATACATATGAAAGGAAATTAAGATTTGATGAAAAGAGGATGTTTTCCATCCTACATCTAATCCTTTTAAAAATGCTCGAATTGTTCTCCTGCTGTGCCAGGGCTTCAGTGGCGCCTGGCACTGCAGACATGGGAGGACTCCTGGTGCTCTCTGCCCATCTGTGGGTCTGAGCCAAAAACCGAGCACATGTTCAGAGCCAAATCATCCCTCTCCTGCATAATGTCAAAAAAGAGCTGTGACAAAATATTTAGAGAGAAACCTGAAGCAGGATGATATTCTGTGGGTTTTGTTGCAGGTGTGAAACTTGGCCAGTTTACACTGAAAGGGTCACGATCTTCCACTCAGGAGACTCATGACAGCTGAAGTTTCCCACAGTTTCAGTGAAAAAGCAGGTAGGAATTTAACAGTTTAGCTCTGCCTTTCATGATTCCTCTACACTAAAACCTACAAAGCAATCTCACAGAGCAAACCAAACCGACATGCAAAAAAATTCCCACAGACAATCCTCAAATTCAGAAACTGAATTCAACCCAATCTGCAAGCCTAATGTTTGTACCCAGGTAAAACTGACTACATTGCTAAAAAACTGTATGTCCTTCAAATCTCACACGTTGGACACTAGATATATTTCTCTGCAATCAGGTCACTATTTAGGTGCATAAATGAGAGCCTGGACCTTATAGAAACGTAGCCCCAGCCGGGTTTTCTGAACACATGCAAATCTGGCCTGGAGCTCTTTTGAAAACCTGTCTCTGTGTGACCACCTCGGGTCCCATGAAGAAATGAAGTCAAGTTCAACTTAAAATCTAAACACTGACTTCAATTAGGGTAGTTATGTAAATTATATATTCAGTAGCATATTATCATCTATCCCTTTGGGTTATGTCTTTAACTAACAAATAACTAATTAATCAAATTTTTTAACTAGTAAACAAATACACGTCTGGTTTTAGAAGTCCACCATATCCCTACGCTCCACGAAAAAGTCTGCAGGAGTTGGATCTGATGTTTTTAACAGCACATGCTTCAGCACAGCCTCTTGATATCTTCTGAAAGTTCAGGGAAAGGAGGAGCAGGTCAATCTTTAGGAGGCTGAAATACAGTATCTTATTTATTTATCCTTAAGCACATGTCCACACTGACCTCATAGCACCCTGAGGAAACACCCTAGGCATAAATGAAATTGAAAATAAACAAAAGGAAGGGGATTTTCAGATGTTCCTAAGCATCAAAATCCTTTTCAGCTAAAAACCTGATTAATTCAGACAAACTATCTCTGGACAAAAATTTCCAAAGCCAGCTCAGGCTTTAGCCATAGGTCTCTCGTTGCCATGAATGGCCATTGTATGGCTAGCCCCCTTGGCACGCTGTTGCAACGTATGGGAGAGGACAACCCTTGCAGTATCCTGAGACTCCTTCCTGAATGGTACCCACTGACAAGCCCTTGGCAGGGGTTAAAACCCACCTCCCCCAAAGATCCTTAAAGTCTTAAAGCCTTAAGAGTAGACAATGAGTACAAGGATGCTATAGCCAAATCCTGCCATGCTCACTCAAAATGGGAATTTACTGTCCAAGTGTTGTGATTTTTTTCTGGAATGCAGTGCAAGCAATGGCACTAAAGGTTTTTCTTACTTTGGACACAGATAAATAAACCATTTTTAGGTTAAAATAACAAGAAAGTAGCAGTTTTGAATTCTCCTATGATAGAAGCAATTTATTCCCAGATATCTCTTTGTGCCACTGTTTCAAAAAGTACTGATACTTTATGCTGACAGGTTTTGCTTAATTTTCTACACTTTCCTCAAGCTAGAAGCTCTTTGAAGTCTAGTCTTGGATTCCTCTTAGTCTTGAACAGGTGATTTGCAAATACTTTCTCTTTTCATATTTCAGGTTCTAGTGATAATTCCTGTCATTTAGAGCAGGAAATACAAAATTATGTTCTACTTATCCAATAACTAGCCCCCTGATAAAACAAAATCCCACCACATTTCCATTTTTTTCTGCTGTGAATGAAGTAAACAACCAGCTTGTAGTTAATTATATGCACTGGACTGCATCACACCAATCAGCACTACGGCTACATTAGCATCTCTGTTTACAGGGTACAACTGACAGCACAGTTAATGTGTCTTACTTTTTAAATCCCTAATAATACAGATACTTCCTGCTACTTAATTAGTTTCTAGTGAAATAAATAGTGAGGCCCTCAGGCCACATCAGAACACCGGTGTTTTATGTTCTCTGTATCCATATTCATGTAAAAGAGATTCACAACAAAACTGGATCCAAGACATTGCTTGCAATTTTTTTTTCATCCTTGTTTAATTTCCTTTAACAAAAATTAGTTAGGTTGTCACCTGTCAGATCCTGGGTAATTCAGATTACTGAATAACCTTATCTAGATATATGGACATCATGGTGGAATCCCGGTAAAAATCTGATTAAGTCTAAAAGAGATCCCTGATCAGATAGCAGACCTTGTTTCAAGCACATCTGACGTTGAAGCCAGTGTTTCTGCACTCTTATGAAGCTTGTATATCATTGGTACCAGGTCTTCATTCCCTGTTTAATGACTTCAGAAATTAAGATAATAATATAAATTCACATAAAATATGCTAAAGTAGCTCCTGACTTTTTTGTATCTTCCTGCTGTTGCTTCTTTGGTTCATTTTGAAAATAACTCTTGCAATACTACTCAGAATGGAAAGTCTAACACTGTATAATTCTGTTAAATAAAGTTAAATGAAGCAAATGGAAACAAGTGATTTTACTGGGTTTGAACTCTTGCTACAAAGGAGGAAATGCCACTAAAATGTGCTTTGTTTGCATTAAGCCAACATCCTGAAACTCAGAAAAGAGACAGCTATAAATATGTATTAGCTTTAATACAGGACATCCTGCTTCCACTACGTTTCCCTTTCCTTCTTTTTCTTCCTTGATTTACAAGTGGTGTAAATAAACACTTTGAAATGACATATGGTGCATGAAATGAAAAAGAAAAAACACTGTATGATTACTAATATCACACACATGCACCAACAGAAATACTAAACAGTAAGTGTAGGCATATAAATTTTTATTACCTGACTTTTGAATCAATCCCCTATTAAATCACCTAGTGAGGGCTCAGAAGTAGTAATGTACAGGCCATACACTGGTGATACTCGCAGTTACTGGAGTATCTTCTCACCACCTTACTGTACTGCATTAGCTTTAGCAGAGTTAGTCAGGAGCTACAGTAATATGAAAGAGACTGAAGTCACACACTGATTTTATTGGTAGTAGGGCTTCTGAGCGCTATGTAACTCCGTATTTAAGGCCACTTTCTAATGCCAGAGGAATGCAAGAATGGTGTCAAAAGCCATCGGTGTAAATGAGTAGCAGCTTTTATGAGCCAAACCTAGAAAAAAAGTAAGTGTTACTGTACAGATTTGTACCCACTGATGTTTTCTTAAATTATCAGTGCATACATAATCAGAGTTCAAAGCCTCAAGATGTGTGTTCAGAAAAGGAAGTTATACATATTTGTTTGCACGTGTGACATACAGTAGTTGAATATACGTGACATTTCTAAGTTAAAATGATGGTGTGCAAATATTGCGGGCATAACCTAACTGTTCAAATATTTACACTTGGTCTGTGAGTCAGCTTGGATATTCAAGGTTTAACTATGAAAAGTATCCCAGAATCTGCTCTAATTAAAGTGGTAAAATAAAATAACTTCCTTTTACTGTTCTGTAACTGTTGAAAAAGTTACTGATACTAGCCATTTACCCGAATGCTTCCACACTCAAATCCTGTCCAGTGGAAATAATGGCTATTTGTTTCCTTTTATTTATGTACTTGTGGGGAAAATGGATCTAAAACAATCCTGATGTTTAGGAATCAGATATTTTTGCATTCAATAATGACATTAACTCAAAGAAAGTTATTTTGAATTAAATAACAATAGTAATAAGCCAGGTATTTTTGGTATGTGTCAAATCAGTAATTTCTTAGTTAGGTTTTGAGCTGAATTTAAGTGAGGCAAAAGGGCTTTGGTTGCAAATAGTCAGGAGGCCCTAAAACATTCTTGACTGTGGTCGGCAGTAAAATGAAGCACACAGCAGGAGTGCAGTAGCTTCTGGAAAGAGGCCGTGGCTGGGCCTGTGAACACACATGTTTAAAAAAATACCACTACCATGCTCTCCTCTAGAGACAGATCTTTTGGCTGTTGTGTCCTCTTCACCCACTTGCAGGTTTCTCATCTTAGCTTTTTTCTATGAATGAAGCAAGCAGGACACACACGAGAAGCTTCACAAAAACAAATTCAGAGTTGTCAACTAGAGGATGGACAGCTTTTGGCAATAAATTAGAAGACTGTTCAGGCCAAGTAGGAGGCAAGAGGGAACAACCTCAAAACAGCAGTAGACAAGAACCAGTCTTGAAAGCCACGCTGCATCTTGCCAAATGCTCGCTCATCCCAGGAGAGTTATGCTGCTGATGCCTCATTTACAACAGCAGCTTTCTAGCTCAGTCTAGATTTCACAATATTTTGTCCATCAGCTCAGGTATGAGTCACCAGGCGTTCCCCCCCGAAGTGAGCGATCAGTTGAGATAACAACAAAGCAGCATTATCCTTACCCTAACAAAAACAGAAATGGGCCTATCATGCGGCAGCAAAGCCCATCATAAAATGAAAAAAAAAAAAAAATCAGTCTATTTGTAGTCAGCTTGCCTGTTCAGCTGCCTGGGATGTTGCAATAAATTCAACACAACTATATTAGCAAGCATCATCATGGTGCAGGGTTTATACCCAGGTAAATGAAAGCAAAATCTGGACACAATTCACCAAATAATATCTATCTATCTATCTATCTATCTTCTATTTGTTGGTTCATACAAGATTGTATTTGTCTCTGCCACATCAGCAGATAATTCTTCCTCTTCTGTCCCTCACCAGCAGACAAGCACCCTGAGGCAAATGCACTGGTCCAGGAAATCTTAGCCCAGAACTACCATTTTTTGTCATTCAGATAAAGCTGAAGAATCCTAACTGCACTTACAGTAATAACAATCAACCATTATTCCAATAACTAACTGAAAATGATTGATGGATCATGCTAACTGACAGCCATCCTAGAAAAGCTATTCTTTGTATGTCATTTTGTCCCCAGAGAAGTAAGAAATAACTGGAGAATAAGTTTCTTTTAATTTCAAAAAGACAGAGAGAGAGGGAAAAAGAGAGATCACACGCCAAAACTCATTCACCTGGACTTCTCTGAAGATATGCCCACAATAAAAGGAACCAGACTGGGCCAGCTATCCCAGACTGGGAACCAGACAGGGACAGATAGTCCCAGAATATCTGGATATTCTGTGGATTTCGTCAGACTCCAGTGCCTGGACAGAGTGGGAATAAGCAGTAAGGGAAAGGGAATCACTGAGGCTCTTATCTGAAGGCAGCCAGGGAATGTAATAAGCTGTCTGTCTTTTCTAAGTGCAGCTTCTTTTCCACTATTTATTCTTCAAAGTGTTGGGACAAATTTCTAAAAGGAAATCTGCAACTTTGCCCTTGTCAGTGAGAGAGAGTTTAATAAGTAATACTAAGTGCTAGAAAAAGTAGTAAAAACTGAAGTGCCGTAAATCCAGATATCAGCTTATCTCTTGGTAAACGTTTCGTTGCAAGTATAACTTCAATAACTCAAATGGTAGGGTTTTCACCTTCTATATATATATATATATATATATTTTTGTTTTAGGAAGAAAAGTTCCCATTATGCATCTCACTGGTCTATATTTAGTCTGTTGCGAACAGCATCACCACAGTATGAGAAAGAAATAGGAACCTCAGTTCCTTGTGCTGACAAGACAGCTTTATAACATCTACAGCATATTCAGCCTTTGCAGAAGGAGCAGCTAGATGTAAGGGACCACCAGGCAGGACATCTTTCCTTGCCATGTTGCACTGACTGCTTGAAGGCTTTACATCCTCCATGTATGCAAGTGAAGCACCTCAGAGCTACGCCTGGAACCTGTGAATGGGCAGCATCATTGCAGTGGAATAGGGCTGCATTACTAGAGGGGTCCAGGTTTTCCCTTCCTTAGTTTCAATCCAGTACATCAAGACAGACTCTGTAATAATCCATCCTCCTCACGGCTAAGCACCTCCTCCACAGAAGGAGGAACCCAGCTCTCCCTACACAGCGAGGTGTCGACACACATCAGCAACAGCTATTCACTAAGGCCCAATTGACTACATTGGTTGAAACTACAACTGGGGAAAAAAAAGGTAATACTGCTGTAGAAGTTTTCAAATGTGAGTGCTAGCAAACAGTACTGTGAATGCTGGGCGTAGAGTCGAGTCTCTTACCTGACTCCTTCATTGAGGTTGTAAAGTTCATGGTCTGGGAGACCCTTACGCTGGAACACCGCTATTACTCCATTGTGGATACTGAAAGAGGACATTAGGAGTCATTAGCACCTGATCACATTTTAGAAGGGTATCACTTCCACAATATGCCTAACATCTCTGCCTAGACACTGCAAGACCTTTTTAAAAGTCATAGATGACTTCTGGTACCCCATCCCAGATGCCTTAAAGGGAATTATTGCCTAGAAAATAGATGACATCTTTGAAAATCAGTTCTTTTTGATTTGTTCCAACTCGGTAACTTCAACAGTTGCACATCTGAAATCAGTAATTTCAGAAAACTTAGGGTTATATATTTTAGGTACTTTAAGTATATTAAGTATAACTTTTAATATATTAAGTATATTTGAAGTATTTTAAAGTATATTTTTGTCTCTATGGCTCAGCACAGAGACAATTAACAGCCTCACTGTGAGATCAGTGATGATATTCCTGGCATTGTTGGCACATATTTGTCTGAGCTTTATCAATGAATCAGCATTTATCCAGGCTGGACACTATACCTGAAGTTTAACCCCAAATATAGCATCCCTTTACTAGAATGTAATCTCAAGAATGGTTAGTTCTTTAAAAAAAAAGAAATAAAAGAAACACTGGACAATTATGAATTTTAACTCAATGTAACCAATTTCTCATTAATTTTCAAAAATTAAACAATAGAAAAGGGGCAATTGGTTACTAAGACTGTTTCCTATTACCACTCACTCATTTCTCAAAGATTTATGCTCTTGCTTCAGCTAAAGGAAAACCAAGGCTGCACTGAAAGAACAACAGGTCTAGAGTTTCTAGGGTGGACAGCTAGAGAGGCAGCAATGTGCTTGGCATAGGCCAACCATCTGTCCTATAAAAATGCTTCCTTTCCATCTTCAATGCCATTTGTAACTGTTCTACAAGCAGACGTTGCTTAGAGGTGGTGACTTTCTGCTGCAATGAGACGCAACCGAAGACAGGATTGAGACCACTAAATTCTCTAGCTCAACAGAAAGTCACATACCCAATGCTGTCTGTGCCTGGGGTGCATGGCCACCAGCCCCATAAATTCTAGGATGCTGAATGGCACAAATGTACCAGGTACTGTAGATACCTGGCAGTCCACGTGCTTAGCAGGGATGCTTACTGGTCCCATGAACTTAAAAAGACTGCACCTCAAAGGGTTACTGAAATGAGTATGGGCTTCAAGACAAAGCTCTGAAATGCTCCTGAAATACACCTGACACAATTAGCGTGAGGACACATCAGCCTAAATCACTGAGCTTAAGTCTGAGGAGAAAAGTAAAGAAATGCCAGTGAAAGGTGAGACCAAACCTGTTCCAGCATTAGTAGAAGGGAGCAGAAGTCTCCTTCCCCTTCCCCAACGCAGTGTCACCTTTTATAGCCTCACAGCTTTGACTCCAAAAGGAAAGACGAACCACATGGTCCCCCTCCATCTGTCAGGTCATCCCCACTCCTCCACTCTTGGAACTGCTTGGCAATTTCTACCACATTTAACTATGGAGTAGAAGTCCCCAAAACATGAAGGCCTTTTAGCTTTCAGCTGGGGCAGAAGGAGCATCTTTTAGTGACCAAAAACATACTGCAGGGTGAGCTCAGCCTTTATTCCACATACACAGAGATGCTTTAGTTTCCTGACGCTAACACACAAGAAAGCAGCCTTTATCCGCTGCACTGCTCTACTGCTGCTACTCAATTTCCGATATGACTGCTTTTACTGAAATGACCATTCCCACGACTGGCAGTGACTGCAAGTTATTTCATTTCTGTCTGACTCAGTTACCCCACGTGTAAAATAAAGATGATGACACTGACCACTAAAGGGTATTTTAAGACGTATTTATGAAAATCATAACAAAAGCAATGAGTGTGATTATCAATAGCAGTATTACATGTCATCATTGTCATCGGATTTTTCTTCTTCCCTCACAATCCTACTAATTGCAAAGGGAAAATACAGAATTTGGCAGAGGGCTCTTCCTATTTGAGGTTGCACCTGAGAAGGGGAGATGACACCTTAAGGCATATTACAAAAAACACAGGGCAGAAGTCTTCCTGCTCTGCACCATCTCCCTGGGTCTCTCATTCTGCATGCCACCTCTCAGCCTGTACTCAGCAGGAGCAAGGAACAGCAACAACCAGCCTCGGGGACACTCCAGAGGTGTATTTAGGAGCCACTGAACTGACTCTCACCCCTAGAACATTTACTGAAAAGACCTTCCAAGAATGAGAAGCTACAGCATGCACATGCCTCCTGGGGATTTGGTTTTACCAGTGACTCTGCAATATCATTTTTCAGAGCTTTACAGCTGACCTCCCCCCCCTCACACTGCACTGGAGTCTGGTGCACGGGAGCAGCAACCACCTTTGGAGCTCTGGAAAGCAAAACCAGGACCAGATTTGCCCATCCTGGAGGTACCAGGATTTGGGGTTGCCATGTCTAGTGAAGAAGAGCTAAAGGTGATACCTGTTTCTAAGGTCTCCAGAGGGAGGAAGCCGGATTCCTACTGGCAGACAAGCTCGGTCAGCTCTGGCCTGGTGCCAGCTCGAGGGCCAGACCTAGCCACACGCAGCTGCTCCCACCGCAAGGGGATGTCACTGCAGGCACTACCCCAGGTGGCAGTGCAGTGTGCCTGGGGACCTCAAGCACCCACATTAAACGTTCCCAGGTCCACGGTAGGGCAACCCCTTTCTGTGCTTGCTGGGAGCAGAGGAATGGGCTGGAAGGTAAACCTGACACTATTCACTGAGAGATTCGAAATGCAGGCACACAACAATGCTGAACAGCAAAGAGATGCACTGTTCGAAAAGCTCAGCCATGTTCATCTGTGGAAAAAGGAAATTAAAAGTGGCAGGTAAAGGATATGACCCACTGTAGAGAAATGCACAAGCAGATTAAAATAGGAACTGTTATCCTCTTCTCTCTTTTGCTCCTTTGATGACGTTTCCAAGGCATTAAGCACTCCCCCCACCACGGTGGTCCCTCCTTCCCCCCTACACCCACATGCACAGACATACACTCATGATCTAACCCAACTTATTTTGGCTGGCTCAGACAGACACACTCAATTTACGATTATTTGAAAATTGGCAGCTAAATGTCTCTGGTATACAGTGAAGCGACTTGGGTATTTTAATATTATGAGTAATATGTGAAGTACGATTAATGTAGTGAATAAAACAAGCAGTCTTTACACGCTCTTCTGATTCGGAAATGAACTTTGCAATGTTCCCTGCCAGCCTTCTGCAGAGAAGAATGACTAAATATCTCTCCTAAAAGTCAACATGCTCTCTCTCCTTCTCTCTGGCACTCCTTTCTAAATGAGGGGGAGGTTTTCTCTTTCCAGCTTAACAGGTCCATTATTATTCCTCAAAGAAGAGAGAGAGCAAGCTTTTTTAACAAGAACTAAGGGGACAGGCTGTGAGCATTTAAGTTATTGCCTGTGTAGTAGAACTGCATGTACATAAAACATCCTAGCAGTGGTCTTTTAATCCTTGTAGTGAGGGACAACTGCCTTGTCTGGAAGACAAGTCTTGGCCCTGCTACATTGACACCTGCCTTTCCTTCCCATCGCAGACAGCAGTGCTTGCATGCAGGGTGCAGGCATGCAGTCCCAGGCTGCAGGTGACGTGGGAATACCACCATAATCTGGTCCTCCATACTTGCTCAAGAGGCAACAAAGAGGAATCAGAATAACCGGGAGGCTATCAGTGGCATAAGTTGGTGTCAGGATAATAAAAAGCTAGCTTAAATCTTCTTAGCTACCTTAAGCTAATGAAAAAAACAAACCCAACCCTTGCTTAAATTAAAGCAACGCTATGGTTTCCATAATGAGTGATTATTTAAAAGGGTTTAGTCAGAATGGTACAACTTTTTGGTGTAAAGAAAATCTGAGCTGCTGCTTACACACAGAAGTCCTGCAAGATGCTTGAGGTGGGTGGATCACCTTTACTTGTGCCTGCGACCAGCCTCCACTAAGGTTTAAGTCAATAATGTATGTAATTAAACTTACATTTTAATAGTTAATCTGAACTGAAAATGCCTTGTAAACTCCCTTCTGTAACTCTTTTACAACATGAAAGTTAATAATGGGTGCACTCATGCACTGATACAACTCTGAACACCTTGCCTATAGTTGCTGTACGTGTAAATGTGTGCACAGGAACACAGCACCGCAGAGACAAAAAAGACCCCCCAAAAGGGTCAGTTCCTGAACTGCCCATACTCAGTAGTGAGTAAGGTTCCAGTTTCCAATCAAGACCAGACCTCACACTGTATGTCCAGGGTTATAAATGCTTCTGGTTTGCTATATTGTACCAACAGACATATTTTCCACAGAAGTGCAGAACCTCCTACTCCTGCAGCACTGCACTGTCTCCTACTTAAGAAAATAAGCAATTTCCAATGTTCTCCTGCCAGTATCTTCTGCTGGAACAAGGGGGACCTGGAAGCCCATTGCACCTGAGCAGTGCACCTTTGAAACAAGCTACAGCCACCCTCACACTGCGAGAAAAGGCAAATTTCTGAGTTATGGGATTATGGCATTTCTTGAAAGTGCAACACCAATTCATTACCCATCTCCTCAACCGGTATGAATTGAGGTAAACTGCTGTGGCAGTATTACTTAACCTGAGTCCAAGCACTAAGATGCTTTCCATAAAAACATATGCTATAGGTCACTCTTCGTCTGAAGACTATAGCTAGAAGAAAATATTTTGAGAGACCAGCAGCGGGGCAGAAAGAAGCCTGGGAGGAGGCTTCCTATGGGTCAGTGGGTGGGCAGGGAAGAGAGAAGCATGGTTAGAGCAGGCTGGCTGTGGGAGGGGAAATCAGGATGGGAAAACTACAGAGACGAGGTGTTTGGGGTGGGGTTGCCTTTAGAATGAAGACAAAACGTTAGATGGCTCCAGCAATGCATTGTACTTATCTATCCCACTGTGGCTACCAAATACCAAAAGAAAACTACCTACAGCCAAGAAGGCACTCAGAGCAACAAAAATCAACCCAGAAGCCTAAGTAACTTCACCTCTTTGGAGAGACTGCTCATTCTAGATTTGCCCGATCCTCCAGAGGAGGTGGCAGCTCCAGGACTCACTATTCAGCTGCCTGGAACGTGGAGAATGGCAGCTCCAGCACACACAGTGCAGACCTTCACCACCATTTACTTCAGCATGAAAGGATCTGGAAGGTGTAAACGGCCAGAGCACAAAGTTGGATGCTCGCTGACGGCGCTCCCAACCAGCCTAACAGCATGAGTGCCAAGATGAGGAGGGTGGGGTTTATTATTCTGATTTTTGCATAATAGAAAGCCACTGCCTAAGTAGCTCAATACCACCAAAACATACATTTCCCTTGAGTTGCTAGTTGTCCACCCAGACACCACTGCCTTCGGTGGGTGGGAGGCTGGCTCCCTCCAGCATTGAAGTACCACCCACCCCTGTTCTTTCATTGATGTTTTTAAGAAGGCAAGAAAGAAAACTGTGATTGAAACACTGTTTTCTGCCAGGTCAGAATCAGTTTTTCCAGAGGTGAAGAACAGCTGCAAAGTTGGGCTCGCAAGTCTCTGTCTGAATCCTGACCTTCTGTTTGCTTTGACCATGGCCATGGCCCGCCCAGCTCTGCGTTTCCTGGCAAAGCAGGTGGAGTGGCCCATGTTTGCATTCATGCACAGCACGCAGATAGTTTTGGTTCTCTGAAGCAGTCACTATCTTTGTATGCAAACAGCATGGGTGAAAATATCATGGCGTTTTTTATTTAGTGTTTGCAAATTCTCCCCTTTCCAGAGCTGCAGGTGAAGTCCATGAGCAAAAACAATGCTGTGTGGATAATCACATGCTGGGAGTATTGGGTAGTTAAAGGCAACATTTTCATTTTCAAAAGGGACTAAGTGACTTAGGGCACATTTCCTCTGGACAGTTATGGGAATAGCTTAATTAACCTGATATACTTGCATCAGAACCTCCTTGAAGACACCCTCACTCCAGAATAAAACCTCATTTTTTTGAATTAGCTTAATCCAATCAGGAAGAGCCCATTTTCAGCACAGCTTCAGTCCAGCTGCAACTCCACAGGCTTTCCATGAGGCCTTGACCCTTTCAAAATAAGCTTGCGGCTGCTAGTTCACTTACGTTTCTGAAATTTCTATCCAATGTAAAGCAATCTGCAAAGAGGGATAGGCTGCAATTACACACTGGGTCATACAAGTGAAAATAAGCTGGTCTGCAAAACTCTGTCTTCAAAGAGTTTGAGAGGCATTAGTTCACTAACTTTACCAACTATAAACATTACTCGTACATATGAAGAAGTTGAGACAGACAGGTGAAGGGACTTCCCTGAGGTGTTACTAAGAGTTAATATCTCTACGGAGTACAGGACTAAGGAGATTCTGGCTTCCAAATATACCTGCATTCAAGCAAGTATAAATATGTCTGGAGGGCTATGGGGAGCAGCAATTCTCCACCACCACCACTTTCTATTACTGTAGTCAAGGCTGGCACGTGCTCCATGGTGCAGTGGTGGCTTGAACAGCTGGGAAGTCCCCTTTACCTCCCCATCCCTCCTCCCCACCCCACAGCTCAGCTCTCTGCCCCCCATGCATGCACATGGCCAAATGCTCCAAAGAGGGCTCCAAATAAAGGGTCAGTAAAAAGAAGGTGATTCTCAGACATGCAGAAATATTTCTAAATATTTCTAAATAAACACTAAATATTGGAAGAAAGAAAATTTCTGAGTAGAAGTCATAGATAAATATGCTGGTCTGGAATGCTTTCTCCACTAGCAAAACCTCCCTGTGATCTGAAAAAATACTCATTTTTAATTAGAGGATGAAAAATGGTTCCCATGACTGTAAAAATTACTTTACAGCAAGTTATTGTGCTTATTACAACCCTGTAAAAATTAGCTCAAACCATAAAACTCTTTCTGATTCCATATGTCTCCTTGGATTTACTGCTGATCTCAATAAGGTCACAGGCATCTCATCTGTGTTTTCTTCGCCTTTTCTTTGCTATCTCCTGCTCCTTCATGTTTCTGTGAATTTTCCCCATTTTCTTATACCAAAGAGGATCTAAGTGCCTTTGACTAGAGGCTTTCCCACAGCACAACTCAGACAGTATCGGCTCCTGATTAGGCAGTCTGTACTAGCTCAGTCAGAATGAAAACCTTGCGATGGATTTTATTTGCCCTGAGAGGGGCCCCCCCAGCTTGCAAGCTCAAGATTAAAAACCCTAGGTTTCTCAGTCCAATTGGGTTAGTCAGCATTCAGCCCTCATTTTTTGCCTGAAGCAGAAAAGTGGGGGAGAAAAGGAATTGAAGACAATGCTAGTGAAAAAATCTAAGCTATTTTAATCCAATGCAAATTCTGTGAGCTGTAACGAAACTGTATTGTTCCACTATGTTGCTGTTGGTTGCTAGTTAACGTGCACTGCCGGTGTGTTGCTGTACAGATCTTTTGGGGTTCATGGGAAAGCAAGCTCAGAAAAAGCTGTGATATAAAGTCTAATTTGCATAGTAGCAGACAGCAGCTCAGCACCGATTTCCCTTTCATCTAACAGTGTCGAGAAGTTTTACAGAATTTTAGTTTGGAGGTGAAGGAAAGCTATCAGGGAGGAAGAGACCTTCCTTGTTAGCACGGAGTGCTACGTGGCCCCTGCACACTGAACCCTGCTATTAGGCTCCTGCAGTTTGCCCTCCCCTGGTGTCAGAAAGCAGCAGGCATCCTCTGGTATAAACAGTCTGAGGCCTGAGACCCGTCTGAACAGAGCGGAGGTGGTGGAGGGGACGTCGCTGGGCAGCCAGACTGCAGCCACAGACAAGCCAATTGCAGAAGGGAAGCCGCACAGCCTCCTCAGAAAAAGCCCGCAGTAACAGAGCTGCTACCTTGCAGAAGACCCCATCAGCAGAACTGCAGCTCAGCAGCGTGTCAGCACGGTCCCTGGCAGGGCCAAGGCAGCATCCTCGCTCCACCGCAAAGGGATGACTTTCAACAAAGTGGGATCAGTAGTCTCATGTGGGGCAGGGCCTGCCATGGGGTTGTGCTATACCTTTCCCCGCATTGGTTTTGATGAACTTGGTTCAAAGCCTCTTTCAAAAGCAGATACACACGTGCCACACCCAGGCACAGCTGCTAACATTAGGCAAGAAACCAGCAGACATTTAAATATAGAACAGCCAGGCTTGGTGAGAGGCAAGAGCTCTGCTGGTGCATCTCAACTTCCTTGATCAGCAAGCTCTTACGCTCAATATTGCACAGAATGAAACAGCACAGGCAATCCTTTCATTTGGAAGAACAAATATTCCCATATACTAAAGTATGGTATGCTAGTCCTCTGTTGGGATGTTTTAATTTTGCAGGGGAAAAATAAAATACCTTCCACAGCCCAAGATTTTCAAAACCCACCTAAGATTTCTGGTGAGTCAAAGTTTAGGTGCCAAGTTTGCCACATCAACGTTACAGTCTCTCCAAGAGAGCTGAACACTGACTCCCTCAAGACCAGACCCTGTTATACATGCCAAGATGGGCATGCAATAGTGATAGGCAGAAGCTACAGTGGATAACTTCTTAATACAACTAATCCAATATCATTTAAGCCCTGGCTTTCCTGAGGATAAACTCCAGAGAGGATACAAGTCTTTTTGCACCTGAAAGAAGAATTACCCTCACTTTCTCTTCCACTCAGGAGAAAGCCTTGCACTATTAAATAAGAAATAAAGGGCCTTCCCTTTGCCCATGCAGTGCAACTGGCCCATAATCTGCAGTACTTGCCATAGCTTTAGGCAGCTGTTAGTGCAGACACGCAATGCCCACTTGACTTGCCACCACAGGTAGCACCAGCCTGCCACCGCACAACAGCAGCCCTGCCAGCGCTCCCAAGGCATTTCAGAGGCACGTGCCACCAAACGGCAGGGACAGCCCGGCGATCCCTGCACACGGAAAAGGCAACCCACAGCAGGAAAGCATGGTTAGGCCCGAGTTCACGCTAAGGAGCGACAGGATGACTTGCGGAGACCTATTCCAGGAAGAAGCGATGGGACAGTTGTCTAATCATTTGGATGAAATGTGCAGATGTCTAGCTTGCTGATCAGCAACCACTTCTGGCCAGAGCTATACCTGTCCTGTCCAAATTAAAAATAACAAACTCTTGCTCCGGCTCACTTAGGAAAATCCTCTGGTTTGAAGATCAGCAGCCCCTAAGCCTGGAACTCTCCCCCTTCCAGCAAACCCAGTGCCTGATCTGCTCTCCATTTGCATCCGCCTCCACAGCGCCCTCTCCGCAAGCAAGACCTGGAAACGCTAATCCCTGCCAGCAAAAGCTGTCAGCACACCATCACAAAAAGGCTTTGGGGAACGTATTCTCTCACCTTGGTTCACACCAAGGAGTATCTTACTCCCTGCTGCTTCCCATGGGGCTACTGGCCAAATGAAGTCCCAACTGGTGCGAGCCAAGGTGGCCCAAACTAGCCTTTAATTACCACCACCATCCAGACCTCGGGTGCAACTCTGGGTCATATAAATAGCACAATATTTGAACAGAAACCCTGACTTTTTTGTGACTGGTACAGTTTCAGTGCTTGTTGTGCTCATGGCATTCAAAAACTAATTCATAATGCAGACGTGAAACCACAAATCAAGTGGTGAGAGGGACAGAAGATGTGGCATTTTATAATGCTTTTTTTTTTTTCCTCTCAAAACTGAAATATCTTTAACAAATGTGTCTATAGCTCACTGGTATTTTTCTTCCTACAGCTGTACAGCCATACAATTATAAAACATTACAAATGACGCTTTCCAAGCTGTGACCCAGGAGATGACATTTCATTTTCAAAAAGGACATAAGAATATAATTCCTAACAACTTAGACCCATCTTTAAGAGTGTCACCAAAATGGTTATTAAGATGCTTTCTGAATATCTGTGCTAAGTGACACATTCAGAACAAAATGTTTGCATGGGTTTTTTTGTCAAACAGTAATAAAATTCAAATGTATAAAGACAATAAAGGAAACAATCAGAGCTTATTTTTTCCCTGTCCAAAGTGCATGTGCTTGTATGCGCACATACACATACGCACAGACATACTTGTATTAATGTGAGTAAATTGAGTAGACTTTGTCATATCTGTATCAACAACCAGCAATATATATAGTTATGCAGATAAAAATAATGTATTTTAATAGTTGCGTATATGTAATTTTTTTTTTTTAACTAAAATAAACCAAATTAACCTCGAATGAAAATATCTAGATAGACACAAAGACAAATTTGTAGCTGGACCCTGGGAAATAAGTCCTTGTGCGTCACAAGGAAGAGCAGGCTGAGCCATCTGCAGAAAAGGCTCTTTGCTGTCAGCCTTCAGAGAAAGGTTAACAGTAACGGGAAAAAAGCCGCTCCCGTCTTCTACTTGAACGCAAACTCCAGTACATGTAACACGCTAACGCAGAAGCCCGACGTACTGTAACCTTGCTGAGCTGGGAGCAAGGCAGCCTAGCCTGCAAGCCGATGGAGTGGCTACCCGCACATTAATCACGGCCGTGGGAGCATGGAGAGGCTGCAGGGGAGTCGGCACATCGTGCGAGACCTTACCTGTTCCAGGTAGCGTTGGAGCAGGCCCGTCGCTGCTGGGTCCCCCGCTCATCCAAGGCTGCCTGCTCTCTCTTGCCCAGATCACTGAGGCTGGGCGAACTCATGAACTTCAACCTGCGAAGAGTCCTCATGGTCAAATGTGTGTTTGCGCGTGGCAGCTACAGATACACCATCCTGTTTACACACACACACACGCAGCTGGAGCAGCGGCAGCAGCAGCAGCAGCAATGCGAGCAGTTCCCTCCGTTTGCTGTTCAAAAAAGAAACTTAAAAAAAAAAGAAGAGAGAACCAGTCTCTACGGAGCACACCTCTGCCAGCAAGAAAACAAACCTTTAATCAGATCAACTCTGACGTCATCAACTGTGGTTAATAATTTCTCCAGTCCTTTCAAAAAATCAAAGTCGAACTTCTGGCTGCTGCTGCAGCACTTTGAAGGGGCCCCTTGCAACCGCAGCTGCCCCGAGTACGAGGGCTTCCCCTCCCCCTGTCCCCGGGCACCACGACCCAGGAATCTCCGACCCAGGAATCTCGCTCAGCGCCGCCGCGGCAGTGGCGTGCTCCACCTGTCGTGGGAACTGCTCCGCTCCTCCAGCGGCTTGGGGGGGTCTGCTAGCATTTCTCAACCTCTCCCTCCTTCTCTCTGCACTCATAAATGGAAATGAAACTGGAGGGCAACGGACAGAAAAAAAAAACCACCCAAGCAACCAATACTGACGCACTGAGACTTTATTGGAAAGTTTCATAACTGCCTGTGCCCTGCCACGTTACGACACTGCACACACGCGCTCTTGCTCCCTCACTCATACATATACATACGCACACTCCCGCACTCCCTCTCTGCCGTACACACACAGCACAGCCTCACGGCTCGCCTGGGAGGCTGCTTCGGCTGAAAGTGTCACATAAGCCACCAGACAGAAAGTATTCGCAAGCAACACAACTGCAGAATGAAAAATGCTGGTTTGGGTTTTAGCATTTGGAGGAATTTTTGGTGGTGCATAGAAGAGCGAGACGCTTTGTCTTTCTCTGCCTTTTTTTTTTTTTTTTTTTTTAAATCGAGATAACAGCTGCACAACTAACTCATGGCATACTTAGTTTCTACAAAAGCCCCAGGTGTCTTATCTTCAAAGGAAAAATCTTCTTTCTCTCTCTGACTGCAGCACTGGAGCTGAAGGATATGCTGCTACAAGACTCCAGCCCATGCTTAGCTCACTGTCACTCACTTGCGGTTCTGTTTTAAATTCAGGAGTGCCTGGCTTGTCTGCTGGGAAGTAATGTAACAAAACAGCCATTAGCTTTCTCAGAAAAGAAACTGTTTGCAATAGACTGAGCCAGAGCCCAAGAACTGCTCTTCCGTTGCTACAGCATTGGTCTGCAAATAGTGGTAAAAGCCACGAAGGCTCCTTGCAGAGTAGCCTTCCACTCACTGGAAGGGGGCTACCATATAGAAGAATTTACTCTTTCTTTTTTTCCCCACTTCCTACTTACTCTTTTCATCTGTGATAACCTATTGTCTAGATTCGGGCTATAATTGGATTTGTTTGTGTCCAAATAATATGGCAAAGTTTACATTACAGGAGAACTAAATTTCTCACAGCGAGATCTGCCCTATGTGCATAATTTACTGACATATTTTAGTAAAAACGGATTCTTCTCACTACTCACCCAAACTCAGCTAAGCTTATTGCATGTAACTATTTTCTTCCAAAATTTGTATTTGGTATTACCTCCATGGGAACCAGTTCCAGAACTACCTAGGAAAATAAATCCATTTCTACCTTGTGCTCGTTTTAGCAGTAGCAGTTCTACCCAGCTGCTTGGATTAGCGTTATATTGATTGTCCTTCCCACACCAAAACCCTCAAGTATACAAATGAGCATCACAGTAGATGGCACATAATGTTTCACTTTGGAAGGGACCTGCAGCTCCACATCTAACCTATGTACAAAGACATCGCTATCCCCAGTCTCTTCCAAATGTTTAAATCCTTCAAACAAATGAACAACAATCCGCTACGTACACAGCAGCAAAAGGAAAACAAACACAACAATATATGGCTGTATTCTAAGGAATGAGATGGCTTCTACAGCATACAAATCAGTGACCAAAAATAGATACAGCAGAACACTTCTTTGTTCAAATCGGATGAAAGGCACTCCATTTCTGTGGATAATACAGCCTGGGAGAGCAGGGGAGCACAACTCAGTCTGAGCTTCTGCTGAGGGCTCAGGTAAACGTGCGTCTGCCCTGCTAAGTGAAACAACTAGTTAGATAAACCTGTGGCAATATAATTCCATCTAATTTCATTTTCCACCTAGCTCAGTTGCTTTTCTGTTTCTCACTTGCTGTGAAATTGACAGGCCTTGCAAAATGTTATTATACTGGATTAAACCCTTGGAATTTTTAACTCTTTGATCCATCAGCAGCACCAAAGACTTTATAAACTGTACCCTGATGATGCCAGTATGTCAGCAGCTACATAATAACGTTTCATCTGCTTTCTTTCCTAAAATCCTCAACTAGCTAACTGACTGAACCCAGGGAGCTGCTGCGTCAACCCTGGATACGCCAGACAACACTGCAAAAAGCAGTACTTTGCTTCCTCATAAAATGCCGAATACCAAGAAAAGAAAAAAAAAAAAGGACCTCTTTCCGGCTGTATGTTGAAATATTACACCTATAGAAGTCAGACTATTTTTATGCCACCCCATCAATCTCACTAACCAGAACTAGATTCAGAGTTGACACATGCACAAAACACATGGGAGAGGCAGCATTCCAGTTTCCTGAAAAATTTCGGATTGAGGTAACAGAGGACAGGCTTTCTCTACACTTCCTCCTTCCTATGATTCCACCTGATCAAATGTTGATTTATGATAAAATAAATCATTTTCAACAAGGATTACCTCCACCCATAATTACAGAGTGATACTTCACATTTACATTGTACTGCACGTCCACGGACATCCTTGACTTCATGGCATTCATTAATTCAGCCTGAGCAGCTCTTGGGTATGAAGATAAAGGATACAATCCGCACTTCAGCATTAAGAATGAAGAAGAGAAAGGTGATGTGACTTGCCCAGGCCACCCCGTGACCAGGTGGCAGAGATGTCAAGAGATCCCAGGACCTCCACCTCCCTTCCAGCACAGTCCCAAGGGAATGCTGCAAGGACTGGGTAGCCAGGGACTCCTTGGGCCCAGGCGACCGGGGGGTGATGCAGAAGACAAAGCTCCTTGCCAGGACTTGCGGTGCAGCCGTTCCTCTGTAGCCACTGGTGAAGAGAGTTGTCGCAATACAGCACTGCTTCAAGATTGAGAGGCTAAGCAGCAGAGATTGCTCGCTATTGGTCATAGAGAGGGATAAGAGCACTGACCAGACTAATTGGGAGGGAGGGGAGGACGGGGGATTGGTGGGGGCCCTCCCGTAGGCTCAATAACAAGCACAAGCTTCTTAAATAGAACAACTGCACTCAGCACATTTACAGAACTGAGACTGTGAAGTACTGTTACGTTAATTCATTCAATCGCAGCATGCCATAGACGGTGCTAATACTACTATTTCACTCACATGAAACCTGCAGCTCAAAGGTTAAGTGATTTAATCAAAGTCACACAACCACCTCAGTGTGGAAGGCACATCCAGTCCTAGGCTCCTGCTCCCTCCCTTCCCCTCCAACATCTCTCCTCATAAAAACAGGCCTGTCTCTACTAGAAACTGTTCTTTCATCTGTGGGGCCCACATCCTGCGGGTGACTGCATGGTAAGTCCCGGAGCCGCCTCGGTGCTGGAGACGTAGGGGAATTCTGCTCACCTGGACTTAGTTGCTATCTTGAGGCCTAAAACAACGTACAGGTACATGAATATAGGCTGACAGCCCAAGAGGATTTATGCTGTTATTACAAGACAACTTTAGCATACAGATCCAGGACCTTGTAGCAAACATGGCTTTTAAAATAATCGCCAAGGGTAACTCTGTAGTTACCTCCTGGTATGCCTGCAATGCCTGCAACATTCTCGCTGGGAGCTGTGGTTTAAAGACCATATTGCTGCCCCTAGCAAATGTTAAAAAAAATCCAGGCAGATCTCCCCAAGCATACACTTGGTTTCAAAAGAAGATTTGCTAAGAAAAAAAAAAACCAAAAACCAAAAAAAACCACCAAAACCAAAACCCTACATTTTATTTATGTAATGCTATGTTAATTTTTACAGTACAATCATATTATCTTCTTAAAAGTTTCTTTTTGACAGTGATAAGAGCGGAAAGGAAGGAAAAAGTAATGTTCATGCATGGGAACATTAAGAAATTCACAATATATGAAACTCATAATAAAGCTGCCAAGGCTGTGACTGCTATGGGTCAATGTGTCTTCAGCTACACTGTTCTGCTACTGCAATGACAGGTTAACACTGCAGCGATATTGGTGCCAGTGGGAGGATATAATCAGCAAGAGAATTTGCTATCTCAGCTTTATTCACCAGAGCTTTGCCATGTAAAAAACAACTCAATAAATATAAATTTTAATTGGGGGGGGGGGGGTGGGGAGGAAAGCCCGCTACTTCACTTTATCTCCCCTCCTCTTTTGGAGAAGAGAGCAGAAAACCCTATGGAAATACTGAATGGTGTATGCTCTGCAACCGAAGAACAAAGAGGTAAAGTGTATCTATGGCAGAAAGGAGTTAAAAACCTCCTTAGACAAATGCACTTTAGTTTTTCATAAACCACACCACAAAACTTAGGGCATGCCTCAACATATGCCAAAGCTCAGGAATTAGTCTTCTGAAAAACCACACTTCTTAAAGGCACAACACGTTCTGCTGCGCCAGCAGAGGAGGAGCAAGGCGGAAAGGGAGAAGAAGATGCGACTATCAGGGAAAAAATAAAAAGAGCAGAGGGGGAAATGAAGTTGCAAACCTTATGACTCATCAATTCCTTTGCTACAATATCTACATAAAGCTCCTTTATCATCAGAAAACAAAGAATAAAGAGAATAAAGAAAGTACGAAACCAAACAGGCACTATTTACGCCCTTCCCCCTCCATCCCATTGACTCTCTGCAACCTCTGGAGATAAAGGCACCCTCAAGGACAATTTCTGCCTGTCGTTTATGGAGGCTGGTCACAGGATAGCCTTGGTTTTGCTAGTCCTTTGCATTATTTCTGCCCTCACAACAGCCAAGCACTAATTTATAGGAGAGGACCTGGGCTTACTGAGCCATCTCCCCAACCTCTGAAACACCTCCTGTGTACTCCTGTACTTCTGCATCCTGGGACCAATCGTGCCCACAGGACCACAGTTGCCTCCCTTTAGACCGAGCTGGGCTTTCTGATCCTTCAACTGCATGTAGGACTCACACATGGGGTTTCTTTATCTTTTATGTTGTGAAAAAGAAGAAATGCTCAAGACAGTATCTCCTTCCTAAGCAAGCAGAAGGTTATACCCAAGAAGAGTCCTTTGACTACCATTAGAACAGGATGCTCTGCTCCCCTCACCATTTCTGCAGTAACACCTGCAAGCGCAGTCCATCCTACAAAGCTTCAGACCTGACCCACAGGCAGCCACATCTGCTGCAGTTCCACTGCCTGCTTTGGAGATACACTGGCTTGCACCAAGCACGGACACCCATAATCACTGCAACCTGCGGAGGATCAGGGCCAATCTCCTGGACCTTCCCTTCCCAGTGTTGTTCAGCGTGAGGCAGAGCAGTGTGAATGTGTCTAGGAGACTTTTTCAGCAGAGAGAGAGACCTGCATCTGAGCAAAGGACCATCCGGACTGCAGCAACCATCCATGTCTAGCTTCTTTTCAGTTTTCTGCTGGACAACATTTCTTATCTGTTCACTGACTGAGCTTCTCAGTCTCCCCACTTTGCTCCCCTCCTGCTTCTCTGTCACCCTTTGCTCTTGTGCTCCCTCTTCCTTTTTTGTCTTTCTTGGTTAGCTAATTCTTCCTCTGACAAAGTTTTTAAATATAATGAAAAGGGAAAGGAAAACTGAGACCAAAACACTGGTACTAACACAGTATTTGCAAACAAGTCTTTGGCTGGCTCTAAGGGAATCAAGTCCTTGTCTTGCCCGTTTGGACTGTGAGCTGTTCTTTAGCTCTTCTTTACACTTTTCATTCAGTGTTTGTACACTAGCTAGCAAAACAGGGCTCTGAGCTCAGAGTAAGTCCCCAGTCACCAGCCTAATCTTACACAGGTCATGAATCTAGTAATACCTGTGAGAAAGCCTTTGCTCAAAGCATCCATGAAATCCCATCCCTTTTGCCAGCAGAAGTTTTTGGTTTACAGAGCATAACAATATAAGCAGTTCTTAAAGTACAGTAGATATAGCTAAATTTTTTTTTCCTTGTCCTTCAGAAGATAGGAATTAGGAGAGAATTAGGATAGGAATAGGCCTGTTACACCCCCATCCAAAATATCAAGCTTTCCATCAAAGGGCAATTCCCCTAGCTCATAGTATCATTCCTCATTATCTCTTTATAGGTTCTGGAAATTAAAGATAGCACAGTGATCCGAATGAGCATGACGATGATGTTGGAGGAGGTGAGGATCAATGCTCTGGATTACAGGACCTGTGGCATTACCACCTTTTCTATTCATATCACCTCCAGGGAAGGAGATGGGTTTCCGAGCATCAGACATGCCCGTTCCGTGTTTCACTGTTGCCCACTCACCAAATTCACAACCCGTTGCAACCAATACACACTCCAAGGCAAGCCCACAACTTTGCTGTTAAATGGAAGTCAAACCTCTAGCTGTGATTTAGAAAGTAAGGACTCAAGAGTTCTGATGAATAACCAAATCAAACATTTAAAATACTTTGTGCTCTTATTACAAGATCATAAGATAGATAGTGGAAAATTAATCTTAGAAAGTAACTGAGCTCATAACACATATGACTTTTTCCTTCCTGAGCTCTGTGTGAATTCTTTCCTAAATTGCCTATCTTGCATAATTTTAATTGGATCCCAGAACACCATGACCTTGATGCAGCAGCTACAGTATCTCAGTGCTGTCTTCTATAGTTATCTATGGTACAGCGCCTTCCAAATCTGTGAACCCTGCAAGATCAGAACTGTGTGCTGCGCAGCGCTATTTTTCTTATATCGAAACACTTCTGATTCAAGGTCTTCCAAGAAGGCTCTGATTGCCTTGGAAGCTCACCAAGATAAAGAACCCACTTTGGTAACTAGCTGAGTTTCTAATAAACTGCACTGGTGGCCAGCTGTTAGTTACGAGTGATATCCCGGCTTTACTCTCAAAGCCAGGATATCACTTGTGTGATATTCTCTCTCTATGAGAATGTGAGCATGTCTGGAAAGATGAACCATGCCTTGAGATTACTGCCACCTCCTGTGCATAAGTCAGGGAGGTCACTTCAGTACTGAGCAATGCAAGAAACAGGTATGCAAATTTGGGGGATCTTTGACTCTGGTAGTACTACACTGCTGTTACTCAAACAGTACTATAGCTCTCTGGAACAAATCTCGTAGTCCCGTAAATGTCAAAAAAGCCTAGCCTTCAACACAAATGGATTCTTTCAGAAAATTTATCATTCTCCCTTGGCATCACAAGGGTATTTTTCTGAATGGAAAAATCGCCAGACAGATTTTAAAGGTAATCCAAAATTGCAACATCTAGCTATGTAGTTGGACTCTGTAGCCTTCAGCACCATGGAGCTTTCATTAGGAACTTAAAAATGGGGACCTTTTGCCATCTTTTCATACGCACATGCTGAGACAGTCCCTGCACACTGAGATACAGGGCAGTGGAAATAGCAAGGTAAAAAAGGCCTTCATCACACAAATTATTTTACACTTGTACCTTTAAATCTTCATTTCACCAGGTCAGCAGGTCCAGCACTATGGCCTCCCAGTATGAATCATGTCAGTGTTTTTCTCAGGATTCTCTGGGAAATAACTTATCTCAAAGGGCAGAGTGCTGGAATTTTTTAGACTCCATGACAAGGTTTGGAAAAACTCCTTTCACTCTCACTCCAGCTCATTAGCCAGTCTCAATCTTCAATCAGACATCAACATTACATCACCGTTTGAGTTATCACCTTGAAGGACTGCCTTGTTATCAAGCAGGTAAGGCAAACTCCATTACATTTGCTTCCAGAAAATTTTTTTTTTTCCCCACAAGGTAGCAACAACTAGATAACTAGTCGAGGTACTCCTCCCTCCCTGAAGTCAGCATAAACACCAGCCTCCTCAAGGTACTGAGGGATGCGGTGGAAGAACAGTGGTGTCATTCAGAAGGTTTGTGCATCTTCAGCAGCAATGTGGTATCTTTCCTCTCTCTCTTTCCTGATGAGTCCTGCTGCTCCAGCTTGCTTGTTCACCAGGCTTCCTTTAGTCATTTCAAATGATCTGCTCTCCAAACTCAGGCTATATATTTTATTGCAAAATAGTTCAAGTTCTCTAAACATATGGAAAACTAAAATTCTTTTTTTTTTTTTTTTCCTTTCAGAAAACTGCTGGGACCAAAAAGGTTTTAGGCTTCCTGGCATCTGGAGTTGAGAGCCATCCAGGGTCTTTCAAGCTTGCCGCTCCAGGGCCAGCAGTTTGAAAGCCCACACAGACTGAGCTCCCCCACTCTGAAGCAGAAAGGCTGAAGGACTTATCTCGAGCAAGGCTCCCAGATGTTCTGCTGGACTGCTGTCATCCTGGTACTGAAAACCCTGGGCCATGTTTCTAGGGTGCACAGCTCCTTCACAGAGAAAGCCACAGGCCAGGTAGTCAGTCCCAGGCTTGCAGCCAGCACTTGCTTGAATTGCCTGCTGCAGAGCATACTTCATTTTGGGAACGTCACTGGAAAAAATAAATAAATTGAAACCCTCTCACGAGTGGGGAAGCCCGGACTGTGGTCAGCTCTGTGCTCAAATCCCTGCCTCAAGTCCTTTCAAGATACTTTGGTGTTTATAAATAGGTTGGTACTGAAATTCACCAACTTGACATTTTCATGGTAAGACATGGTGATCGCTGAGGGGAGGATCACAGGACGACGAACAAATCTCAGCCTCACAGAGAAACTACAGCCTTTGCTCACCCTGACTCTTAAAAACTGACAAACCTGTTTGTGTCAGCCTGGTTTTTTTTTTTAAATTTCAAGCCCATCGGAGCCACATGCCAGGTTTCAGCCTGATGAAACCCGAAGGGGTGAAGACCTGAGGTGATGAGGACGGCTGGGAGGGTGGCCAGGCAGAGCTAGGCCTGCGTGCCCCCTCAGCCGCGCAGGGGCTGCTGCGGCAGCACTCAGCAACCCCACCCGCCGGGCGCGTGGGGAGGAAGCCCCGAAAACAGCCATCTAAAACACAAAAAAAACAATTAAAAAAATGCACCCTAACTTCTGTGAAGGCATGCACCCAGGCACGTTGCTTTTAACCAGATTTTAACTTTTTGACAGAGTCCCTCACGACTTGTTACGGCCTCCTTCGGGCAGGACGCACGTTCCCGCCGCCTGGCCTGAGGAGACGCTGCCCAGGCGGCCATTTTATTACTGGTCGCCAGAGGTGATGGCTCCATGTCCCCCCGCGGGCCCTGCCCCGCTCCTCGCCCCGACACCGGCAGCAGGGCAGGGAGTGTCGGCCGCCACCGCGACCCAGCCGCGCCAGCCTCGGAGGAGGTGACACAAAATGGCAACCAGGGCAGCCCGCCGAGACCCCGCCGCCTGAGGGCGAGGCCAGCGGCCCCGCAACTGAAACAGCTTAACTGCCGCAACACTGCTCTGTCATGTATGGGGTTTTTTTAATAAAAGATGTCCGTCTTCTGCTTTTCCAGATGGCATGAAAGCAGCAGCGGCAGCAGGGACAACGCGACAGGCAAGGGCCCGTCCCTGGTCCCCCGTTCCCTCAGGCAGCTTGCAGGACCAGTGGCGTGTCACCCCCTGTTGAGAGGGCCACAAAAATCTGAGGTCAGTACCCCTCCTGGTGGGAGACGCTTCCCGCAGGACACTCGTATCCCTGGCAAGCAAAGAGGACCTCCTTGCCTCACACTTTTGCTCTCTTGTCCACAGCCCCTCATCGAATAGGGGGCAAAAAACAGCGGTATGTTTCTAAGTGCTGGTTTTCTCAATTCCCACTCTTTTGAGCCACAGCCACCACAAGCGGTGGTGGTGAGGTGGGTCGGAGTGGCAAGGTGTACTGGCAGCTTCAAAGCAGCCGGGGCATCCGGGCATTTCCAGACAGCCGCAGGGGCTTCCCCACCACGCTCCCAGTGCGTGCCTGAAAAATGGCCACAGCACTGCGAGCCTTCCCGTTTTGCCATTCATCTGCTTTTCACCAGGACATGCATCCATAAAGCTTTAGTCCCTGCTGTGGTATTTTGGTGCTTGCAAATTGTAGGGCACTGGTCAAAAGACAGAGAAACACCACCTTTTTTTTTTCTCCCCCCCCCCCCCCCCCCCCCATACTCAGAAAGGTCAGATTTGAAATTAATTTTGTCCTATGTAATGTTTTGGCTTGGTTTGTATTTATTCCAAGTGAGTTCACCCATTTCTACTGCAGAAATAAAAGGTCATGAAACCAGTGAATTCTCTCTCTCCTAAAAGGGGTGAATCCCTTCTAGGAAGTGAATCACCAGTGAAGTGCACCAAAAGAAAAGAAAATGCAAAAATATATTCTGTGGGACTGTAATCACAGCTGGGCGCAATTATAAAATGCACAAGGGCACTCTGGATGACATTTGCTTGCATCAATTTTTAAGCTGTTTAATTTGATTGATGAACACGGGGAAAAAAGTAAAACAAAAAACTTTCACATTTTTGCTACCAAAAAGAAAAAAAAAAAAAAAAAAAAGCTGTATTCCTTTCTGCAGTATTTGGCTATGCAGCAGTAGGAACCAGCATAAAGATTTGGCCAGACTGGGAGAAGGGAGGAGGACAGGGAAGGGAAAGTTGAATCACTTTATACATAAAATAAATCTAAAACAGTCCTGGCCCCCAGCTAATGCTCCGTATGTTAAAAAGGAGATATGCGCGTGTATATATGTGCGTGTCATTATGTTAGTTTTATTAGTCGTCTGTTTTAAGAGATTGGCTCCAATGAAGTTTTGGGTCCAGATTTGAATGCTCTGAGGAAGGAGAGTATCCAGAATTGAACTTTTGACTCAGACTGGCATAAAGATAAATGGCTTTTTGAATCCAGGTTTTTGGTTCATTGACTCCATTTGGGTTTCTTCGGTTTGTTTAGTACAAGAATTTAGCATGTCGTCTGAAACGTAAACGCATCCAGACTTATTCTGCTGGAATAAAATAGAAAGTTTCAGTGTTTGTTTACTGTAGTGTATTGCTTCCTACCTAATGCTTCCAACAGATAATCTTCTTGGTTCAAATGTTTTGAAGCTTTTTTTTTTTTTTTAAGGCAAAAGGTTTTCCAACTCTATAGTTGGTACCCTGTAGTGTTAAAAAAGAAGTATAGGAGCCTTACATTTTAAAGGCTGAATCCTTAATACTGTATAACTGTCTTTCCCTATGAGAGGGACTAAACTTTTCTAGCCAAAACCAAAAGGCATCCAAAATTATTAGATACTTTGTTAAGTCCTAGTTGAGAGGTTTAATGGAAATATGACCAGGACCCACTTGCATTTCACACTTCTCTTACACTTTTATCAAGAAATGCTATCTAGTCATCAATGTTAGGTGCTGAAACAGTTAGAAGTCCCATTTTGGTTCAAATGCAGAACACAAGTTCTGCAGAAATAAAAAAAATAATCCATTTTCAAGCCCACATCATGATTTTTTGTGCCAGGCATATGACTTTCTAAAGCCTTATTTTGGTAATACTCATTATTTAACTTTCGGAAGATTATTCAGATCTCAGTGAGGTGACCTGTCCTCCTTTGCTTAGATCTGTGAACGCTGTTTGGGTTGCATTCGAGTAGAGTTGGGGAAAAAGAGGAATGAAAGATACTATTTTCACCTTCCTTTACTTATAGCAAAGTTAAATGTAATAAATGTAACACTTCAGCTGTTATTTCACATACAGTTAGATAGGTAGATCTATAGATAGAATACTTATGCTTTTATCTACACTTTACTACCGTCTGTATTTTAATGAGATGGTAAATAAGTATCAGGAAGAAAATTGGGAGTAACATTTGGAATAATTCCTTCCTTTTGATTAAATTATCCATAAGAGCTGTGAAGAGACAAGATACTCATGACCGCAGTGACAGCAGCGTAGTGACCTGGCAGGTCAGAACTGGAAGGTGGAATTAAGACTCTCCTGTGATAAAGTTCAGTCACTCTAGCTTGGCCTTCCATTTTTTAAGCTCATTCAGCACTAGCTACTAGGAAATGAGGCAAGGGACATCAGGAGTGGGATATGTACGTCTCACAAGTAGAGATGTACAGGAAAATCCAGACCTCACTCTGTAGTTGCTGGAGAAAACAGGGCACATCCAGGGTGCACTTCATCACATCCTATACAGGATACTTAAACCTGGTCAGGAAAGTCATGCTGGGGACGTACCTGTTCTCTCCACCAACTATAAAGAGAACATAATGTGAGCAGTTCAGATATGGATATGGTATTCCAAGCTATAAATACCTAAAATTAGACGAGATGAATGTCATCCCCAGTCTCTTACTGCCTGATCGATCATGATACAAGTGTAAATAATCTGGCAACCAACTAATGAATGTTTCATTTCCTCAAGTACACGCTCTGACCCTAGATGAAGAGACCTTTGGGAGCTATCTTTGGTTTTCAAGCTCAGTTGGTATTTCAAGTAGGGAGATATTAAATTAGGAGTATTTCTAGGAGAGTCTGCTGCTGACCAAAGGCATTGTGGGCTTGAGAGAAAAGGACAAACTTTGCAGCCTTCCTGGGACAGCCTCAACAGAAAGGCAAGTGGGATTTGCTGGTTAAGAGCATCTTCTGGCTAGGGAATCCGCTGAAATTTTAGGAGAGAGTTGAGCTGAGAGTAACACCCACTCCAGCAGTGGACAAGGAGAATTAAACAATAAATAAAAATACTGTCAGGTTCTCATCTGAATTGGAAGAGGAGAAAAAAGGGAGCAAAGAAAGAGTTACAACTTTGCCAGGAACTTCTCATAATACTAATTATGAACAGATTGAGTGCTCATCAGCTGTGACATAGTAAACATTGCTAATCTCCTTTATTATCTCAACACTCTCCTACTGACTTCTGTCTCCTTGTGAGCACAGCAAATATATTACTTTGCTGTTTCTGATTAGGCCCCTGCCATGCCAAGGCTTCTGCATGTGCTGGATTTGAAACCTGTGACATTTCCATGGAATAGTATGGGACACATCCAGAAAGTAAAACCTATGTACAACCGTTTACAAAGGCCATGGCCTGCAGATGCAAACTAATGGGGACCTGAAACCTTCAATACATGTTTTCTATGGTCCCTGTTACAGTAGGACCAGACTCCTAAGAACTTTAAATTATATCATACCACAATGAAGAGCAAATAATAAATGTAACTGTGAAAATATGTACACTGTTGGAATATAAAATTTGAATACAATAAAACCATAAGCATCACTTAAAGTCTATTATATTGCCAGTAAGTTATGTCTTTTGCAATGAAAAAAACCCAAGTGGTGATAAAATGCTGGGTTTGCAGCAGGCAGGCAGTGTTTTTTCATAAGGCATTGGTATCTCTAGTCACCACCACCCTGACAGAGTGTTTGCTAAGTTGCTCAAGGCATAATGTCTAATAATGCCTCCCTCCTATGGTGGGAACTCTGATCTGACTGTCCATCATAGTAAGGTTACAGATTGCATAGTAAGCTATAAACAGTTTACAGTGGGATAGTTTGCAAATGCTCTGCCAGAAGCAGAAGGCATGCACATGTGTCTCCGTTTACTCTGAGGGGCAGTTACACAGAATACCAAGAATAAAAAGTTTAACAATGAACAAAAAGATAGAGTGTTCATACTGAACTTCTCAAAATATTTCAGTGAAGCATTAGAGCAGCTTTTAGTTCTGCTGGCAGTGGCTGAATCCCCCTAGCAGCTGTATTTGGAGGTGCTGCTGACAGAACTCATGTTTGGTAACAGATTAATCGGTAGGCTGCTGACTTAGTTAACAGCAGACATGGGTCCTTGTTTTAGAGAAGGTTGTAAAGTTCAGGAGCAGATATTTTCTGGGTATGCTTGAATAACGTGGGCAGAGGTAGCAGGGAATTCCTGACTAAGTTATACCCAGATTCTTCCCTCAACTTTCCAGAGGAACCATTTATAAGGAGAAAAGCTATACCCATACCCATACTCTTCATGACCTGGGACTATCAAGTTCCCATTGTGCAATACCCCCTTCTCTGCTACTGATACCACTAATTCACTTCTCAGGGAATCCAGAAAGGCAGTAGCTAACACCACCTTGGAAATCCTTATGGCAAAAAGTGCAGCACAAATGAAAATGACTTCTCTCACTTTTAAACATCTGCACCCATTTTACAGACCAAGCTAAATTCTGCTGTACGTCACAGCCTTGCACTGGGTTACGGTGCAAGGCCCCGGTGGGAGCTGGAGATTATAGGGGACCATTTACCCCTGCAGCCTGAGATGAGACCAAGTAACCACTGTAGCAAAATCCAGCTACCATGGCAATGGAGTAGCACAGAACAGGCATTCCCATCATTTACCGCTTGATACAAACTGGGAAGAAAGCATGCATTACTGCCAAGTAAATCAAACCAGAAGTTTTCAAGAGTGAATCCTTTAGAAAAGGCCTCTTTGCTTAAAAAACAGAGGGAAAAAAAAGTTGAAGCGATGGCAGAGATTAGATTCTGCAGCTTAGTGATAAAGCAAATAAATCTTTAAGAGAAAATAAGTGCCTTAATGTGTTCAGAAAGAAAATTCTTTTGGAGGAGAAAACTGGCAATTGTTTTCTGAGAAAAATTCTAAGTTGCTTTGAAAAAATAAGAGCTACTACATGCGATGATAATGTTAAAAGAAAAACAGAGCAACATCAAAGACAGATTAAGCACATTTACTTTCCTTTCACATAAATGCACACACACCCCCATACACACTCTCCCTTCATAACTAGCATTTACTGCAAGTGATTTCAAGAAATCTGTAAAAATTTCCTCCTTCCTAAAAACCTTGTATCTCAAACGCGGGAATATTAAGGAACTCTAGAGGGTTGTGCCAAGCACCTCTGCAGAAATAGCTGCAGCTGTGTAAGATATTACTACCACTCAGCTGTTTGGTGCCTCTTCTTGCCACACCTAGGTATACATCAATCATATATAGGTCATTTGAGAATTCCTCATATGCTTCAGCGCACAGTCAGCCAGGGCAGCTTAATCTGTTTCTGAAACGGTTGTCTGACTATGATCTTGGTGAACAGTATCTGAACCCTCTCATTCAGCTCGAGGTCACCGTGATGGGTAACACCCGAGCTTTTGCATCACCCATTCTGGCTCTCTACTTCAGGGCTTTTTTCCCAAGGACATGAAGTTATTTAGAGGCTCCTCTCAGAGTGCAGAAATTCAAGTAATTTTCTATATTGCTTGCTTACAACCCTGATTCAGCTGTAAATAGATTCACAGCTGAAAGTTCATGCATACCATTTTTTAAGCTGCAGTAAAGCTAGGGGGATGTAGACTGACATGAGCTGATGTTAAAAATCCCAAAGTACTGCATTGTTATTCAGATATTTTTCTATAGCAGAAAATACAGTGGGTTCTGTGGGAAATTTTGGAAGACAGATGTTAACCCTAGTTAGTCCAACAAAACGAACTCTCCGGGTGTCTGAAATTGGAAACATTTTCCAGTTGAAAATAGTGTTGCAGAAACATGTGCTTACCTGCTAAAGGGAGAAGAGAACAGGAGTGAATAGCAAATAGGGAAGACTCTGCAGCAGGTTTCCAATAGTCACATGAAATTCTTGGCAGCAGGTTTCCAATAGTCACATGAAAATTCTTGACAGGCGATACAATTTGGTTGAAAAAGTCAATTGCCTTGCAATAAAGGCAGCTCTGCAACAAAAGATGAACAAAAAGTAGTATTGCAAGTATTGCTATTCTAGGAGTTGTTTCTCAAGAGCGCACTAGTAAGCCCATACATGACAGACACAGAAGTACAAGTAGTACAATAATCAGTGCTGTTCCACCTCATCACTGACAATTAAATGCTGCTTCTTGCACTTTTCCCTTTTCTGTTTTATTTTCTTCAGGGGGAGCAACTCACTGACACCAGCGCTAAGAGCTATGCTTATCACTGAAGAGGATAAGAGAGTTTCCGTGAGCACACACAGTGCAAGTAGTTCTGTGTTCCAGCACTAAAGAGGTGACAGAAAAAGGTCTGAAATAGGCTGCGCAATCTGCAGTGATCACCTTTGGAGAGCAGCTGTCTTATGAGGCCTAGAAAAGTCTTAAATGCATTATTTAGAAATACTGGAAATTCTTTCTTTAGGGCTTCAAATGATGGTCATAATATCACTGCCTGTCCTGAGCTGGTCTTGAAGTGCCTCTCTGAGATGACTATTAACAAAATAAACCACTCCAGAGCGGGCATCTTGGTACAGCACAAAATTTATAATTATGTGGCTTACAATACAAACATCTTCATAATATAAAGATTTTTTTTTAAATTACTGGTCAATAAATATAAACACTATTATGAAAAAAAAAAACATACAGAGACACACAGCAGTATCCACATACATCTGCATCCACATTCTGAGTGCAATTCTTCATGCCTTGCGCTTAGTCATTAGCACCAGCTCTAACACACTGCTAAATCTGATTACGAATATATAGATGTCTTTTTGGCTCAGTTTATCCTGCATACAAACCACTCTTGCTTTTGTTTTGTGGCATTTCATACCCGCTTTGCCAGGATGTAAATAACTGCATGTGTTTACAAATATATATATTTTAAGGTTAATCTTTCCTGCATTTAAGAGAACTAAGAAACACCCTTATATTCCCACCTTTTTTCTGCTCTATGGGTGTGAGCTTCATTCTGTTACCACTTATTTTAGTCAAAATCAGAGGTGTTAGTTTAAATAACAGTGTTGTGCGAAGTCAGTGCATTTTGACTGCAATGCGTTGAGGAGCACACGCACAAGCAGCTCAGCAGACAGCCTGAAGAATGGGAGAAATTATCTGCAGCTTGTAGGCTACAGCCATGAACTGGTATTTTAAATACCTAGGGGCAAGGTAGGGAAAGCAACCTTTTCAGCGACATGTGTGCATCTGGGAGATGACAGATGAACAAATTTGAAGTGCGGGATGTATAGCAAAACCACAAGATATGAGCATAGTACACTGGATACGAACATGCTATACCAACAAAAACTCCCGTGGACACAGCTATATGTTGCACGAGTATACGAAAAACCACTCTAAGCAAAGCAAGCTGTCACACTAGAGCTTTCTTGATATAGCTGGGTTTATATTAAAAGCGTCTGCCAAAACTGCTAGAGTGGTCAGGGCATTGAGGTCTTCCAAAAGCTATGACCGATTGATCTCAGCTGGAAGTGGATACTGTCGAAGTACGTATCTAAAATAATAGGCCTTGCCATGAATTTTGGCTTTGTCCCTGCTTAACAGGCAAGTTGAAGAAGATTCTTAATCTTCTAGTTTAAAGTATATGAGAAATCCCACTGATTTTAGACAGATATTATGGACAGACAGAAAGGATAATAATAGCTATTTGGTTCTCAAAATAGTAGATGCTTATGGGTATGAAAACAGTGTTTTGCTTGGAGATCCTGCTTTGACATTTCTGTGCTAGCAGATAAAAAAAAAATCCTCCATTTTGCCTATAACCTGTGATAATTTGATTAGCTGGGGTAGTAAACCAACATCACAGTGCTATCCTTCAGGATTTGAGGGGGTTATTTCAGAATAAAACTCCACTGCCTTCTTTATTTAAATCAACCCAACTTTGACGATCAAAGCTCAGCTATTCTGTCAATGCATGCATGAAGTATAAATCATTTTTTTTTAAACTTGTGAATTACATTTCTCTTGCTTTCATCTAATGGCCTGTATATCTTAAACTATTTATAGGTTCAGGGGAAAGGGAAGAAGAGAATGCCTGAAAAAAAACCAACCCATGATGCTGTTGTACAGAAGTTCCAGGAGACTGTAATTAAGCATATTGCTCACACCAGCTGAGCAATCAGTATGTTATTTTGGCAGGTAAAGCAAATCAAGAATTCATATAGCATTTTGTTATCAAGTATTGATACCATGCCTTAAACCAGGCATCTCCCACAGGCAGAATTTCAGAACTACTTACCCATCCCTCCACCATGCTATAGGGAAAGCAGCAATACAAGTCTCTGAGGAGAATCACTGTGAAAGACCCAAAATACTTTTGGAGACATAAGCCTCACGTTGTAGTTTTAGAGACCTCCTGACCAGCATGGAAAGAAACACGACTCCAGAGGTTTTTTGACTCCAAAGGTGCCACAAACCCAGATTCAGCTCTAATCTGAGCTGCATGGCAGTGTGAGTTCCAGGTATATTCTGCATGTGAGGCAGAGGAGGAAAAGGTGTAGCATGGCTGGTGATGCCGCTTGAAAAAACAGCTATTTTGGAATTTGTTCAAATCTAAAATGCTACTTCTGGCAGAGAGGCTAGTTGTCCAAATGCTAGAGAATATTCAAAAATATAGGGTAAAAAAACACAGGATCATGCATCACAGGTGCATTATAAAGAATACATTAATATAACTGCCCTCCTTTTCTAAGTGACCGTACTTTAAAATTAACTTATTTGTGAGTGTGGGTGAAATTCATTTCTCATACAGCATGAACTTGCTCAGCGAAGGGAATGTCAGTTCCTCCTCAGGACTGACAACGAGAGCTGCTGTAAATCAGTATTTCAGTGGAGCTGACAGTTGCCCCACTTACACCTATTGCTCAGCCAGCTACGGCCTGAGAAATCAGTCACACGGACTCTAATTTCAGGTATTACTGCGTGTGTCTTTCAATTCAGCTGTAAAGTGGCTGGCAAGTAAGCTCTATCATTTCAGTGACTGCAGTCTACAAAGGTGCAAGCCAAGAATCAACACACTGGCTGGAAATGGTGATTGCAATTAAACTACAATCAGCCTGGCGGGCTGACGTGATCAAGGTCAGTCACGTACAAACCCACAGCAGCACCATTACGAACCTTTTTCTATTAGAAGATTTTGATTTGGGGCTGCAATGACCAGGAAGAATATCAATGGCTGGAAATGGCAAAGGCTTGGTCACTACTTTCAGAGTTTTGCAAGCTCAGCTCAATCAACCGGAAGTGTGGAAAAGAGTGCATGGGAAGAATGAAGTCGATATAAAAAGTACCATCTGTACTCTTGGCTTTATTCCTTGAGTTACATATGTATACATTTTCTTTGGGCTAGCTAAGCCTTATTTCAGTCTGTGAAGCAAGTGGCCTTTTGAGCTCTTGGCCTTCCCCTCCCCAGCCATGTAACAAGCCAGTCTGCAGCTGGTCCCACCAAGCAAAACCATGGGGTTCAGCCTATGCTACAACTGGCTTTCGAAGCACCTTGGTTCACTCTTCTTTCAGACCTGTGAAAGATTTGCAGCTATAAAGTATTTTTTCTTTTTTTTTGCCAGAGATAAAAAGAGGGTAGTATGTCTTCTGGGCATTATTTCCCTGATCTTTCTCCTTTAAAAAAATATTTCACTTCAATGGAATTAAAGCTCATACTATAAATTCAAATTACAGCTAAAGGATGAATTCTGGCTACAGAAATGGATAGGAAAGCCCCTGTTGACTTTCCCTGGGGCAACATTGTACCTCAGACAAATAATAAGATTGTTTTTAATGCTGACTTCTCATAGCTGAATTTTTTTTTGCTGACAGTCTGTTTCTGTTGCATGTATTGCTGAGTTTCTTTTCTGCTGCAATAGTGACACTTAATCTGCTTTTATATCTCTGAGGACATAAACTTAAGAAGATGGAACCCTAAAGGCGATAATTTCTCCTGAAAATCCTTGAAGTTATTCTTAAAAGAAGTCAGATGAAAAAGTTGTAGAAAGCTCTGCATTAAAAAGTGTCAAATTTAACTCCATGGAGACAAAGAAATAGCTAGTACATACCAAAAACAAAAATGAAACTTCAAGGGGCCAATTACAGGATTAACCTAGTCTAAAAGAACCAAAAGATCTCCCATCGCAGATTATGACTTTCTCCACACTCAAAACTCCAATAATTCATATTTAAAACCTCCCTCATTCTTCATTTCCCATAGACCGAATCTTAAATGAAAGGACTAATTGATTGCACGGACAAGTGGTACACAGACTACTGCAAGCGTGCTTCCACAGATGTCAGTGGCGATGCTCCATTTTGCAGAGAGCACCTTGTGAACTGGACTTCACAGCACCCCAAGTTTAATTCGTATTCAGCTGAGTGAAAACATCTCACAAGCAAAGCTTGCAAATGTAACTGCATCACTGCCAGTGTTTTTACACAGACAAGCAGGCTGTGAATTTAATCATGCAGGTAGAACAATAACATATTTTTCAAGGGCTGACTACCACTTAACAAAACAGACAAAAAATCCCAACGGCAGTGCTCCTCAAATTCATAACTGTCTTTATAGACTGAGATTTTTAAATCTTTCTGCACTACCCTGGCTCTACTTTAATGAAAATTAAAGAAAAATATTCAGCGATTTCAGCAGGAAAAGACTGGAAAATCCTATTCATAACATCCATCATTTTAAGCTAAATTCATATTTGATATATTAGTGCCTTGGTTTTACAGGCTGCCCATTTACAAGCCTCACATGAAAGTCAACATCCCACAGCGATCTCAATAAAACATTAAAGCTTCAGGTAACTCAGGGAGAAGAGTTCTTGGATGGGTGAATGCAGCATAACTAAACACTAAAAGTTCCCTTTGAACTTTCCACAGGCTCTTTCAGGATGAAACGGGAAATGTCTCTCCTTCACTTCCGTTAAAGCGCTCAAACTCATGAATTTTTGAAGCAGCATTTGAAGGGTTTTACTGGGAAAGGATGCAGTGAGTGTAAACGAGGGCATTTTGGAAGAATTTCACTTGAGCCTTTGCTCGTTCAGTCACTTCAGGCAATCTCACGGACAGGGACTGTCAACTGCTTTACCCCTGTATTTGAACACCAAGCAAATCCAGGGAGGATTTTTTTGCACAGCAACCTGGCACTATCTCTGCGGCAAAATTTCTCAAAAAAAGAAGAAGAAAAAAGAGGCATTCCCCTTCAGCTGCCTTTGCTTTTGACTAAAATACTAAAATGCCAACATTTCTTACTGGCCTCCTTCCTCATTCCCAAGAACTGCGGGAGGTGGAAAACCAAAAAGGGAACATTTCAATTTGTCTCCCTATTTATAAGCAATCCCTGCACCACAGGGAGGTCCTGCCCACAGCCGTCCTCACCCCGGCCCCTCTCCAAGCCCAGTGCTCAGCCTCTGTCTGCAGAGGTGCCAGACCACATTTAAAGTAGCTGCTTCTGAAGCCTACGTGAAAAACATCCGCCACGAACAGTAGCTTCCTATTAAGAACAACAGCAACCCTCTATGGAGAGATTAAGAGACTGATGGATCCTGCGCAACTGAGACTCATAACCAGCTTAGAGAAACAAATCACACCCTTCTCAGCCGATCCATCGCTCCTGGCAGGACCAGCAATAAGCAAGCTTTGGAAGAAGCAACAGGAGAGGGAGAGACAGACATCTGACAGCGAAGCGGAGCCAGAAGTGACTTCCAACACAGAAAGAATTTCAAGTCTGCATGGCAAAAAGGAATGACAAGGTCACAACCCACAAACCCCCTTGACAATTTCATCTGTCTCTTTTCACAAATCTGTAGACTTTGCTAGACATGCTCTAAGGCCCGTCAACATTAACATGGACTTCTCCGCTCAAACCACCAAGCTTCTGGCTCAGCACGTTTCAGGCATACACCAGAGCAAAAGCCACTCACATTTCTCTATTTTTAGAGCAGAGCTGGGGTTACTTATGGCCACAGCAGGGATAACCAAGCCTAACGATGCCAGCATTGGCACCAGATTAGAGACATATGCAGGACCTGTAGTGGAGTTTTACAAGAGATGCTCACAAAGCCCTGGCTGCAAAAGAAAATTTTGTTTGGGTGGCATGGATTGGGCAAAAGGAATGTGAAACACTGTAATTCTCCATTTCCAGGATCACTAGGACTGCAAGGGCGGAGGGGGGAGGGGGGAGGAAAAAAAAAAGAGAGAGTGCAATCCTTACATGGGTAGTACTCTACTGTCATTACAGTCATGCATCCTGAAAGCAGAAGTAATTGCCACTTCCATTTAATAATGTGAGGGAAAAGGGGAAAAAAAAGAAAAGAACAGTAAGAAGGCAGTACATCCTAAGCTCATTACAGATGGTTTCCAAGTCTGCAAAGAGAAATGTAAGAAATGATGACACTACTACCCCTTCTGCCCCTTCCCCTGCCCTACCAAAGCAAAGTTGGCAGAGGGAATGCATTATACTCTGGTCCTGCACAAAATCCAGTGGTGTCAGCTCTGCTGCTGAGGAAGGTGAGGTTCCGGTGAAGGTGCCAGATGCAATACCAAGATATTTTCTGCTCTACCAGCCTTGCAGATTTTGAAGAAAGGTAGCAAATAGCTGCAGGCAGCGACTTCTTATATTTCCTCTGACATTTCTACTACACTCTCAGATTCAGCTTCTGACTACACACGAGCCAGCAGCTGCTTAGTCAAAAGCTTCCTGAGGAAACCCAGTAACATGAGAATACAGCTCCACAGCCTGCATCTGCTGCCATTCTCAAAGCAGGTACTGCTGGCTGAACGCCTTGAGAATAAAGGGAGAAAAGGACATAAAAGAAGTTTTTGACGCCTCTCTAATGAGGATGATATGCCTGGAGAGCAGAGGATAAGCTGCTGTTGGGAGGAGACAGACCAGGTCTCTAATCTCTCAGTTGCCAAAGTTTGGGGAGATGAGAATGCTGGGCTTGGACTTACACAGAACTCAGCAAGTTCACGGCTTCATTGATCCTCCATCACTGAAACCAGGCAGAAGCTAGATAAACTGTGAAGCAATGTCAGGACTTGGTGTGCTGGAGGCAGTATGTAGGGAAGAGTTTTGTGGGAAATAAACTGACTTCAAAAAAAGAAGAGGTAAATAGAAGTAGCAGCAATTACACAACTATCACAAAAAGCACCTGCATTCAACTCAGCTATCTCTTTGTGCTCCTGCCCTCAGTAATTTAAAGTCCTACAGTGCAAATACTACAGATGTAAAAACTGTCATCCCATTATCTCTCTCTGAACAGTTACGAGAGACACCTTAAGCCTCTAAACAATATTCAATTTTTCAGTAATGACTCAAGTGCAGAGCTATTCTTGGAGATTAACACCTGCCTGAATGGTCCTTCAGGCTCAGGAAGGGACACTTGCCAGTGACTAATCTCTGGAAAATCTCTATGATCATTAGTAATACCAGGAGATGAAAACCAAAAATAGCAGTGTGCTGGATTTTTTTTGTATTGGGTACACAAAATATTTTTCTACCGATGTCAACAGATACTAGATCAGGTCTCAGGTTGTTATAAGACCACCCTGAAGAGCCTGCGCCTCCGGGAGAGGAGAGGTGGACTCCACGCACCTTGCGCTGGGGCAACCCCTCAGATACCTACTGAGTGCCTAACTGAGATTTCAAGGAAGGTATCTAAAGCCATTCACAAAAGCACACTTCACCCTTGGTATTTCTGTTGAGTTTCAAGTATTTGTTACCTTGAAATCCATGTTTGCCCATTTTCCACATTTCCACAGCAATTGATGCAAAATACATATTCTTCTCAAATAAAAGGAGGGCATCTTCCACATGCCCCTGGAGCTGGACTGTCAGAAACTGTGCAGCGCCAGGTAGCAGATGGAGGCCCTGAGCTAATGAAGCATTTAAGCACATCCTTAACTAATTTTAAGCACAGAAGTAGTTCCACTGTAGCTCTAATTGGCCATTCCCCTTTGCTTCTAGGTAACCTTTTAATGTTCCAAAACTGATGGTGCTGCATTCAGAGGCATGGGATTTGATCCAGAAAAAGCACACATACTGAAATTATATTTGGCTCCCAAATTCTGGGAAAATCTGGGGTGGAGAGAAGGGAGAAATGAGAGGAGAAGGAAGAGGATATTGAAGGTTTTCGAGCCATTAAAGGCTCTGCCTCTGGGTATAGTTTATCCTGACCAGGCTATTTACTAGTATTAATCTTCAGTGGTTTGTGTTCACGATGCAAGTCATTTGGCTGTCTGCGCTGGGTGGAGAGACGGCAACCTGTCAATGGCAGAGCAGCTGCGCAAGTCCAAGTGGACAGATGGCGAGGATGCAGCTCGACTCTTTCCTCCCTATATTTCCCTCCTATCCTTTTCTTTCCTCCCCGCCCCCCCCAATTCTTTTGTCAGGGGGAGGGAGAGCTACTTGGACCTCAACGTGCTTGAAGAGCAAATTAAATTCGCCTTCTAATTACTTCCTGAGACTCTGTACTAGCAATCTGTCCTCACCCCAGACAGATGGCAACTGCTGCTGCACAGCTGGTCTGGCACCGGCAAAGCAGGCGGATGAACGGCAGGCAGGTGTGATGCTGGTTTGGCTCATCAGCTGCAAAGAAATCAAGGAAGAAAACCCAGCCTATCGGCTGAGAAGAGTGTGATTTGGAAGCTGTTCCACCAGGATGGCTGGCAGTTTAATCACAGAAAACTCTAATATATACTTTATATACCATTAAGACTTAGATCATGCCAGTTGACACTGGGCATTTACTGAAGGACTGAAGGAGGCTGTAGCATCCTCACTGGCACTGGCTCTAGCTATCTTCTTACTCCAAGGAGTTCTTACTAGACCTTTTATTTTTTATTAACTTAGAATGTGTATACATACGTAAGTGTGTGTATATATACATATATGTGCATTTTAAGTGTCTATTTCCATGTACTTATGTAAAGTCTAATACAATGGTTCTGCTAATAAGCTACTTAAGTACAATCATGATCAAGTAACTGCAACAGCAGCAATATCACTAAGAGTCTCCCTTCAGTCATTCTACAGCCAGAATATGATGTCACTTCATCAACTGTCACGGCACTGCTTTGTCCCAACCTGCCACTGTTGTGAGCATACAAACATGCCTCAAGACCATCTTGAGGGCTAAACTGGTATCAGCTGAACTGAAAAGAAACACCCTTACTACAAAAAGAAGAAGGGGGGGGGGGGGGGGGAGGAATGCTGATTTCTCAGTAAAAAAAAAAAAAAAACCCAAACCAAAACCTAAAACTTCTTCCCCATTCTCCTCCACTGGGTAAAAGCAATGAGTTACCCTGGACTACCCAACTGGTTCCCAACCTGGCTAAAGTTCTACACAACCTTGAACTTTTAAAAATAAGATCCTTTTCATTCTGGGTGGTGGTGTCTTCCCCGTCTTAATTTGCCAGGTTGTCCTGAGAGACTTCATTGTCACGTCTTCATTCCTACCGCAATTTCCATGACTGTTGACATACTCACACATGAATGGATGGATGAGTTTGTTTCCAGCAAAGGAAGAGTTACCGCCTGCTGAGAGACCACAGGCAGCCTGCTACCTGCACAGTGCTCTGTGAGCTTTGGGAGCATGTACCAAGACACGTGGACAAAAAAAACCACTCATAAATGAAACCCCCAAGTGTTAGCCTCTCACCAGGCAGAGGAGAGGAAAAGTGCTGCTAGAAAAAGAATACTGGGCAATTTAAAGGTGAACATTTTGCAAACTAACATATTATCCAGGCTCACTGGAACACTCCAGTTCTGCCAGAACACGATTGCTGCACTAGTGTTAAATGGATTTATTTAAACCAGCCTAAGCCTCTGCTTACTGTCACACTGTGCAAACAGATCCCTTTGCAGATGCACGTGGGAGGGTTAAAGCAGTGCCCAGGTCCAGGGATCCCTCCTGCCCAGGGCAGAGGAGGAGCAGCCACACCAGCACTAACACAGTCATCCTCATGCAAGCAGCTCCCATCCACAGTTTAACCTGAGCTTTCCGATTTTGCCTGAAGTGGGTTAGGGAGTGCTCAGTCTATTCTGCTAAGTAGACACACGCAAGACTCGCTGCTGGCAGAGGGGCAGGGGCAGTATCAAACAGCTGCGGCAAAGGGTGCCTCTCCATATTTTAACCAGCAACAGCAGTTGGTGAAGTGAATGGCAGCGCAGCATCTTTGCCGTGCCTTATCTGAGTCATCCAGCAAAAGCCTCAGTGCAACTCTCTGCTGGCGCAAGAACGCAAACCTACAGTCGTTTTTAACGCTATTTCCACAACCCTTTTGTAAGCAGGTAACAACCCTATGCAAGTAGGAGTCGCCATTTAAAACCCGAACAAAACTGCTACTTCAAGAAAAGATTGGAGTTGGAGAATTTTCAAGCTTCCATGAAAGCAAAGGAAACACTGCAGGCGTAGGATCACAAGTAGTTGAAGGACAACACGATTTGGATTTCAGATCCAGCAGCACAACCAACCAGAAGATTTTGCTACATGTGAAACCAAACTTTGGGAAATCTTATTAAAACTCTGCATAACAATAGCCAAAGTTAGGTGATGATAACCAAAGAGAAGGAAGAATCTGGATATTAAGGCACACTGTAGGGCTTATCAAAACTGTGCTGGTGGACAATACTGGCTAGTTAGTGCTTTGACGATGAATTTACCTGGAATCTTTTTTGTCACTGTTCTGCACTACGCAGAGACACAATCATCTGTATAGCATTTATAACGAGAAGGGGGAGAGAGAGAGGCTTTTGCCAGGGCCACAGTATTTACACCGAAGCATCAGTTATTCCACATACGCAACAAAAGAAAGAAAAAATACACTAAGAAAAACTGAATCGGAAGGATCCTGAAGAGCAATGACCAGCTTTGGTAGCGCTCACCTTCACTGAGTAAGAAACAGGTGCATACAATGGGGAGGAACCACAAGCTGACGCATGTGGCCGGGTGGGTGACTCTGAACCTATCCTCAGCTGGCGTCTCTAACCTTTACCAAAAGTTATCACTGAATCGCTGCTGAATTAGCGGCGAGAGCACCGCTCCTGCACTCGTTCACAGCAGGTCGGAGAACAATGCTGGAAAGCTGCCAAGGGTTCAGACGCAAAGAGAACGAAGAGGGGGAAACCCCCAAAAACACAAACCCCAAACCTGAAAGCTGCTCAAGAGACTGCACAAGCCTAAGCATAGTTTTTCAAGACTCTTTATTCAGGGAAAACTCTCTCTGAGCTTCAAGGACAATCGCACCTCAATAAAAATTAACTACAAGTTGGACAATTTTTTCCACCAAGTTCTATTGAGCAGGCTCCTAAGCATCTACAAAATAGCATAAAAGTAGTTGTATTTAAGGATTTTGAATTATTATTTGTTGGGGGTTTTTGCATTATGCTCAAACTATGGAGACTCAACCATGGATTTACAGACCAAAATCTGACTGAGGTAGGTGCTGTGGGAAGGCAGCACAAAAAAGATAATTAAGCATAAGCAAAACCAGAAGCATATGTTCTCTCAGGATATGTTCTAGGCACAATCATTCATGGGTAACTAAAGAGTAGCAAAAGCATTTCCACATAATCTCATAGCAGCATGCTAGACGACTCAAAAAATTCCTCCCTATTTCCCTTCATTTTCAAACAATGAGGGAGAAAAAGGCTTTTACAAGACGCCACAAAAGGCTGGCAGACTCCATTTGTTTCACACAGAGTTGGTATCCGACTCTGAATACTGAAGACCTCACTGAGACTACTACAACACAGCAGTCCGCCAGGAAAGACGGTCTAGGTCACTGCTGCTCCATTCCCCATGCAGAGTCAACACAGCTTTTTTTACTCCTCAGCACTGTATTTAAAGGTAATTAAAAAATTACTTCCCTGCCTCAAAATTAATTCTGAAGCCTCAGAAGAAGTTGAAAGTCTACTATTAATATTATACGACTGCTATAAAAAAAACTCATGTTTTTTTCCTTCCGTTTGTTTACCTTATAGATACACCAGGAATGTCTCCGTTTTGCTGAAATATTTGTGGCATGATGTTTGGTAGCTCTCATCCGCTAATTAAAGGGCAGGAGAAGAAAGATACTCTAAAAGGTTAGTTTCCGATATGATAGTGATGCTCAAGGAAGTGAAAAAAAATACACGAACAAAAATAGCTCTCTAAGAGTGAAAAACAAAATCAAAGACAAGGGAAAACACTCCCTCCCCCACAGCCCCCCAAGTGCATTTTCTTCAGTGATGGAGCAGTCTGCAGGTAGGCCTTCAAAAGCTGAAATAATCTGCTGCCTTTCTAAGGCGGTGGGATTTGACCAGAATGCTACAGGTTTTGCTAAAGAAAAAAAAATGCAAGAGTCCCTCTTGCCTTGCCTGACTTACTACAGTCATGGAGACTCACAGGCTCGGCTGGATCCGACTTTCTATAAAAAGATCAAACAGAAATAAAGAAGGGCATAAATGCATTTGTCTTCCTTTCACAGTAATTTTCAAGTCTTGAAAACTTGGGTCAGTCCCCCTTACCATACATTCGTTCCTCGTTTTTACCAAATTTGACTTCCACCTTGGGAAAGAGCTGAGAAAAAGGAGAGAGCCAGAGGCTGGAAGAGAACACTGAATCGCCTGGAAAATGAGAGATTAACACAGATGCCTTTGTGTTCACGGAAAACATACAATGAAACACGACAGCGGAGAGCACTGCCAGGGAGCCACAAGAGCACAGCAAATAAGATGCTGCAGCAGTCAGCCAGCAAACGCACCGGAGACGGGGGTTTTCGATTCAGTAAAAAGCTCTGCTTGTTTCTATTTGAATGTAAGTATCCTCTGCGGAGCCAGAGGACTCTCCAGGCTTGGTATCCCCCGTAAGAGTAAGGCTCTTCCCCCAAGAAGGCATCAGCCAGACTGCCTTTTTAAAATAAACAGCTGGAATATCGCCCTAAGCGCCAAATACAAAGGGGGTTTGGTGGCTGAACCAGAATTAACTGAAATGAGAACCAGATTTCTGGTCTCTGGCAAGGGTTGTGGGTTGACTCGGTGAGTTTTCAAACTGCTTTAGCTTCAGGGTGACTTCACGAGGCCCAGGTTTCCCTGGGAGGGAGGAGAGAGAACTGGAAGGTCGTTTCCCTTCTGTCCTCGTTCCCCGCTGCCACTGTCCCCCGTTGCACAACCTTGCTGGGACAAGGCACGCGGTCACAGCTGCGTCAAGCTGTGCTGTGCCAAACATCCATCTTCCACTTAGGTACCAGGAAGCTGCACCGTGTTTCACCTAGGTGTACTGAGGTACAGCAGGGCTGGCGAATCTGCATCATCCCCTGAAGTTATTCCATGCATAGAGGCTGCAGTAAACATTTCCCTTATATTTCTTCAAGCTTGCAGTATTTGCTCTTCCACTTAGCAGAAACTAAAAGCCCCCAACACGACCTAGTATCCTAATTCACATGGTCTTATCATTTAGGCTGTTGCACAGCTCCATTCGGTAAAATCAGCAACAGATAAACATAACCCCAGAGAGTAATAGGTTTACTGTAGTAATTTATAGTTCTTAAATAGAAGAAAACAAAATTGGAGGGGCTGGGGAAGAGGGAGGGATGAGAAATAGGACAGCACACAAGACTTGGCTGTCAGTGCTGCAGGCATCAGCTACAGCACGAGATAGCAGTGTTTGCATGGAAAAGCTCCAAGGAAGAGGGCACACAGTGCTGCTTATAGGCAGGATTCATACCTAAAAACTCAATGCAAAATTAATCGATACCTTTAGCTACTCTAAATGCATGGGCATTACTTGACTTCTCTGCACTTGTTCCCATAAAACCTGCACTTAGATTTCTTACCCAAGCGCTCTCCCAGAATTCATCCAACTCTGTAACACGACAGTGTAAGCCCCGGCTCATCACACCCCGCCTGGTAGCTACAAAGCAAGCCGTGAGCTCCGAGATTTGTTTGCAACAGCACCAGACTCACCATCCCCAGACACCTGCCACTACCCAAGCGCCTCAATCCACTTGACCTCCTCTCAGTAAGCAAAAAACATGGTAAATTAAGAACTAAACTGAGTGTTGGTCTGAGAGGGACCTGCACCACTAGCATACTAAAGGTTTTGTACTTTGTTTCCGAGGTAGGAAGATAGGGGCTTTGCTGCAGAGTCAGCAAAACGACAAGGTGTTCTTAAAACATAAGCAAAGTGAGTCTCTCTTAAATGACTTCAAACGTTCCCCATGACTTTGGACACACTGACCAAGGGCACTATCTTTCAGCTTTGTTCCAGCACACCATGCTGTGCTCCTCAGAGGTCAGAACTGTCTTCAAAGTCCACTAAATCCACTGTTATTTCCTGTTCTTTATCAGCTTAATAAATCTGCTCCATTACTGTCTCATTTGTAGAGGCAGGCAGAAGACTGTGCAACACAGCAGATGCAGGAGTTAAAAAAAAAAAAAAAAAAAAAAAAGGCACGGGGGGAACCTAAGCAAATGGCTTTTATTTGCTTACATCTGGGATGTCTGAATGCATCCATGGAGCTGCTGGGGCCAGCCAAAGCAGCAGCAATGGTTTCCTAAGCTTCCCATGCCCCTCCAGGAGGAGTTCTCCTAATCACCGCGGTCATCCCAAATCACAGCACGCCTCTAGTCTTTATATGGGATCATGCAGTGGTAGAGAGTTGGGTTGGGTCATACCCAATGATCAAACCACAGGGGATCCTGCCCCAAGTTACATAAATACTGCTCAGTAGGACTCGTGGATAAAAAGCCATTCTGAGCTCTACAGGGCTCTACCAGATATATCTCACCAGGCTTTGGAAAGCTCAGGTTGAAAGAGTAGGAATCCCAATAGATGTGTCAGCTGTTTCATTGGTCTTCACAACTAGGTAGCATTCCCCACATTCCCTGTAAGAGCATGAAGCAAGGAGCATTCAAGGGTCCACCCTCGCAGCATAAAGCCGCATCCATCCTTCCTAGCACCCGCTGGTGATGGGATCACCGCACACAAGCCGTCCGGGGTCTGCCTGGACATGCCTTCTCCTGGATCAAAAGAACGGCAAGCCCCATACACTTTTTCCGCCAGCTGTGTCAGTATGAGAAAGGCATCATCTAGGCACCCGATGTATCTTTCCAAGAGTCATATTCCATTTAATACCCCAAACAAGGTTACACGGGGCATTAGGGAGGACACGTTGCAAAACCTGCAGAGTGGTGGCTGCTGTTTTAAGAGCGGCGGGTCAGCCTTCATGCTCGGTCTGTTAAACATTGTGTGTCTGCATGTGTATCTATATATGTCTGTGTACGTATAAGCTCCTGTATGGAAAACCAAAGGAAAAACAAGGAATGCTTAGAAAAGAGCTTAGTTCAGTTAACTGCCCTCTGACATCCCCAAGCTCCGTCTCTGAACCTCTGCTGCCGACAAAATCACACTCCAGGCTGTAGTTTTCAAACGGTACAGAGTGCTCCACATCCAGTAGTTTGTGCTCAGCAATGCAGTGATTTGTAATTTCAGTGTGCTTTTATCATTCTTCTTGCCATCACAGATTCTAGGGCCAGCATGGAATCTTTCTAGTTTGACCATTTGTGGGGAAAGCAGAACATCCTTCTTTACAGGATTACGTGATAATAGAATATCTTCATTTTTAGCAGTCATTTTCTTCTCCTGTTGTTTAACACTGAACAGAGCAGCTGTTGAAAGAAGGCGAGAAAACAAGACAGACAAAAGGAGGGGCACATTTCGCCTAAGCATTCATCAGCCCATTTGCTTGAATGAGAGGAAAAGCGAGGCAAAGAAGAAAGAGCTTCACATTTTTGCCTAAGCACAGAGATGATAGGTAGGCTTTAAAAACTTAATTTTTTACAGCTTCCAACAAGCACAAGGCTTGTTTTTGCAGCAGTGGTGCTCAGTTTTAAATTGTTTTCCCTAAGCTGAAGATTTGCTTTCTAGGGTATCTAAACGCTGCTAAAGTGACAACTGAGAGTCTGGAGAGGTCTGAGTACAGATCAGTTAAGAAGAATCTCCCTCATTTAGACATAAAAAGAAAGTGTCCGTGTGCAGGGCAGGGACTGCACTTTGCTTTGTGTTTGTACTCTGCCTAGCACAGGGTGGTCTTGGTTCCTCAACGCAAGGGTTTAAAGGCAGAGAAAAAAAAAAAAAAAACAGACCACCAATAAACAATAGCTACTAAGGCAGATAAGTGAGAGACTGGAACTATTTTTTAAATAAGCCTGACAAAGGCTACCAGAATTAGCATTTACAGGACTTTCCATATGCTACAAAATAATTATGAGGGCCGGGATTAAAATGTGAATGATCAAGAAACCTTCATGGGAATTCAAGAAAGACCTCGATGTGCTCAGGGGGAGATAATAGCTCTGCAATTCAGTTGCATCTCTCATTAAACATTGTTAAAAACTCCATGAAAGGGAAATTAAGTTAACTGAATATAAATCAGCTAATAAATATTCTTTTGGATACCCCTTTCCCACCAAAAGAGTAAAAAGGGATGATGCCAGTAGTGTATTATCAATGTTAAAAACTTGAGCCTAAAAACAACAAAAGAAAGAGGAATTTACTATACATGAGTATGCCAAGCATAAACCTTGCATCTTATTCCTGACTGGGACCATTCTCAAATTAGATATTCTGGTACACTTTGAGAAATCCTCGATGACTGTAACAGGGTACACATCGTGCTGTAGATGGGGAAAAATTTATCTTCTAACCTGCATTAATATTTTCTGTCCTGTCTGTATAACCGGAGACAATTCTGGTAGTCATACAAACACATACTTAAGCCTGAGTATCTCCAGGAAATTGTTTAATAATGATAAATGAACAAAAGTCATGCAGAATAAAATGGAAAATCGACCCATGCTGGATTATACATTACAGAATTAATTTGGGAATCATGCTGTAATGCCAAATTTGATCCATGCAAACAAATCTCACAAGTTTGGGCCAACATCTGGCTTCTTATCTGAACTTTCCAAGCTGCTTCTCAGTTACAAAACTGGCTTGTGTATTTCATGAGAACAAGCTCTCTCTCAAATTTTCCAATACTTTCTATCTTCAGGGATGCCAGAATTACCACAAGAATGTCTTTTTCCTGGCATTTTGAATTGGACTGATTCAGACCTCACTGACAGAATACACTATAGGATAATTTATACCAGGAGCGATGCTTTATTTAGGAGTAGAGGTTTTGTTATGCCAAGCCAACCCAATCATCTGTTAAGTCTGATAACTTGCTGACAGCGGCCTTTGCCCCTCCAGAGCAAAAATTAAAATAAATTTAAAAAAAAAAAACAAAACAACAAACCAAACAAAGACCCCACCACAAAACACAGCAAAACAAACAAGCAAAACCATGCACACAAAGTCATGGTAACCACCAGCGGAGCAGTCAGGAGTGAATCAAGACTCTCTGTATGTAATCCTTAGTGCCCATACTTTGAAAAGGAATCAATACTATAAAGCCAAGTCATACCTATGAACTAATGCAGACAACAGCGGGTGTTCCTCTTACAGGGACAGTTGGATGTGAAATTAATTTATTCATTGGAATCAATGAAAATCACCAAATTCAACCAGTTCACTGGTATTTCTCTGGATCAGGATATAAGTAGCTAATCAAAGGAAAAGAAGTGGCCCTCCATTCTTCCTGGAGAGAACCTTAACACAATATTTTACATAAAGAAAAATGAATATAGTGGTGAAAAGAAAACCAGCAGTACTGGCTTACAGAGGGGCTGGACGAGCACATCCAAGCTGGGTTAATGCACTTTCTGGACGAATGCTTAACTTCTCTCAGCTTTCTGATTTCCTTTGCAATCAAGACAACAAAATTTCAGTTTCTTTTCCTCTGACGTTCCACTTCAAATGGACAATGCAGGAAGTAAAAACCTGGTACCAAGTCAACAGATGAGGAATTTTGGGACTCAAGTCACACATAATTAAAGGAGAGTCATCCTTAAGCCAGCATTGTAAATGTTTGTCAATGTTTTTCCTGCCTGCCCTCCAATAAACCATTCATGCTGAAGACAGTCAAACTGTCTCTGATTTTTAAAGCAGCCACTATGAATCAGAATAAAAATATTCCTTCCTATCTATCAACAAGATGCCACCTTGAAGCACTTCTAACTCCACCTGTCCTGCAGTAAGAGCATGTCTAATTTATATAAACTCTGGTTTATTCTGGGATACAACCAGAAATTCAGTGGAGGAAAGATTATATGTTAAGACATCAAACCACCCGGGAGAGGTACTATACCATACTATCTACATCATACTATCAGTGGTCTCTTTAATCAGACTTTTCATGAACTGACCCACCTCGTATCTGAAGTGAGGAGCAGAACAATATCACTAGTATACAGTAACACTATAAAACTAATTAAGTTCAAAATTGCAACCTCTTTATATTCTTGGAACCACATTCTAAAAAATACCTTAATCCCAAAGAAACTGATTAAATCCAAACATAAGCAAACATGAGATCTTGGACTGAAGAACTGCCGGAGCTGATCCAAAGCAGCAGTCTCTCCCCCGACTGCGGTGCGTTTTGGATCATGGCCCTCAGCCCTTCTAATCTGTTTGTGCATCGCCTACAACTTCAGCAGAGCTGCGCGACCCTTTGAAGTTGCTCTTCGCATTTCGGCAAGTACGCAATGTTGTGTCTATTACAGGACTCTGCAAAGGAAGAGGCAACTACTGTCCAAGAATATAAATTTTTCTTCTGCTGATAATGGCTGGAACTTAAAGCAGGAAAACACCCCAAGCCTGCTGCTTTCTAGCTTTTCCTCAAGAGGAAAATCCAACATGGGTCCAAGGACACAAACTAACAGAATCAGTGTAAACCAAGCAGTATTTCTAGCCCAGCCTGCTGTGCTCACCACAGGAAAGTGTCTTCCCTCCTCCCAGCCTCCCTTGCCGCGTGATCAGAAAGGCATCCGAGATGCTATAGCGTTTGCTTTTACAGAATAACTGCATACATGTCAGCTGCCAGCAAGATAAGTGTTCGTATATTTTCTGGATCACAGGCTAAAGACGGGGTAAGATCTATTAATCCAGGCGGCCCATCTCCCTCCCTACAGGCATCTCATCCAAGCCAGCAGAGAATGACTCTGACCCTTCCAGCAGACCGTACGGGGAGCTGAGAAGCTGACTCCCAGCAGAGGAGTTGGCGTGCTCGCTCAAGAGCCTTTTTTCCAAAACCTCCACCCTAATCCCCAGGCACAGTTCAGCCAGGGGAGAGGCGACCCTGAGCTGCCAGCCTCACAGAACATTTTCCAGGGCTCTCCAGGAGCTTTACAAAACCCCGACTGACAACACTACCAGCATTTTTCATGGAAGATTTAAGTAGCTTCATTCCACCAAGAACCTTTTCTTGATGTTCAAGTTACCTTCTCTTTTGCAGCCCGTTAAGTCTAGTTGCACCCTCTTGCAATGGCTAAGCGATTATCTCTCGAGTACCCACACCTGAAATTGTTGCCATCTTTGCTTCTTCGATAATGTATCTGTATTAAGCATTTTTAATCATTCCTCAGAAATCAGTCCCTTTGCCCTCCTAATCAGCTCTTTCCCTTCCCTCTCAAGTCTTCAAAGGGCAGGTGTCCTATATTTAAGCCAGGGAGCCAGATGCATCCACACAGCACACGTAAAGCCTGTTATTCTTCCATTTGTAACCGGGGTATCACGGACAACTGAGCTGCCTTGTATTACTGCGTCACTGCAGCAGCCGTGCCTGACCACAGGCCCTTGATTTGCTTCAGCCCCGTGACTTTGCGTGTGCTCTTTCACACCCAAAACACAGGCTAACTTAGTATTCATTTTCTTTTCCTGTTTCCATCCCTCAGTCTCCTCAGATTGTTCTGCACCGTTGGTCTGTCTGCAGAAGGACAGTTCATTGCCAGTAACTGCAGACACCCAAGTTTTACACGTGAAAACGTAAAACGCACTGAGCTTTTCTGATGCCTTTCATGTTCTTTCCTCGGTTGTCATCATCCTGGCTTCTACATCACACTGCCACTAGGCATAAATACATTTTCTTCTTATACAGGAGATGCATCACCAAGTTTCCCCAAAAGAGCAGCTGCTTTGTCTGCTCGCACAAGCGGCATAAAGGGTACCTCCCTGGTGATACCCAATATCTTTCAGATCACAACTGCGCCCCGAACCACTCGTCAGCCTCCCAAGCAGATTGAATTTCAGCCTGAGCGACACAAAGGAGTATATTGTGGCTAGCTGATGGGCGGGAAGGGATTTGGGGTTTACAGTTCCTGTGAGTCTTCCAGCAGTCACAGGGTGATGTGACAGAAAGTAAACATCTTCCAAGTGAAAATAGCTCAGAATAAAACTGATGTCTCTTTTGGGTTTTTTTCTGCACCTGTCTTTGTTTCAGATCCACGATTGTTACAAGAAACAATCCTCAACTCAATTGTCCGAGCAAGGGAACACCCGACATCGTTATGTGGCACTTTCCAAGCTAGCTGGCAGGTTTCATTTAGCATTCTGCACCGGTCCTACAGTTTGGCTCGCCTGGAAATTTTAAATGCAAATGTATTTGTGGGGTGGCACGAGAGAACAATATCAGAATTTTACCACACCACAGCTCCTCGTTTGGAGGGTCCATTCGACTCCCTTTTCCTCCCTCCCACACACATGGATTTTGCAGCTACTAAAAAGGAAAAGGCTTAAACAAGAAAATCTTTACCTGTTATTTTTTCCTATTGAAAGACTTCCCCTGGCCCTTCTGCTTAAACGGACCTAAACTACAGTTTAAATAATGCTTTAAAATCACCTACGACTCCAACTTGAGACGTAGAGCAGGCAAGCAATTTCTTTAATAGCAGGGAATAACAGCACTTAATTCAAATCATACCCACACAATATTTTCCATCTTCCAAGGGTTAGATATGCACTAGCTAATTAATCACTGCTTTCTCCACACCCCAAACTCACCAGTGTTATCCTAAGAAACCAAGGGGAAAGCAAACGCCACTGCGAGGACGTGCTTCTGGACAAGCATTTGTCATTTTCTTCTCTTCTTTGTGCTCAGTGTCAAGGAGTCCCAGGCCACAGATGTAGGCAGATAATTACCAGCTCTCGTAATTCAACAGTTCCTTGAAAGGCTCTGGCCAGGGCTATGGGAGAGGCAAATTTTTCACTGACCTTAATACGAAGGCATTTATCTAGCAGTGATGTTGAAACACTTCCAACACCGTTAAATGATCAGAACCAGGCCTAATCATTTTCTTTCCAGTGCAAGGATGCTCTTGGCCATGCGTGGGACCAACCACTTGTGTAAATCTAGGTGCAACCTGAACACGGCTCAGCAGTTTGCACTGAGCTACATGAGATCAGAATACATTCTAGAAATTATAGTCCCGCTATTGTGCGGCAAAACGCTCTGATTTTCCCTTTAAAGAACAGCTTTCTGGTTTGCATTTCTGGTTTATTATCAAATACACATGCAAGAGTGCTACTTCAAAAGAAAATAAAGAAGTAGGCCAGAAGGTCAGCGGGTATGAATGGTCAGAGCCTCCAGCTCTGGACCAATCTACCTTGTTGGAGTTAATAACAATAGAGTTAAATATTGTAATGGATGAAACGGGAAATACTATTTTTAGCCATTACCTATTATTTTAGTTCAAAGATTAAGTCCCACTTGCAGTTCTACTACTGTTCTTGCATTTTATCCTGTGTATTTATACAGCTGTTCATTAATCCTGCTGGCTTTTATGTTAAAAAAAAAAAATAATTAAAGTAATTTTACTGGCTTGCTTTATTGTGGCTACATTTTACAACTATAATTCTGTCAAAATTAAAAGGAAATGCCTCCAGAATGAAAATGGGGGGAGGTATGACTGTAACCCAAGGATCAGATTTTTTGAAGTGCTCAGGGCTTGATTTTCTTAAGTGTTGAAGACTCAGAACTTGGCTTACACAGATACATTTCCCTCAAGGTTGCCCCAAAGAACTCTGGATACAAAAGTTTGAGAACTGAAAAGAAAGACCCGCAAATATAGCAATTTACTCTGGAGCCTAAACACAAGCCTAGGAGTGTTCAAAATCTGGCTCTGTCTTGGGTGATGAGTACTTTTGGAAATTCCTCTTACACTGTCTGCTTTGCAGTGTCTTTTTTACTGCGTATCCACTGGGAACGTGTCTTAATTCCATATTCCTTCCAGAGTCTTCCCCTAATTAGATTAATAATGAGAAAAAGAAAGATGAGGCATTAAGTCATTCAATCAATGGTGTATATTATAAATATGAAATCCCCGTCAATACACGTCTCGTAGTAAGTCACATATTAATAGCCTACCACAGAGAAACTAGAGTTATACGCAGTATTCATCTGACTCCCAGAACTAAGTTTTCGATACACTACGCTTCGGCTACAGGGGGAACTTACGAACAAAGAACAGTTCTGCGAGGCAGCACCACACCTCTACTTCCAACTATACACTAGATGCCAAGCATGTCCATTATTCTATAGCCAGCCTATATCGAACTATTTCTTTTACTCAAATTGTAAGCAAGCTGCCTAATCATCACCTAATAACCTTCTTTTTCTTAAAAGCTAATAGGTGTGTGAGACAGATGAAAAGCATTTCTTTCAAATGAAGCATCAAAATTTAGTTTTAGACCTATCTTTCCATTATTAATCAACATGCTGGTAAACGCAAAAACTGATTGTTTCCTGTACTTTAAAATGAAACGCTTGAAAGTACGCTGGCTGGAAACGATGAACATTGTAAACACTAAATCATTTCCTCGATCCTTTTTCTAAGGCTGTCTCTCTTGTTGCTTTTACGCTATCAAAACACTGGCATACATCCAACTTAAGGTATTCTCGAAGAAAACGAAGACACCGGACCTTTCCCAACGATTGCTTACGAGCCGCCAAAATTAACAGCGACTGCGCGCACGCAAAAATTGAAACGGACAAGCCCATCTTCTGCAAAAGCTATCAGAGATGATGCACTTCAGGGCGGCAACATGCAAGATCATTCTGCAAAAAATTATCTTACTCATGCACACGGATCTTACTTGCGTGAATAAGGCTTACAGCAGTCAACCCACAGGAATCACATTTAGAGTCAACTCCAGTTACCTGAGATAGCTATTTCAGACTGTAAAGAAAAAAAGGAGACGAGTGTCTGCACAAACACTAATTGAATATTCCCGTAGTGTGCAAAAACCGCAAGCCCCGGGTCTAGAATTAACACAAATTCACCCGGACGGCTACGAGGGGTATTTTATCGCACTTCACGGGCATAAACAAAGCCGGGAGCCCCCCCGAGAGCGCGGAGACCGTGCGGCTGCCGGCTCACCCACCTCCCCGGCACCCCCCGACCGCCCCCCGGCCCTTGGGGGGGCCGGAGGGGTCCCCGCGGCCGCCCTGTCCGCCGGGGGGGGGGGGGGGGTACCCACGGGGACACAGGGACAGACCCGGTTCCCCGGGGCCAGCCCCACGCCGGGCACACGAACCGGCGGCGGCCGCTTCGCCCCCCCCCCCCGCCCCAGACCGCGCCGCCGGGGGTGCGCGGCCCCCTCCGCCGCCGGCCCCCACTCACCGTGCGCCGGGGGGGAAGGAGCCGGAGGCCCGGCCCGAGCCCGGGAGGGGTGCGTTGGGCTGGGTTTTTGGGGGGTGCTGGTGCCCGGCAGCCCCTCAGCCCGGAGGGACGGGACCGGCGCTGCCGCCCGGGGCAGCGGCGCGATGCACAATGCGCGGCCGCGGGAGCCGCGCCGGCGGGGCGGGGCGGGGCGGGGCGGGGCGGGGCCGCCGCCTCAGCCTCGCCTCGCCTCAGCCTCGCCTGGCCGCCGGGAGGGAGCCGAGGGAAAACCGGCACCTCAGAGCCCCCCAAATCCACCGAGCCCCGGGCGCCGGCAGCCCCTTCCCTCCCCGCCCGCTGGTGTTCGGCGGGCCGGGGCGGCGGGGACCGCGAGTCGGCGGGTAACGGCGGATCCCGTGCCGGTGCCGGCTGGCAGGTGAGCGGCGGCCGGTTCGGGACGGCCGAGGGCCGAGCTCCTTCGTGCAGCCCTCCGAGGCGTTCTGCGGAACGACCGCCCAGCACCAAGGCCGGCCGAGGAGCCCCCTCCCCGCTCCGGCGGGCTGCCGGCTTGCGGCTGCCGAGGGGGGAGAAGGGGGAATAACACAGGAGCTGGCACCCCCCCCGGGGAAACTGGACCCCCCCCCGGGAAGCATCCCGCCGTGTGCCACGGGCCGGCTGGAGTTTGCTTTAGGGTTTGCGTATCAATCAAAACTTGTGGTTTCGCCTGGTCTGTAGTTGGTAGTTTTGATCTGAGTTATGGGATTTTAAGTGCACCCTGCAGGGATTTAAACCAAAGGAAGTTTTATACAAATCGATTCCACCACGAGTTTCAGCCACATCAAATCGTAGCTCGCGTGGGGTACCTGCCAGGCACGCTGCTTCGGTTTCCTACCTGCTTCAGCTGTCCCGCCCGAGGGATCGGCAGTGCCGAGAAGGGGACTCAAACCATGGCTGTGTTTGGGCGTTAGTGCCCAACAACATCACGTCACGGTACCGCAGGCTTCAAAATACGTGGTCTTCTCGTCTGGGAAGGGGCTGCTCATGCTTCACTTTCTTCCCATTTCAGTGGAAGCTGGACGTCAGTGACTTACTGCGCTGATTCGATCCAGGTTGTGTTCAGACTATAATGACTTTGGATGGTAACACTAGGTGAAGGAATCTAATAGAGGAGAAGTAAGGATCATGCAAAGGAGTCCTTTACAGTGTTCGGGGCAAATTGGTACACTTCAAAAGCGATTAATAAAGTACACCCTTGCCTGTTTTCTGACTGCAAAGGCAACGGCAGCAGTGTGTGAGTTGTCGTGGGGTATTTGTACCTGCAGAATTCATGGTGTCTTTTGCGATTAAACGGTGAAACTGTGAAGTTCACGACTAAGCAGTCCGAGAGTCATGTAACCTATAAAACTATACTCCTGCATAGAAAAAAGCCATGATTTCTCATCAGCTTAACTGACCCAGAAATCTGGGGAAGACAACTTTGCCCTTCTAAACCTGCGGTGGAGGAATGTCAGGAATGTCCCTGACTGCCCTTGTCCCTAAATGCAAAGAAGAGTTAAACTAAGGATCAGGGAGCAGTTTCTTCTCCAGATCTGGCATTTTTTCAAACAGTAGGTCTCTATGACAAACTAAAGCCCTCGGAAGAAACATTTTCATCACTGTCTGTTTTCTTTTAAGTTGTCTCCATCTTAGAAAATCTAAACTGAATTATTAAAACACAATTAATTAATATGCAAAGGAACCTGAACTGGGTCTTTGATCCATAAGTGTTACAGAATCACTATTAAACGATCCTTTTTTGGTAGGAACTGGTATCTGAATTTGTCATCAGAAGCTTCAGATACATTCGTTTGTTTATTTAACAAAACAAAAACGTACAGGTTGCATTATCTCTGGAAGTTTTCCAAAAGCTTTGCTTTAAAAACTGCATACTCCCTAGCAAGCATAAAAATGAAAGAGTTGGTACTTACGATTGATTTTAATGATGACTACCAGGATCATAGCTACAGCCGAATGAGCAACCTCTCTGCACCCCTCTGCAGCCCAGCTGACTTCTAGCAAAACTAGCATGGGCACAAACCCCCTTCCGTCAGGAACCTCTTACGGGATCAGAGTCTCATTTTGCAGTATTAATTTGTGATTACTCTGGGTAGGTGAAACACCACCCTGACCGATATGGTATCTTGGTGTGAGAAATATTTAGTGCTGCTTGGTTTTCACAGCAGGAGAAAATACCAAAGGATTCAAATTAATCTCAGTGCCAGGTGGAGTAACATCAGTCAGAATACGCTCAGATCCTTTGCTAACAGCCAAACACATCCAGTTGCTTCAGAAAAAAACCACATCACTAGCAACATCTTCCTACTAAGGTCTAATCTGTATACTTACACTTTTTACTAGTCTAAGTACAAGAGATGATGGGCAGAATTTAGTACAGCATAGCTACACTGGTAACAGTTCTAACATGGAAAGAGCAACAGTTCAGAGAAGGTGTCTACTGATTTTATTGCTCCCCATCAGTTCAATACTGCTATAAGTGCACCAAGAAGCAGACTAGGAGCGTTATAACTGCAGTCAGTCCAGGTGCCCAGGGCAGCAAAACAGCGTGGTGCAGACTTATCTGTACATAGGAGACAATTGTTAATTTTTTCCCTGTCTTAAAGGACACAGCCAGAGAGAAAGCAAGCCCTCTTCAGTACCCGTGTAAAACTAGAAATGATCAACCAAAGCATGCCCAGGAAGGCAGCAGAAGCCAAATCAACAGGTGGCTCAGCCCCGTTCTGTGTTTCAGCTCCTTCCTTCCCAGAGCCAGTTTTAGGTTCCTGTCTGAAAACGTACTTCCAGCAGAACAGGAGGTGCATGGAGCCAGCCGGCTGGGGGGGTGACGCAGGACGATCCCCTCACTGCTCTTCATCTCCTCGCAAAGATGGCTTTGCTAGCAGGCCACGCGTGAGAGCTGGCAGGGCACGCTTACACTGCAAAAGCCCAAACTGCTGCCTTGCACGTGCAAGTACACTCTTGATCAGCCGTCGAGGGAGGCAGAAGTTTGTACGGCTCGAGTAGGTTTCTCTACCTGAGGGAGCTTGTCTAGCAGAGGGTCTGTGCTAAGCAGCAAGGTAATTATGCCTCGCAGGAGGGGACAGGTCTTGGGGGCTATCCTACTGACAGGACCTCATCTAACTTCCATCCTGCTTTGTTTTCCTGCACTAGGTGACCAAAGGGAGCAGCAGCATCACACGCAAATAGACTGGGATGTGGTTGGAGCCAGCAGCAGCTTTGTGAGCTCAGTTTCCCTCCCGTGGGTGACGTCACCGAGGGGACTTGATTAGATAGCAAATATCAACTGGAATATTTGCAAGGAGCAGGGCCGCCCCCGCCAGCAACGTTAAGCACAAGGGCAGCCTGAGCAGCAGCAGCAAAGGCTGAGATGAGCAGCAAGAACAGCCTGCATAAGCCACGCTGAGCCAGGCTGCCAAGCTCCGAGGCAGCTCTGCCAGAAACGTGGTCATCCACGCGTTGTTGGAGACGCTGGTGCTCATATTCTCAGGCTGCCAAAGAGACGGGAGATTGGTAAAGTTAATTTTAAGCCAGCATTTCCTGGTGCCTAGATATGCTGAGGTGGCACGTTTTTTCAATGTCTCAGCTACGGCAGCAGAAAGAATATGTAGGGCTATTGAAAATGTAGGGCATTAGCTGTTAGCACTTTTTTTTTGGTGCCCTCAGCAGTTCACAATTATCAAAACAAGGGCAAACCTCTTACCTCCTGAAGTAAAAGCTGCACAACAAAGTTGTGGATGGAAGGAAATTCACACTAGAACAAGCACAGGAAACCACAGAGCTGCAGAAAGGATGAGTTAATGGAAAAAGGTTGATGTCCTGATACTGGGTAAAGGCTGTGGAAAATTACCAGCTCACACTGTCAAAGAGTATGACTGCCAGAGAGTGTCCTCAGTTAAGCCGTAGCATGCCCACTCCAGGCAACTTCATTCCACAGATATTACTGGAGGCAGAAATTTCCCTCCATCTGCAAGAACAATACCTTGCCAACCAGTCGTTTTTCTAAACAATGAAGTAAGAGCACAGAGAAAGCTCATTTTTCACCAGCTGGTTAAAATTAATACGAGGCCGGATTTACTTTATTGCACACAGTGATGGATTTTGTGTGCGCACTTGTTTTACATGTCCCTGCTGTTGCTTCTCCTCAAATTACACAAGGGATTGTTGTCCAAGGGGCTGAGGATGGGAAGCTCAGGGGGAGTGAAGATGAACCATAATCACAAGATTTTAAATAGGGCTTGTAGTACAAAGGTACAGTTGCAGAGAGTGGAAAAAAGAAACCTACCTAGGCAACCAAGGCACAAGTAGATAATTAGTTAAAAAACTTTCTCAGCTACGGGACAGCTGGGATAAAGATCTCTGATTCTTAATGGAGCCGTAGGTCTTTGGCTTCCTTCATAGCTTAAGTGGCTCAGAAGTGGGATGCTTGTCTTAGCCTTCTTCCCACACCCCTTCTCTAGCCACAAAGTAATTACCACCTATTTAACTTAGCATGGGAAGCCTTCTCTTTACTGTTTCTTGGCTAGTGAAATTGTTCACTGTAGATGCCTTTTTCATCTGAAAAGGAAATATCTTCTCCGATTAAGGATGCCCTCAGGCAACTGTATCTAACCTTTTTTTTTTTTTTTCAAATGAGCTTGTTAGTTTTTGCTATCAGCCTTAGATAAAGCAAGTATTTAGGAATGGAGTGGAAACTGATTTACAACATAAGGGATAATAATTTGTTTTTCTGTAGTGTCTTTTATCCAAGAATACCAAATGCTTCACTAACATTAATTAATTAGCTCTCTCAAAGCATCCAGTCGAGACAGTGATAGCTATTTTGCAAAATAGCTGCAATAGGTGAAACACCAAAATACATGTAAGCATACTTGCACCAAAATAAGTGTAAAAGTAGCTATGAGTTGCTGAAGGGCATCTAGCAAATCAGTGATGTACCACTGATATGTGTCTTAGACATCTTATATCCCATCTCATATTGCTTCTCAGTGGTCCAGGAACTTTCCAACCTCGAGATATCTTCAAGTGTTCCAGCAACTTAAAGATAAATACAGCAGTAGATGGCTTCCACCAAGGATTCAGCATAAACAAACAGGTTTGAACATTAGAACCATTTTTCATTTTGGAGTTGTTCTGGCCAACATTGGAGGATATATAAAATAAACCAGAGGTTTCAACTTGACAGTCAGCTGAGAAGGAAAAGGAAATGCAGTTCAGCTGACATTTAAAAAACCAGCATCTCTGATGATGCAATTCAGTGCAATGTCAGCCCTGAGCACAATTACTTATAGCAGTACTGCAGTACTCTGCAGAGATGCTGGCTGGGATCTCTGCTCTTTTTGCACTTAGCATCACTTAAACACGCACTCAGGTGAAGTCTGGCAGGAGCCCACAGTCCCAAGCCCACCATCCCAGATATGAGATGGGCTATGAACCACAGAGGGGAGAGAGAGAGAGACTATCCTTCCTCTTGTTTTTAACTTATCTTGTAAACTAACCAGGATGAGGCAATTTCCAAATGAAACTTTCATTAGAAAGAGTCTCAAATCCAAACTGAAGCTTTTGGTCCAAATCAGTGAGGCTGCCCTAAGAATACATGACATACCCAAGGACTTAAAACACTTGTCCAGGATGCCAGGAACCCAAGTTCCTACTTTGATTCAACTGTTGAATTTGCAGGCAGGTCTCCCACAGCTGCTGTAGGAGCAAAACTACAACTGGGACTTTGGCTGCTTGAAGTCAGACCTGCATCTGTCTTGTCTTTGGAACTATTCCATTTGGTGTGAATCATTCGCTATAAACTGGGCAAAGGGACAGGCTCTTGCCCAGTGACCTTCCTGTTGGACATCAGGGAACTGCACAGCGATGACATGAGTCATGGGAATACCTCCAACCCTAGCACATGAGATCTGCCAGCAAAAGGAATCTATTGAAGCTATCGCTGCCCTCTCACCCCTGTGATCCACCCCTGTTGGCAAGGGCTCGCTCTCCCTTACCATATAACAGGGCTGCAGACACCACTGTCCCCTCCGTCCCTCAAACCTCCCTTGTGCTCCATGGAGGTGTAGACCGCCCCTGCCTCTCGCCAGGCAGCTGGGACTTCCCCAGCCATGGGGAGTATCTATCTGATGACTTCCTCAAAGCAGAACCACTCTAATGAAAAACAAAACAAAAAAAACCCCCAAAAAAAACCAAAAAACCCCTTTGAATCTCAAAAAGCGTTGCAGGAAGTAAAAACTGTTTCTGCACTGCTCTGCTACAGGTACAGCAGGGAATGATGCAGGTGGTTTCTTGCTGTCATGCTCTTACCCTTCTGAATCAGTAACTTGCTCTGGTCCAGGCAACTAGGTTATAGGACTTCTCTAGTCATCCTTTCTAAGATTTTTAGGTGATTAATAAATTGGGACCACTGTTTATTTCACTACTGGATCCACTTCGACTATTCCTTCCATGACCGTGACACCATGTAGCCTGTTAGCTTTGCTTCTGAGCAGTTGCCATACTCCATGCCAGGACTGGCTGCATTTCCCCAATTGCAAGAGTGATTCTTACACCTCATAATATCCTTAAAAGTTTGTTAAGTGCTAAGGGTCTTTGTCAAAGAAGAGATGGCACATAATTATCATGATTAAGTTTCCCAGAACAATGAGACACTCAGAAGCAAGCGTGAAATGACACAGACTGCAAGGAAAAAGGTTTGGCTAAAGAACCAACATGTATCATTTACAGTGATTTCAAGTTCTTACAAAAATATTTTCACTTCAACATTTTTCACTTTATATTTTCTGATTTATTTTTTTTAAACAACTTGTTTATTACACTGCTGAGGCTTTTCCTTAAGAAAGTCTGTTTTCTTTAAGTACTGTTTTTAATACCCTGAAGATCAAACTCAGTAGTCCTATGTAACAGATTTTAAATATTAATAGCAACACACTAGTAATGCTGTAGGGAATAATATCTTCTTTAAAATACATACCAAAATGACTTTAATAAATAACATTACAAATCTGATGCTGGACTAAAAGTAATGAAATTATAATTCATACATATTTGCTCCCTTATACCCACTGTTGTAACAGCTCTTTCAAAAACATTACCATAAAGGCATCTGGAATTTCTGTAAGATTCCAACAGCATTTCCTATTTGTCTTTGCACAGCCACTGCTGTTTCCAAGTAAAAAAAAAAATGTTTAATCTTTCTTAATGTATCCAGATACATTGCTTGCACGACAACTGGCTGCCCAGGACTGTTTACATCCACTCGGTCTCATTTATACTTTGGCCAACACTTGTTTGCAGCAGCACCCGTAGCTGAAGTTTCTCCAACAGCAAATACAAATTAACTCAAATGTTGCATATTTGTGGCTTAGGAATTTTCTTGAGTTTAAGCTGCTGGACTCTACTGGCTACATAAGGCAGCGAGGCATCATTACAGAGACCTTTACACAGCTCACTTCAGGGGACAAGAACAATAAAGGCAGACTGAGAAAATCCCAGCTGTTCATGAGCATTATCTCTTTTGGGGAATGGCTGAAGTCTTTGGGAGTTGTATAAAACAGAATGTCAGTAGGTAGTTTGCTACTCAGTCAAGATCCAAAGTCTGCAAGTTTTATATTTTCAAAAGGTCAAGTGGCATCTCCATGTGGATAGGTACGTACCATTCCTGCTTAAACGACAGCTTTTCTATCACGAGCAGCTCAGCTCCCTGGTCAAAACATCACCACATTTCCAAAGAACAGCTCTGTGGAAGAGAAATATCCTTGATCATGGAGCAGTGTACAGTCATTAAGGAGTTTTTCTTGCTGATACCTTGGAAAAAAGACAGTTCAACGAAATTTAAGAGAAAAACAATACAGAAAGATAAACAACCTATGCAAATAACTGGAAGAAAGGCTCGTGTGCCACCAGAATGGTAATCACTGCCTATGTAATTCAATTGCTTTGGAGAAGGCCTTTGCTCTGATACAGCCTTTATCAGGCAGCCAAAACATACATGGGTACAAGTGTAATAATCCTTTCTGCTTTCATCTAAACTGGGGTTTTCAATCTCCTTTTAGCGGTACAATTGTAAAGCCTTCCAAGTGACTCTACAGCCTCCTACATGCCAAATGTAAGCCCACTTGCCAGCATGATGGCTTTTTTGTTTGTACCTTTGTGTGGACACCTTAAAGTCAAAGACACTTAGGAGCCCATGAAAAGAACAAGTGAAAGGCACCGATTTAAAAGGCTGCCCCTCAGGAGCAGCTGGAAGCCCGCTGCATGGAATATGCAGAAAAACAGGGTAGAAAAGCATACTGAGAGCAACAGTCATAGATGAACAAGGTGGGTGGAAGCAGCAGTAGGGCATTTGCTGGCTCTTAACTGCTCCAACAGTGGAAATCCTCTGTCTGCTCCTCAGGAATATGTTGTCCCTGCCACTGAAGGAGCATTACCTGCCATTCACACAAAAGCAAGGTGTGTTTAAAGAATGGTTAGAACTTTTTTGCCCTGCAATAGAGATGTTATCTATGCCGCATGCTGCAGTTTCTGCTCTAATAAATACCTTTGTTTAATGAATAATATGTAGGGGAAGATTCCATGATGTAAAAGACTGGTTAGACCAGCTACAAACCCACTGAAGAGTTTCAGAGTGATGTTTTATAACATTTTTCAAGTTCAGCTGCACACTGATGATGCTTTTTTTTTTTCCTGTGGGAGGTACCTATTTTCCTTTTACTGTGCTTCTTTCTCACATGGACAGTATGGACTTAGTATACACCAGCATGTTTGTGAATACTGGGCAGAAAAGAGCTTCCTCCTTCTCTCCAAGAAATTTTCCTCTGCCTTTGCCAAAGCTTAAGGCTGGTGATAAGTCTAAACCCACTGAGGGTGGTGGAGTGTCTGGAGCACCAGAGGCAAATCTTGTAGCTCTGCTGACTCCAAAAGAAGCAGGGGAGGATGTGCCTCTGCCTTGGTCAGGGCAGGTTCAGTCCACACAGAGCTGTGGAGAAGGGAAGGGAGGACAGAGCTACTGAACCAACTTTTGAAGGGGTTTGACATGCACTCCTGCCTCACAGGGTTTGATCTGCTGGCAAGAGTCTGAGAGGGGCAATATGGCTAATGCATCCACCCGGCCTGCCTGGGGCAGCACAACAGCAGTACACCTGATCTGCCAGAGTCAGAAAAAAGAAATGCTCCTCTTTCCTCTTCAGAGGATCTTCAGCAGCCTCAACCCAGAACGAGACCATCAATGTGCATCGTACAGTAACACAGCACAAGACAGTTCCTGCCCCAAGGGGTGCCAGCTGACCAGAGACAGGCAGAAAAAACCCACACAAGGAAGTGTTATTCTTTCCATTGCACACTTCATCTGACTACCAGTCCAGGCCCCTGCCAGTGCCCTCTACTCCCCAGGACAGAGGAAAGCAGAGCCTACCCCAAAACGTAGCAAAACTTGGAGATACATTTTGGGGAGGCAGTTTCTCAGTGTTAGAGATGTACAATACCCTGATGAAGGAGAGAATTGAAGTGTCCACTGCTCTGCAAAGATGAAGTCCTTCCACCCAGGCAGAGGCAGCCCAGCCATGCACCTCAGCAGATCTGCAGAGATCAGGCACAGAGGACGGAAAAGCACCTTACCTTCATGGTGATCTGATGATTCAGTCTCAGGATTTTCTGTTAAGTCTGGTAACATGAGAACAAAGTGTCATTTGACACTTGATGATTTGACACTATGATGATTCAATTCAAATGAGGTCAGATAGCTAACTCATTTTATGAAAACCACCAGATTGTGTGATAGGATCCCAGCCTAGCCCAAGCTTTGATACAAATCTGTCAAGAGCTTTTCTTTCACAGGGAGCTCCTCAAAGGCTTCAAATTTAGAGAAAGCCAGTCTTTATTAGACAAAAAAATCTAACTTGTTGACATTTTAGATCAGAAGATGCCAACTGACTAAGACAGACAGTAGGTACGACCGAGGAGTAGTTTAAAAAGCTTATAAACAAATCTCCCCCTGCCCATTGTATCTTAGAAAGGCAGGCCATTGCTCTCAAACTATATTTGGAGTTTTCTGGTGGGCTGCAACTACCTACAGAGTCCCCTCAGCTCTCTAAGAGGTTTTCTCTTATATCAGCACAGAGCTCAAAGCACGCTCACTGCTTCTCTCACCGGTCTCTCGCTTCCTCGCTGTGCTGCAAATTGCTGCCTTGCTAAAGCCTTACTGCTGCTTCCTCTGATCCGCCCCATAATCTGGATGCATCTCTCGCCCTTGGGCAGATTCAATTGCTCCCTAAGGGAAAGAGCATCCCTTCTCCTTCCAGAGGCTTCTTCACCCAGCTTCACCCTTCTTACAGGGAGATAATCTATGAAGTGAGAACAAGCAAAATAGATACTGTCTGTTATGGATAGCCGTCACTGTTAGTCAGCAGATGGCCATTAGTATTTGTTACTCGCTGAACTGTGCTAGGTGATCTGGTGACACAACTTGACTTTCCAGCCTTTTCTTGTGGTAGTGAAGCAGGCGCCCAGGCGCAAGGTCCTGCTCACAGGACCGGCACTGAGAAACTCGCTTTCTAGCCTCATTAGTACACACAGGCAGGCTGGAGGCATGCATGCAGTGAGGGATCAGCCATCAAGTCTGCAGGGCAGGAACAACTGATACGCTGCAGATGAAGATAAAAAGAGAAGACGTCATCAGATCCTCCCACAAGCTAGACTTAGTAAATCTGAAGAGGAACTTTCAGTGTGCAAAACTTGGAAAGAGGACATTTCTAAAGAAAGCCACTTGCTCTGACAGTATTTTGGGGGTGGTGGGTGTGAGATTCACAGTGTTGAGACACTGAATTTGTCAAAAGATTGGGAAGATGCTTTAGCCAAGAAGCCCCAACAAATATCTGTTGGGAACAGACTCCTTGTCAGATCTGATTGAAGACATCAAAGGAGTCAACTTTAAAATGGTATTGCTATATCTGCTGCCAGTAAGTGTTCTGGGAAAACGATATAAAACGAAAATGCATGTATTTAAAAGTAAAGGAACAGAAGACTTACTCTATTAGATCTTACTTTCTGTCATGCTGGGCATCAGAGAGGGCTGCAGAATCAAACACCAACACAATCCTCATTTTTTTTCAGGAGATTGCATAATTGTATGGTCAATCATAGTGTGTGTTATGCATGCCAAAATAATTGTCAACAAAAGCCTGATGACTGAAGGAGTAAAGAACAGGCTCTTCCTTGTTCTGCCAACAGTTCAAGATTTTAGTGCTTGAGCCCATTTTTTCCAAAAAACACTTTTTTTTAACCTATTCTGTACTTGTGCATGAGGAAATAATTTCCACCCAGGCAGCCGCATCTTTCCCAACTCTTAACTACACTGTAAAGATCTCTGGAGCACCACCATGATACCTGCAAAGTGCGTAGAAGCTGTTCCACATACGCATGCACCATGTTGTCTCACATTGAAACTGAGACTGACCAGCCTCAGTTCAAATTCCTGAGTGGTCAGGAATTCTCCAGTCTGTTGTCCCCAGAAAAAGCACCCCTGCCCATCAGTAAACCCTGTTCATAAACAGTTCTTGTTACCCAAGGGAAGTGTCCTTCCTCAGCCCCAGCAGTGAGATTTCTGCAAGGTGCCCTTAAAAGAGCAACAAGACACAAAAACCTGTTATCATGCATGCATGGACTGGCCCCCCAACACTTGGGTGTATTTCTAAGCTAACCAAAGAGGCTCCTTCTGCAGCCCATGGGGAGAGAGCATTACACCCATGCTGTAAGTCAGGCAAGGTCAGCAAAATCTGGAGACAACCACCTGAAGCAGCCAGGCTAAGTGTGCCCAGTCCCCTAGGACAGTGTTCGGTGACAAATGGCCATTGCAAGATAAAGGCTGTGGGTTTTTGCCAGGAAAATTCTTCACACCATAGTAGCACTCCCACATGCAATCAGTTCTCAAAATTTATTTCTCCTGCACTAGCACGTTATTAAAGCAGGCAATAAACTCCCAGTCCTGCCAAAGTACCATGACCTTCCTCCTGCCTCTGTGCCCATTTCATCCATTTTGCCTCCTGTGGGCGTGCAGCTTTCCAACGGGAGCGCTTGTGGTAGAATGTTTAAGAATGCATGTAACTGTCTGCAGGCCCAGAGCAAAAAACCCTATGACTAAATGAAAACCATCCATGCCAGGAAACAGGCACACCTGAAACTCAGGGAGGCTGAAACCAGGGGTTTTGAGTTCCACCCATCTTGGTCCTCTAGCATTTTCACCCAACAACACTAAATGAGTTGAGAAAGCTTCAGGAAAAAAAAACCTCAGCAGCACACAACCTCACTGCAGAAAATTATTCCTCACTCAGCAAAAAAAGAAGAGGAAAGCGAGTAAAACAATGCAAACAATTTATATCATTCCACTTAAACAGCTTTTCAAAGGGCGGTGTGTGGGCATGCCACAATTATTCATTTTTAAGCTCTATCTCACTACTGTTATGAATTGGATTCTGCGAACCTGCTGGCCCCTGACATGCTCCCCAGCCCTGCCTCACAGAGAGCCACTCTGATGTTAAACTCAGAACATCTCCTTATAGTGTGTGTGTCATTTTCACAACAAAAGTAATCGCTATCTTATCAACAATGGCATTACAGCTGAAACAATGAGCTGTGGCTATTTTGTGTGCAGAAGTGCCAGCCTCAGCTCTCACAACATCCAAATTCAGCTTTTTATATCAGGTGGCCATAAGACCTGGGGATACAAGGTAAAACTTGTACTTTCAGCATTTTCTCAACCTACTGTACACCTACGATGGGGACAACACCATGGAAGAAAAAAAGACCATGGCCTTGAAGAGATTTTTTTTTTTTTTAATCTTGCCATGTACTTGTTAAGTCACACAGGTATAATTAAGCAGGCACATGTGCAAGTGCCTGGACCCAGAGGGCTCAGTTCTCAGTGAAACCAACAGTGGAGAATATACCCCCCCTTTTGAGCCCCCTTTTCACTTCTGGAACAGTGTTTAATAGCCCCAGTGTAAACAAAAGTTTTCTCTTTTCCTGAGCTGCTTGGGCAGTACGTCACACCATGCGTTATGTGAAGGGTGGCGAATATTTAGTTTTCCTACATACAGTCTTGGTTATCACTCATGGGTGTCTCTGCTCAATAATCTGCACTTTCTGTAAGCACCCTCTAATAAGCCCCTCTGTTAACGCAGTGCAGTTTTCAAGTGTACATGAAAGAACTGATCAGAATCTTATATTTTTGCTTGAGCTCTAACTGATGTTTTGCTTAATTAGAGCATTCTTTCATTTTTGAATTTTTTTTCCAAATGTCAAAGCTGGTTGCTTCAAAGGATCATTTCAATCACCCCTGCAGGAAGAGAGAAAATTGCTCAGAAAGATTAAAGAGAGCGCGAGAGAGGGAGGTGCAGACAGATAGACAGAGTGCAGAACAAAATATCTAACAAAAGCCTGATCCTACTCCCACTACAGTGAATCTGCAGAGAAAGTGGAGAGATCAAATACAATTTTCGCATCTAAGACACATTCATGACAATATACCAGAATAGTAAATGCGACTTTTGTGACATTCATGAGAGATATTTTGGATGAAGCTCCTCTCCTTCAACAAGTAAGATCATAGCAATTCTGTGCTCCAGGTATCATATTGCTGATATGCATTCCAGCTTAGAAGAGCTCTAGAAAAGCCAATTTTAATTCTGCATTCTCAATTCCTTTCTTCTTCCCCCAGCAATTTAACTTAAATGGGATAGGTCTTAAATCACAATACCTTTTTTCCCCCCAAATATACACAATATAATGTGTTAAAGCTTTATGATAGCAATGTATTATATGACATATTTCTGTAGTATTTTCATGCTCTGCAGTCACATCAGTGTGTTTCTGTTGTAGGTCATACTGACAGAGAAATGTGTAAATGTAGAAGAATTCAGAAAGATGAAGTCTAGCTGCATCATTATGCACATATCAAAAATATCAATCTTGCTTCAGCCTAGGCTACAGTGAAGTATCTATATATTTTAACAACTGAAGCTGAGGACCTCATGTTTCAAACAGTCTACAAAAACAGAATCACTGACTCCAGTGGGACTCTGCATGGTAATAAGAATATTTTTACACAGCACTGCAACATGCCATGCAGATGTATCCAGAAGGGAAAATTCACACCAGCTTCTTTAGGCATTTAGCTTAAGCTCCTTTCATATTCAGAATAATGCTTATGCTGCCTATGTAGCTAGTGAATAACTGAGACTACATTTCCTGGTGGGAGGAAGGGGCAATTGAAAGCACTAAGGTTTAATGCCAAAATCAGCTGATTTGATTAGTCTTTCCCCAAAACATTCAACTAAAGTTCTGTGAAGGACCAGGATTTTTTAAGGCACTAAATAGACACATACAGCTCCTAGCTCTTGGAGGAAGAGCCTACCCACTTTTAAAAATGTTCTTAGGAAAACATATCTGCATTGTATCACACAGAGGCACAAGTAAATCTAACAACCATGGATATTTCTGGCATAAATCTAGTATTATCCAAATACCTAGACTCCTGTGTGAAAGGAAAAGACAAATTCAATGGCAAAAATGAAAGGGTTCAAAGATCATTGTCTCCTGACTTTCCTTTCCTAATTACAAGGCAGCAGATTATCTGCCAGTGTCCATATTTTAAAAAAAAGTCAAAAAAGAAGGTATGAGGATAAGATGGGCAACTTGAGGACTGGAAAGTCTGCCTTCACTCCATCATGCAAGACAAACACTTGAGGAGACCTGATAATGATCTCTTAGCAAGCTCCATACAGAAAAGACTTGTGATATTAGATGGATAATTAAACTAGTAGCAAACAGTACATTGATGCATTGATTGGAAGTTTTAAAAGTTCAGAGCCAGACAAAAGACATCTTTTTTGAGGTATCACACCATTAAAAGGGTGACCAGTTAGGGAACTACTGCACTGACATCACCTCCCAGGTCCCTGCTCTGTAGTGACCTAAACACACTCCAGCCCCAAACACATGATTGAGATGTGATTTGTTTGGCTTACAATTAACTTTTTGGATGTGTTATAGGTGTAAACATATGCATGCAGTCACATAGGCACATACGCAGAAATGTCACATGAATCTCACAAGACTACTGCTTTTCTTGACTCTCACCAAAGAATACAAGAAATACATGGTCTAGGCAAAGTAAAAAGCCCAGTAAACATCCTTGCCTCAACTTCCTTGCTCTCTCATGTGTTCTTTAGTTTGGACCCAGGTCCCCTTGATAGCCAGGGCCTCCTACTCAAAGCTTTTCTTGTGACCCTTTGATTGTTCTTCCACTTCACCTGAGTATTTCATGTCCTTCAGCAAAGTCACAAGCAAAAGTCTTGACTCAGGGAATTTTTATTTCATTCAATTTATTGCCTATTAACACAAACTTCTGATCATTAATTCAGGTAATTAACTTGAGGGGGGAAAGGAGTGTAAACACTTACGAGCTTTTCTTCCTTCTAGGGGTGGGCATTGTAGCAATCTGAACATGAATCTATTATACACACCACCCCTTGCTCCTGTCAGCAAGATCATTTGGATTAACATTATCATAATACCTACTGCAAACTTTGCACCTCGTCCCTGTAAAACATACAAGCAAGAGCATAATACCAGTTTAAACTGTTCACTATACCTTAGCACAAAAAATATAAACTTAGTTCAAAGATTAATGTAACTACTAGAGATCCTAATAAATTCATAAGTCCAACAGGGCTTCATCCAGGCCCCAAATGGATGGTGAACACTGTTCACTGTGCTAAGCATGATACTCCATTTTGGGGAGTAAAATGAAGCACTGAGGGGTGCAGCTCTCCTGGAGCTTGCTCTCTGTCCTGTAGCATTAATTGAGCTCTCGCCTTGCTCCAGCACTTGCAATCCCTTAACTCTCACCTCTTAAACTCTGAAGGGCTTTTTCTCTGACTTCATCATATCCTCCCCCTCTCCCTTCAGGAACCTACATGAGTCCCTACACATTAAAAAAAAAAACAACAAAAATACTAAAATTGCAAAATATTTGCTTGCATTTACAATTCCAAGCAAAGGAGAGGTTGAAGAGAGAGCAGCTATGGTGTTCCATTTTATTTCTTGTTATCTGCTATTAAGCTGAACATGCTAGAACCAAGTTTGCTTTATATAGCCTAGGCTCTGTCTCATTTGACATGCTTTCAGAAAGACATGTGGACATTTAGTTAACATTTGAGTTAAACCAAATGGGGTGTTGCAGACAAAGCTCTGTAGAAGGCTACCCAGGCAATGTAATTACATTTAATTAGGCTTACAGCGGAAAGAAGCTACATAGGCACAACACAAATGCACATGCAAAAATAGAACAAGGAGGGGGGGAGAAAACACAGAAAGCATGTCAGGAAAATGAATGGGAAGAACTGGGAGGGAAGGGAGCAACCAGGGCAGGCCTGGAGCCTTACCTAGTTGAACAGTACAGGGAGGATCAGGCTCATTCAGAAATATTCTTAGGGCAAACAAGAGGCTGATGTTACCAAGGAGCAACATCTTTAGCTCTTCAGGGAATTTTGGGCACAAGATGAAGACAGATTCCTGGCTGGGATTCATAACACATGTCTAATCTTTACATCTTTTTGGCCTCAAAGAATTGCACTGAATGTACAGGCTATGTTTGCTAGGTTTTTTCCTTCTGCTAGTCTCAAGATAGCATGCTTTCCACAAACTGAAAAAAAAATAAATATAGGAGAAGCTGCTGTATATTATCTAAGTAGTAGCTGTGAAATTGAAAAAGTGAGGCCTTTTGATCCATTCTCTTGCTGCAAAAAACTTAGGCTATTTTGTTTGGCCACAAGACCTGAAAACATCTACAGCCAGAATGGAAATTCTAGTGATATTCTGGCAAAATAATCATTGTTTGCTCCATGGTTACCTGCATTTGTTTCTAAGGAAGGAGACAAGTAATCAGTGGGGGCAATGGGCTTTATAAATAATTTTCTAACGAAAAAGTCTATCCAGTTGAAAATACAAGTGCACCAAAAGAGAAGCCAATAAAGGTATTTGTTCTAACAAGGCAGAAACACTTTGCTGCATTTCTTTACTTGGCATGCACATATGGCAAGTGACATTCCTAAATCTTTGCTACACTTACTAGTTCTTTACACGTGCCAGCTTTTTGCTTTTTCCTGTATTCACAGGAATTCTCTGAGGCAGCCCTCTTTCCAACATGCCTTTTTTAGAAGGATGTGCAGATGAAAGGAACATGATATTTTTAGGAGACCTACATCACTTCATGCAGGGCTCCTCCAAACTCTAAGTCAATGCATTCTTCATCTGAGCTGTTTGTCATTAGATTTGGAAAAAAACCCAAAAACAACAACAAAAAAAACCCCAAAAACTGAGGACAAGAAGAAATATGATCGTGAATGGAAATGCTGACTTTGATCTGCTTGCAAGGTTGCACTGTTCATCCCTCAAGAATACTTAGATGACCTGAGGGTACACCTACTTATCTGGAGAGGCAAGTTTGAGATAAATGAAATCTAGATACAAGAGTCTAGATTATGACAGCAACAAAAACACATGCTGATACAAAACTTTCAAGAATTGCAAAAGAAAGGATTGCTTTCTACAAAATGAAGAAAGTCTTCTGTTCCCTGTTTGGGAAGAATTCTATATAAAATATACATTTCATACAGTTTGCTCCCCAAAAAGAAAGGACATACACTTTACGCAACATTTCCTTTTTTGTCTACTTGTAGCTTGGACTTTAGATTGCATTCTGGAAACCACCATTACAAGTAAGTAAATAATGAATTACATTAGTCATTTGTTATTAACTCCCTTCCCATTTCTTAGTCTCCTATTCAAGGATTTAACAGCAACTCAGAGCAATTGCCTTTAAACCCACAAATAATGTTAATAGTATCAGTGGGACTTAGTGGTGTAGTTTAATATTATTCCTAACCTTGTCTAACTGCAGGTGCTGGTCTCTCCTCTCTTGGCTGTACCCTCCCACTATTTTCACTGCATCAAATACAGATTTTGCAGCCATGTGTTGAATCAGATCAGTTTGCAGAAACAAGAAAAGAAACTCATTGTCTTTGAGATGAGCAAGGCAATCTCCTGCCAGTGAGACTGCAGACCACCAAGTTCAATGCGGAGATGCTGATGAGGACAAGGCTGTCCTTCTCATCAGCACATCATAAATCAGAGGGGGTATGATGTGAAGTCACCCCCTTGGATATCTAAGGAGGGAATGGAAGTTATGTGGCTTGGGTACCACACCTCTTTCATTCCTGTGAAAGTAGCAACATAAATCCCAGGTACAAATATTAACATCAACAACCAATAAACAGAAGGCTGGCAACATAAGCTGCAGAAGTTATTTGGTGAGCAGTTATGAACCACAGAGCCAGTGCTCTAAATTGAAATCAGTTTTTGAAACATTTGGAAGCCAGCGGAAAAAAACAAACCCAGGAAGGATTACTTTGGAATGCAATGCATTAACTATGGTTGTCAATCTGTTTTCAATTATAAACTCCTTAAGACATCTAATATGTCTTGTCCTATTTATAACAGAGCAGTGATCATGCTATTAGCTTTCAACAATACCTAAATGATGAGCATGAAATTAAAGCAAAGAGTAAACTAGACTGGAATAACAATTGTAATCACAAAGAAATAAAAAAAGAAATAATTGCAGGTAAATTTTCAGGGCATAACTCAGAGACAGGCATGGATCTGCCATGTAAAAAGCCAACATGGAGTAAAAGGGAGGAGCCAAAACACATTCCATGAAGTCAAAATGATTAAAAAGATTAAATAAAGCCCCTATTTTATTGCACAGTGATATTCAGCTGCTGAAGAATAGCAACTAAAGTTGCAGCAGCTGGAGACCTTGATTCAGCAGTGGCCATGGTGAATAGGGATACCTTTATGCATATACTTACCAAAACACATATTCCGAAGGTTTTTTTGTCAAACTGCAGTCTGTGATCAAAACCTGTGTTCTGCAGGCTGCCACTCTGAAGTACGACACACCTAGCAAATACACTAATAAAGACCATGACTTATAATAACAAATATGAAGTACCCTGTTTTGGGTCACAGAGATAATGGTTATAACAAATCCATATTATTAATTATAAGTTCCTTTATCATTCATCTACAAGTTGAAATATAGAATTATGTGTCCAGTGCATTTCAGAAGAGATGCATTAAAAGTTAATTGCTACATCTGTTTTGAGCAATTTGCATGCAATACATGCAGTTCAATATTTTTCTTTTATTAAAAAAACCTTTCTAGAAATGCTTTTTTTCTTTGCAGACTCATTTTTCTAACAGTTCATTATTGCCATATCAGGACAGTCTGGAAATTCCTATGTAAGCACAGAGGCACCTAACAATAGAGACCCATAGGTACCTGATAAATTCCACATGATTATCTAGTCTGTGACTTGCATTAATTCACTTTGCATTGATCATTGTTAAATTGCTCTGGAAGATTTCCAGTTGCCCGAAGTTAGAGCGCTGAAGAAGGCAAAGATACTTTATCCACTTTCCTTCGAAAAAAAATGTAAGCAAAAAGCAAGTCTGGTAACAAGCATTCATGAGCAATTCAATTTTACTGCCTTGGCTGAAATTCAGATGATTTTTGAATGGGTGGTCTGCCTGCATCCCACAGAATGATGCTACTACATCATAAGGAAAGTATTCACAGGACATAGTAAGGTATGAATAGCGTGTCAGTATAGCTGTGATTGCATCAACTACATCAGAATATCACTGACAGATCTTTCCTGTGCCTGTACCCACAAAAAGGAGTTGGCTGTGAATACCAGCACTGCTAGAACCACCTTGGCAATATGAGAAGTCTGTAGACTATACACAAAATGCTCCAGTGGTAAACCTGATGCATTGCATTTTGACTAGTGATAGGCGCCTGAGAGACCCCAAATTCTCATTTTTACCTGTTGTGGTTTAACCCCAGCCAGCAACTAAGCACCACGCAGCCGCTCACTCACTCCCCCGCCACCCAGTGGGATGGAGGAGAAAATCAGGAAAAAGAAGCAAAACCCACGGGTTGAGATAAGAACAGTTTAATAGAACAGAAAAGAAGAAACGAATAATGATAACACTAATAAAATCACACCAGCAATAATGAAAGGATTGGAATGTACAAATGATGTGCAGTGCAATTGCTCACCACCCACTGACCGGCACCCCGCTAGTCCCCCGAGCAGCGATTCCCCGCCCCCACTCCCCAATTCCTATACTGGATGGGATGTCCCATGGTATGGAATACCCCGCTGGCCAGTTTGGGTCAGGTGCCCTGGCTGTGTCCTGTGCCAACTTCTTGTGCCCCTCCAGCCTTCTCACTGGCTGGGCATGAGAAGCTGAAAAATCCTTGACATTAGTCTAAACACTACTTAGCAACAACTGAAAACATCAGTGTTATCAACATTCTTCACATACTGAACTCAAAACATAGCACTGTACCAGCTACTAGGAAGACAGTTAACTCTATCCCAGCTGAAAATAGGACATTACCTCAGACATTTTCCAGTTTATGGGTGCTTTGTGAAGATGGTCACACTGTGGATAAAAGTTTTAGAGCTGGCTGGTGGGACATAGTCCTCTGCTGAAGCTGTGAATGTTACTTGTATTGTGTAAAGGAACAGTGGGCTAAAAATCATTTAGTCCACCTCTATTCGTGAGCAAAGAACAAAGATTTTAGAACTGAAAGTTTGGCCACAGGCTCAGTAAGCCCCCCAAGACAAAAGCCAAATGAAATGCAACACTTGGATCATGAATGGACTGTAAGTGATGAGCAAGATGCTTGACTCAACTCATTGGAGAAAATGAGGAATGGAGAGGTTCAGGAGGTAAAAAAGACTTCAGTTATAGCCCTACTAAGTGAAATTAGACCTCTCTCTTGAGGAGAGAAGAAAATCAGGACTTTGTTGGTGCCAAATTTACAGTCCTGCAACCCAGCATGAAGTGTCAAAGCAGTGGTTCTGCCTCACCCTCTTGCTCATTTCAGCACAGCATTACACTTACCTCTTTTAACACTCCCTTTATTCATATATTTACAGCAAGTAATCAAACGTTCCCAGCATTTGGCTGAATAGAGCATTCGGCCTTTCTGAGGATGTCTGACAGTCATTGGCACTTCCTTCCAAAAATGTCTGGAACAAGCATTTGGCTAAACATCAAATTTGATGTCTGTCATCATTAAGACAGTGCAGTGGCTGCTGTTTTAACTGCTTTTCTTGACTCCCATGGTTTCACGTAATGTCTACAGCTGACCCCTACCAGACATATGGTCCTGTTACTTGCAAAACACAGATGGATTCACTTCGTCTTCTAAAGTGTAAACAGTTATTTGGAAGGTAAAAATGAACAGCAGTAGCAGGAGAAGACAGCTACATTTGTATGACTTGGTAGAGAAGTGTCATTTGTAGCAATAACATTTGTTCTGACAGAACATATGGAGAATGAAGATAATATCTTTGCATTGCACCAACATTAATAACCACTTTGGTACCCTATAATTACACAGGGAAATATTGAACCAGGATGAGTTCTTCTGAGTCACCCGTGTAAGAGTTAGTCAGCAATACTCAGCAGAGCTGGCTGGAGCAGAAATAGGTGTAGGAAGGGAGCAAGATAAAGCTATAACAGTGAAAACACCTGACAAATCCATCACTCAAGTGTTCATCCCTTCTTTTTTCTAAAATGATAGGAAATGGAGGATGCTCTGAAGCCTTATCTGGCCATGAGTTCACATTTACAGAAGCTGTTGGAGCTCAGTCAAGCCTCACCATGACATACGAACTCTGTATTAACATCAGGAGTATCGCATGGACTGATTCTCCAAAGCCTTTCCCCCACAAAGGTAAGAGTCAGTTGGGGAAGAGGAACACAGGCTGGTTAGACCACAGTACTATCAGCTGGAGAGTTTATAGGAGATAAGTAGGACCTGTATACCCAGTTTGCATTTGCTTCATTGCCCATGAGGTACCTGGCACCTAACCACCCTTAACACCTTTGACCATTCTTTCCTACATAGATTGTTCGAAAACTTGCTGCAGTCACTGTTGAAATACTTCCCCTGAAGGAAAGTCAATCGCAGAGTAGGTTTTCTAAGCTGTTCTCTTAGTACACTTATACAAGCTTTTTGCCAGTGCTTCATTAGAGGCAACAGCTGCAGATCACATTTCAAAGCATCACTAATACAATACTGGCTCAAGCCTTATCCAGAGATCTGGAGAAGTTAAGCTAAACATTCTAGTTTCAATGTTTTCATGTTTTATTCAAGAACCAGTCCTAGCCCCCATGCCCCCAAGGAGACGAAACAGGCTGATGTTAAACAACACCCAGTTCCTCAAGTACAGCTGTAAGCGTCCCAGAGCTCTCTCTCCTCTGGAGAGACAGCTGTTGGGATCAAGTTGTTTCCTTTCCCAACCCTACCTGTGGGAACTGCTCTACAGTCTGGGACTATCGAGTGTCACTTGGTATCAAGACCTGATCCAAGATACCACTGGTCTGGTGTTGTGAACTGTTTCTCATGTGCTACTCACCCCTTATCCTGCTAGCCCATCTCTCCTAGGAGCATCACCAACCGCAGATCCACAGAGCCAAGGCAGGTCCCAGGTCAAGGCAGGAAATCAGTCCCCAGGTTGAGGTCCAGATCAAGGGTGGTCATAGCTGTAGACTAGCACTTCTCCAACATAGTTCAGATGGGAACAAGTGCCTCAGGGCTGATCTTAAATAGAGCTCATGGGTGTGGGTGGAGGCCCCAGGTGAGGCTGGTTGGGGTCATTAAAGCCTATTAAGGGCCCTGACAGAAATCCTCTCAAGTGCAGTAAAACCATAAAGGCTTTTCAGACCCTCCAACCAGAGGCCTGCTTGCTTTTGGGCACAGTGAGAGGACATCACTTCTGCTTTAGGCTTCTGCTGAGGAGTATTGATGCTTCTGTCTATCCTGCCATCCACAGATCTGTGCACAGCTGTGTTCATATGTTTTAGAAATGATTGGTACTGCTTAGTAATGGAGTAGTAACCAGCACAGAGAGAAGGTGAAATTGAAAACATTCCCTATGTGTTGACATGTAATTTCGAAATAACTAGCTCTAAGGTACCTTTCCTTCTCCCCTGAAGTGCTGCAAGATGGGTACTGCTGGACATGGAGTATAGGAACAGCTGGACCACACTCGTGGTGCCCAGGGGACACATACTCCAGTTCTAGCACAATTCTCCATTGGGTGAGGAGCACCAGTCCCCTTTCCTTGTGGGCTGGTACTCTGTTTCAGATCTAGACCTGCTTCTCTTACCAGGACTACTCAGAGAGTACAGCACTGTTCAAAACATGAATGAAGCATTTGTATTTAGAGCATGAATCACTCTGTCCCCTGTCACAGCTACCTTCCTAACGCAGCATCACAACCCACATCCTTGGTACATCCCTGTGGGAACGCCTTGATGATCCCCTTCATCTGCTCTGACTCCAGGCTGGCCCTGAACGCAGTAGTTCCCCTCTCATGTGAGTCTCTTTGTACCTAACAAAGCTTAATTTTGGACAGAAATCCCTCTCGCCACAAAACTGCCGGTGCTGTCACCAGTGGGGAAACAGGACTGCAGGTGAAGGACCGCACAGTGCCGCAGCGTGGATTTACATCCCCCTCAGCTAATGTGCCACCAACCCCCAATCTACCTTCTCGACCACTGTGAAAGGGGAAGAAGAGCTTAACTCTAGTGCTGAGATTCGCCAAGGGGGGGCTTGTTTCTCCCCATGCTCATCTGCTTAACCCGAGACCCCTGCCCTGTGGCTGTACTGCAGACATGGGCTGTAGCCTCCTCATTCTGCTCTCCCTGCCGTCGTGCCTCTACAGAGGACAGAATGAAATTATACCCGCGAGGCAGTGGTGGTGGTGGGAGGAACTAGTGCCATTAATTAATTACCATTAGTGTGCAAATTATTGGCTCAAGAGTTTTTAAGAGAAGAGTGTTTTATCTCTTTTTCATCTCAGTTTTCTGCTTTTTCTGTAGCAGGAGAATAGAAAATGTGCATTTTTTTTTGGCATTGTCCCCTTCCTTTAAAAACCTCTTTTCTGCACCTTTTAAGTTTTTCTCCCCTTATTTCTTTTCTTTGCTTAGCAGTGTGGTAAGATTGGGAAAGGATATATGGAGAGACAAAAAGGATATGAAAGAGGGAATACTAGATGGGAGACAAAAGAACATTTTGTATTAAAATGTTTGCAAACTGTGTCAGGGACACAAAATTATTTTTTTTCAAAACCTGTAGACTGAAAATGACTTCAAAATTAGCCAATTTTTTTCATTTTGAAGTTTTCTACCAATTTTGTTATCAAAGTTTCCAGGGACACGTTTGTGTAATAATGACTTTTTGGATTACAAAATCTTGCAAGAGGCAGCCTAGCCTGAAGAGGAACACTTCCAGGAGCACAACCCAGCAAGGCAGATAATGTCTTCATTGTGTTCAGGTTCTTATATTCCCAGCTGTCACTTTTAATAAACATGTTTCAGATCAAGTCTTACAGGGTGTGAAATACAGGAATAATAAAGGAGGAGAAATCATCACCTGGGTACTTTTGAATATAATCAATACATACAAAATATTGCATTGCGACAAGCAGAGAAGGGATAAAATGAAGGCAATTATAATTTTTTAATAAATAGGGTACATGAAAGCAATATGAGTTACATTATCATGCAGAGTTAAACCATGGATCACAAATACATATTTCTTCTCCTTGCATCAAGGTATGCTCAAAGAGTCTCTGACACATTAAGCTTGTTTAAAAGGGCCAGAGCCTCAAGCAGCATAAATAGAGTTGTCTTCCTGCAATTAATGGAGCTGTGTCAGATTTTACCACAGAATATATGACCTTGATTTTTTATGAGCTAGTAAAACAGGAAATGGCATTTAAAATGAGAGTAAGTCCAAAAAAACAGAAGTATGCCTGTGTCTCTTGTTCTGATGTATTAAGATGTGCTCATAAAACCGGATTTCTTTTTTTAAACCACAGTGTTTCCTTCTGGTTTTGATACTGGAGGTGTTAAGGCATTCGTAGCCTGAATCCCCACTGTCTCTCCTGGGATCCTGGCAGTAGTGGAGCTGCCTGGAAGTGAAGACTGAACTGCAGCTTGTTTTCCAGCTGCCAACAGAGAGAAGAGGGCATCACGAATCCGGTGTCTCTGTGTCTTTTCCCCTCCCCGCCTGGATACCGGAGAGCCTGTACCGCATGCGAGTTTCCTCTGATGCCCTGAAAACTTGTGTTACAGACTCCAAAAATATGGCCACAGTTGTCAAGAAAGGAAATCAAGTACCCGCGTGTCTGATGCAAAAATATTCAGAAAAGGCTATATAGAAGTAGAAGAAAACTGAATAGCTGTTGAGGAGGCCTTACAGCAGAGAAGGTGAAAATGTTTTTACTGCTAAACTTTGATGCACAGGCATTTGCAACAGCATCAGGCAGAGGCCATCATGACTGAATAAGCTGAAATTTTCTGTCTGCAGCAGTATCATGTTATCATATTTCTGCCTGATGAAGAGATATGTTGTGGTTCAGGAAATCCAAGCCTTCTGAAGAGACACGAAATAAAGTTCCTGTGGTTTGTGCTCCCTAAAGGTTCCTCAGGACATTTATTAAGAAGGCAGATGTGAACCAAACCATTGTGGCCACTATCACTTTGCACTGAATCTCGTCCTGTACCTAAACTTTATTGTTAAAGGTGTATCTGATGACATTAATTAAAGTCATATTACTGCTAAATATATGTCATAGTCCTGCTGTTTTCAGTAGAGGGAAAGGGATTGTACAAACAGCTCTGCACAGACACACTTTTGCCTTTATTTGTAGCCCAACTGACTTTTCCCAGTTCACACTGGACTACCCGTGTGTCTGAGCACTATGGTCAGTTGTGACAATCCTGCCTTCTGCATGCTTCGGGATGTTTCAAAATGAAAGATGTTCAATGGTCTAAGATATAGCATAAATTTGTCCCTAAATTATTATGGGTTCCTGAGCAGGGAGTCTTGCAGGGACAACGGAATGAAAACTGGACTCTGCTGAGCTTTGCAAATGAACGAGGAGCTGTCTGAAGAGTAGGCAAGTCCAAGGTGATCTGCTGAGGCACTGCAGAGTAAGCTTGCTTGACACTGGCATTGCTAGTGGAAGGGCAACTGTTTGAACATCCGAAATTTTATGTGAATGGAAGGAGAAGCATGAGACCTTTTAATATGGATTATTGCCATTCATACGGAATTGCATAAAATGCTTTGGAATGAAAGCTAATTGAAGCTAAAGGGAGCAGCAGAGCTAGTAAACAAAAGTATTCAACTTTTTTCCAAAAGGATTGCCTGTTTTTTTGTCTCATTGGAGTTCTAATTCAAAGTTTTGTTTAATTCCAATTGCTATTTTAAAACCAAGTTTTAGATGACAGTTTAACAGTCATTGAAATGTTGAGTGTATTGTTTGTGTAGGCAAAAGCCATGAGAAGTACCAATTGAATTCCTACTGGTGATGAAAGCAACTCAAATGCAAAGCAGCCAAAGATACTTGGCTGTGACAAAAACGGATGTATATCATTAGACAACTCTGGATTACATCTGTTTTTTCCCAGCTGAAGCTATGTAGTCAAGGACTCCCCTCTCCTTTTTCCCACAGCAGCTCAGTACTGATTCAACAGATTTGATTTGTGTGGTGTGGCATTTGCCAAGTTCGGCTGCAACTTCTTAGCTACTGCCCTGGGTCCCAAAGATTTTGAGGGAAGGTCTCTCATTCAAGATCTAGGTCTGTTCATCTTTAGCCATCAGGTGTGTTCTGGTGCATTCAATCAGTATACTCAAGTCTGACATATCGAATTTTGTTCCATGGTCCTGACTTTGTGGTTCTGTCCTAAACAATACATTTTTCCTATCTAGCACCTTGAGGAGCTATGATCTCCCTCACCTTAGTTGCTGAGATCTAGGCTTCCCAGCTCATTCTCCTTCTGGGGACAGTTAGTGAACCAGCAGACACGCAAGCCTGTCCTTTCAGGAAAAGTGAAAGGATTACTGAAAGTGAGAAAAGGGAAGGAGGGTGTATACCTGAATAAGACATCATGGCTCAATGGTCAGGTATGCTGAGTTTTTTCCCAGATTTTGTACTGTCTATGTTTGATCGAAACAGGCACAGCCACTCCTAAATGTAAAAATAGAGCACTGAAGTAAGAAAGTCAGTCTTTGGTCCAGACTGAAGTGGTCTGGCAAACTGGGAAGAAGCAAATGAATGAAAAAGCCAGCGAAGAGGAGGTATGGTTTTACTCCCAGGAACATTAAACATACTTGAAAAAGGATGTCGGAAATATCAGGTCACAGAGCTTAAACCATTTACTAAACAAACTCGGCAAACACATTGCTGAAGGTACCACTGAAATGCCTAATAGGGTTGTAGTGGGAATAAAGATGATTTCTAGGGAAAGATGGATAATCTATTCATAGGTTCAGAAACGCTTTCTGTCCAGAATTGGAAATATTAAAACAAAGACTTAGGAATTGAGAGTCATTATAGACTATAAAAGACCCACAGGAATGTTAAATTCTTTCTGGATTTTCCTTAAGTCCCAAACAAGGGTCTGGATCATGTGTATGCTTTTAAATGTGGTCAATCTTATAAATCATGTTCACACTCAATACCAAACTGAAAGGAACAGGAAGTTGAGCATAAATGTGTGAAACAGTTTGGCTCTTGCCATGGCTTCTTTTGTCACTTTATATGATGGGTTAGAGGGTTAAGGAATAACTGAGATCCCAGATAATCATCAGGTGGGGTTCTCCTTCCAGTCCTAGGAAGACCATTGCCTCACCCTGACATAGGACAAGACTTTGACATCAGTGTCTGGATTCTCTTTTTCTGGAAGCAGTATTGAATAAAACCAGGATTGCCTTAGCTGTATTCGCCCTGAGATAACTGACGTGCACAAGCTATTACACTGTAAACATAAGAAAAGCAAGTGTTAGTGCTGAAGACAGAAATAAGAGCTACTGTCATTACAGTTTTACAAAGGTACATTCTGCAATAGCCTAAACCCATCTTTGATTTCATAATGTGTAAGGTTCAAGCGCATGCCAGCCTATCCAGTTGTGAAAACCCTGCCTCTGTCAACAGCGATATCATAGCTGTCTCTAGGATGTAACGCTGAAACAATATAGCTAGTAGGGAAAAAGCCTTACAGCTTTCTGGCATGAGGTCTTGGACATTTTGAAATCCCTTCCAGTGTCAGAAATAAACCCACAGCTGCTAGGTGTGATAACCAATGCTGCTGAACAAAAAATAAGGGACTGGAGAGTAGTACCAGAGAGCTACAAGCCACACTGCTTGCTGCAGAGGAAAAGAAATAGGCCTGATAGTCACAGGCTGCCATAGCTGAGCAAATGAAAGCGTATCTGAGAGCTACCAAAAGGAACTGTTCGCTACCAGACTCCAACAAAGAAAGCAAAATAAAACAATCCCATAACATTTCCTCCAGGGATGGAGGTGTAATCTGTCCCATTCTATGCACCACCACCACCAGACTTGAAACAAAATTAACTTAAATTGATCAATTTTCTACAAAAATCTGGTGTCACTGAGATGAGTTTCTTCATCTGTGCCAAGTGCTTATGTTGTTTTCTTAAGCCCATGAACAGGCTCTTTTCTTATCTCTAAAGTATGCCAGCATCCTAAGCAGCTTTGAGTTTTCACCTCTAAGGGAATGCAGGCCACAAACTGCCATACTGTGAGACAATTGCCATGCTGTGGAGGAAACCAAGGCAGCATCTCACGTGGGCTGCTACCCCAAGGGGAATGCCATCATGGACACTTGTGATTGTGGTTGTCCAGGCTCTCCTAAGATCCACTCTTAGTTATTACTGCCCTACCGACGTCACCGCTTGCCCTTGGGTGGGTATCAGCTTCCCTTGGCCCAGCACACACTGCTGACGCTGCCTGTGGGACCTCCGGCTCTGCCAAGCTCTGGTGTTTGAAATACTTCCCAGCCGTGGCCCCAACAAGCCCATCTACCCTCATGTAGCCAGCCACCTGGCCTCATGGCCATACCGAGCCTGAGACCTCAGGTTTGAGTCCTGACGATTACACGGGGAGGTGAGTGCATCTCCTCAGCACGCAAGAGCCCAACACACCACCTGGGTTATTTTCAGGTCCCTCCTGGGCCACATCCACCCACAACTCCAACGAAGAACAGGCAACTTTGCCCTACAGCAGAGTCAGGGCAAAAGCACTGTGAATCTGCCAGGCTACAAACCTCAGCAGAGCTGCCTAGCTTGCTGCAGCTGCATACAGAACCAGTGCAAATGTTTGGAGGCAGAGAAGAGACCGTGACAGCATTATATGAAAACCAGGAAAGGTAATGCCCTCGACACCTCACCCAGCATAACCAAACATATGATTACTTATCTCAAGGTTAGGGTAGACAAAGCGGTAAGCATTGAACACTTAGCCTGATGCAGGTATTGATGGCTTCCTTTAACATAGCACAGCCCTCTGCTTTACATAGACCAGCCTGCACAAAGACCCGGGAGCTCCAGTCCCTCCTTCTCAGTCCCACTGAGGGGGTAAAAGAAGATCTCCTTTCGGACGAGACCTTGGGCCATGTGGCTTAATTGAGAACGGTGGTGTGTCCTAGCTTATGGACATGACGGCACCTCATGCTGAGGGGGAATGTTTCTTCCCTCCCCTGATACCCAGTTCCAGCGTGAAGCATCATATTACTTTGGGCCATTTCATTTTGTCATTTATGCCTGTGCTTTTGAATCTTCCACCTTCCGCCTTCTCCCTCCTACTGCCCCAGGTTTATTTTTCAAGGTGCGCAGAGCTGAAGACAGCCTGTCTTTTGCATTTGGGCCGCCTTTGGCAGTGATGCTGTTTTCCTAGCGGTCAGGAGGCAAGTGCATGAGGGGCTGTGCCCAAAGGAGCAGCAGGCTAGCAGGACGCCCTCGCTTTCCAAGCCCATCGACTGCTGGAGTGGGAGGCAGGCACTGGAACAGCCTGGCGTTGGACGGCTGCCACTCTGGGTCATCATGCAAGGACCATTCTCACCAAGGCGTGGCTATCTTTTTCCAGTAAGGGTAAAAACCAACTCATTGCTCAAGTCCTTTTCCAAATTTCCCTCATTCTGAAGTGATGCAATGAAGTGGCCTGGCATGACTGACTGTGGCTGGGGAAGCCCTCTCATTTCGGAAGCCTAGTTTTTACATGGTGTTAGGTCAGACCAGGTGACACGTTATGAAGAGATTCAACCTCAGTACAAATTCGCCCAGTGTCATTCATTTCAGGGTAGTTTTATTTACTGAACATTGGAAGTAAATGTATATTTGTGCTATTCAGACTGGAAACATACTAAAGAGACGAAAAAAAAAGATTATCAGAGCTCTGATGGGAAAAGTTTGAGCCTCTATCACTATTAATACAAAGACAAAATATTCTTTTTGATGGTAAGGAACATTCCCTTTTAGTAACAGAGAAACCGGCAATAAAACCTATTCTTGTGTTTTCAAACATCTGAAGAACTCTTCTCAAAATGCAAAAAGGACTTACAGTGCATGCAGTCCCACTCTTTTTTTATGCACTCCCACATGTGTCTTGTGATCTGGACAAACAATTTTACACCATTGTTCAGTCATTCTGATTTCAAAAAGAATCAAACGGTATTTGCAGACTTATTTGTTCCATAAATTTGAGTCCATTTTCCTTTAATTCTAATGCTGTTAACTCTTCCTCAGGGGAAGATCTGTGCTTGCATAGCATTGAAGTCAGATGCATGTTGTGCATAACAAATTCCAGGACACAATGTCTAGCTTGCAGGTACCTGGACAAGCATGCTCTCAGAATGCAATAACTAACTCTTAAGCTAAGAATAATACAACTTATTGTGCATGTAACATGCATAGAAATATATGACCAGCCATGGTCATATATGACTATCGCGTAACTGCTCCATAATAATATATACAGTAAGTCGTTAAAATGGCCTTGAGGCAGCAACGGGTGTTGAGAGCCGCTCCGGGGTGATGCCCCTGTCCCCATCTGGAGGTGGAGGGGAGCCGTGGCAGGGACATGCCTGCACCGCCTCTGTCTCCAAGGGGTGGACGTGGCAGCCCAGCTGCGAGGAGCGGGCCGGGGGGGTGACACACGTTTGCCCCGGTGCCTTTGGCCTCATCCTCAGGGACGTCCATGTCCATGAGTTTTGTGGTGGCAGCGGTGGCCGCAAGGAGAGTGGCACATCTGTCCCAGCCAGTTTTCCCTCTTCTTCCTCCTTTGTCAAAGCTGCTCTGCCCGGCTCACGGTGCGAGCTCTCTCCCTCCACAGGCCCTGGTAACAGCTCTGCAACAGCGGGCAGCGAGGTCACTGGTGACACAGGGGGGCCGTGGGGATGTCATACCTGGCTTGGTCCCCCAACACCACGGGGATCCTCCTGACCTCTGCCCCATGGGAGCATCCTGAGGGCCAATGGGTGTCCTTCCCCCGGAGTGGGGGCTGAGGGCTGCCCTCCCAGGCACCCTTCTCCTGGGCCACATCACTTCCCAAAAAGGCTGCTCCCGCACCAGAAAAGTGCTCTCGGCCTCCCTGGGGGCTCTTGGTCAGGGTGCATCCCCTCCTGCCTTGAAGGTCATGACCAAAGACATTAATGGTACGGGACCCAGCACTGACCCTGAGGGGTCAGGGAGAAGCCTGGTGTGGGGGGCTGAGCCCAGGCCGTGCCATGCCCTCTCCCTCAGTGTGCTTTTGGAAAGTTCAAAATCCAGAATCAATTTTGTTTTCTTAGTATAAACCAGACACCTGGAGAAACCAGACTCTTTTAGTATTTGCTTCTGCTTAATTAAAAAGTATTATTCTGGCCAATAGAAGTGACATTTATTTCATACAAAATATTGGCTTCACTACTCCTACTTCAGTTGATGACAGCATCTTTTCAGAGGAGTTTACCTAATCATAGCTCCTTTAACTAAATCAACAATGCAGTTGGATAATTACAGTGTAGCAGAGCTAGATCAATCTGAGCACCTAAAACCAGTACTGCTGAAATCAGAAAACTGAGATAGTTTCAAGATACCTCCTATTTACTAGTCAAAAACCAAGTGAGAAAACCACAGTTGTTCTGGGCTCGGTAAACAACCATCAAACACAGTCCTGAAGAAATCGTTCTTGACTCTACCAGGAAATGAATGGAAGAATGACAAAATTCAGCAACTCAGAAGCACATGCACATTTACCAAGTAAAATCATTAGCTGGTGTTATTTCAGAAATCAGTTTCCATAAACACACCAAAAAGTGGATTTTTCTGCCCCAAGAGGCTGATATACTGACACGAGCAGATAGTTTCCATTTCATTCTCACCATTGCATTCGTGCTCAGAAGTCCCGCCAGTGACGCGAGAGAGGAAATCCACAATAAAGAAGTCTCTGCTTTGAAAGAACTAATAACAAAAATGGCAGATTGTTTAGGAGAGGTGAATGAGTTGCATAGTGGGAAACAGCTTCACTCAACATTAGACATGGGTCTCTCAAGACTGGAGACAGAAAAAGACAAAATGTCTCCAACAAAAAGTCCCATGCACTTGTTTTAGGACTATGACTGCAACTCAGTAGAGCTTTGGATCACACTTGGTCAAAACTACTGAGCACCTTTGGCAGTGATGCAGCCTCTCATCACCGTTTGTTTATCCCATTACCACATGCAGAGTTTTGGTTGTTTCCTTCCATTTACAGCTCATTACCACTGAAATTTCATATTTGCACTGCTCAATATTTAATACTCCCAAATGAGTTATTTGTGGTGAGCTCAGACTATTGGACTGAGGGCTTCCAAATGCCAACGCACAATATTCCTCTGCAATACCCTTTCACATGCAGGGCTGTAAACTGGTCTGAGACCTTCCTTTGCCTCTACATTAATAATTACTCATCTAAAAATGTAATTGGAGAGCCTGGTGTACCACTGATCCATGGTTTCTTCTACTCAATAAAGTGTGATGATATTCCCTGGCCTTTTTGTACTGCAGTTAGCATCAAAAGTACCATCATAAAGCTAACCTTGCAGAGGATGCAACAAAGTAATGAAACTATTATTCCCTGCTTCCTTGTAGCCTTTGAGCAATTCAGTATGAATTGGGGAGGAGGGGAAGGGAAAAAAAAAAAAGTAACCACTAACCAAAACCTCTTTTGCTGTAAATATATGTTAAAATAAGAGTTTTTTGTGGCTTAAATTTTCTACAATGTTTGCATGAAAAGAAGAGGAAGAAGCCAGGACTTCCTTGACTTGCAGATCATATAACATAGGCTGAGTACAGGTGCTAACTTGTATACGGGACACATTTTTCTTTGTTGTTATTTAAAAGCAGCATCAATCCAAAGCATTCGGCAAGATGTGTATTAGCAAGCCTGTGACTCCTTGGCTTAGTGGTTCCCACTGGAATGGGTCCCACTGGCTGAACCAGAAAGGTCTCTGCTGGTTTCTGTACAAGGTATGGTGTCCCTGGGGGAGTTCCTGATGTTGGAAACGCAGAGGATGTCACTTGCCCACATCAAGCAGAAATTATTTTGGATGTTTGCACAGTTCAAAATTTATGACAAACAGTATCAAACTTAATGGTTCATAACTTTTGTTCATGCAGAGCAGCTGGAACCAACAAGCAGTAGGAAAAGGTTTTGTTCGGCCCTGTCCCGCCACACCAGTTACAACTCAGAAGAGTGGCAGAGTAGCATATAAATAAAATTTGCAAATTATGGTAGGTTGGGAAGAACTGGAAAAACACCAAAGTTAAAGAAATGACAGGTAAGGAATCCTAGGGTCTTGCAAGGGTCAGGATGGACTTGCCAATAGATATGGTCATTACCTACAAGCATTTGAAGCCCGTAACCACCAAGAGTAAAATCCCAGCTCCCTGAAGTCAACAGAAACATTCCTACTAATGAAAGTGAAGTTGCAATTTAATCCTGAACATGAAGATTAATTTCCCATTAGGCAAAGAGGACTTACAAGGTAAAGAAAAGAGAATTTGCTTGGAAATTATGAGATAGTATTAGGCAAAACTTCCCACTAGCGACATACATGAGACAGCATTGTGCTCTGCCAAAGGAAATACTCAAATCTTAAAATGGACTGGACTAAGCACTGGAAAACATACTGTCTTGGTAAATCTTTCCATAGCAACAGATTGGCTTAGGAGGTTGAATTATTCCTTTATATTTCTAAACTTGTTTGGCAAACATAAAAGAAAAAAAGTTTCTAGGATTTGCTCCTAAGTTTATGTACAGGCTCCAAAATAAGTGGTGTAATTTTCATAGATTATTTCAGTTGGTGTACATAGTACACAGCACACTGAAAAGCAAGCACTTACCTTAGGTTTGTAGTTTGAATCACAACACATTTTTATTTTGGCCTTCAAATTTCAAATTCCAACTTGCCCAGGTTTCCAAAAAATGCTGCTGCTAAGTCAAGCAGACTTTGATGCTTCAATTCATCGTTCCCAGCTTCAGCCAGCTGAAATGGCCATTGTTGTGTGCAGAAAAATGTTGCATGCTACATGTTGAGGATATAGGGATCAGATGGAAAAAATAGGGACAGATTAGTACTGCAGGAATAAAATTTTTCACAACAGTTTTCTGGAGTAGTCAGGATGGCTGGAAAAAGCCTGCACAGGGGAAAAAAATCTGTTCTGAGATGGAAACTAGTTAGCAGCATTTACATGAAAACAGTACAAATAGGAAAACAAAAAAATGAATGAAAAAGAAAAAACTGAAAAAGGTTTGGGCAGTGTGTCTGTCCCCATTCCACAGGCTCTGTGAGCCATCTCTATCGCCTGCCTGCGTGTTACTCCTAGACATACTTCTGCACATTTTTATGGTCCATGGCACAGGTCTTGGGGATGTTAGCCATATGGAGAGTTTTGGCATGCAGCTTATAGGATGAAGGAGGCTGATTGCTCCGTTGAACACATCACGTCTGTCCTTCCATCTTTCTTCCCACTTCCCCTCTCCACTAGATACATCAGGACACCCCCCCCCAAAAGGAAGGTACAATCACACAAGCAATCTGATTGTTCTTTGGGAAGTTATGGTTTCTCAAGCTAGACAGATGGATCTCATTACATACTGTTTTCCACATTTCAAGTACTTGCGGCCAAAATTTCCATTAATTAAATTAGGAGAAAAAAATGCTGTCTTGCAAATGTTCATTATAGTCCTCAGCCTCCTGAGGTCTACAAAATCTCTCTTTTGCTGAGTCTGACTAGAATAATATTTTCCTGTACTTCTTGCTTGATGCAGGACTGCACGTTGTAAAAAAAGGAATATATTTTTAATCTAAGAAGAAAACTCCCTGCTCAGAAAAGAAAGAAATTCCAAGTCTTGTCAAGGGGTGTTTTTCCACTGACAGCACTGGGCATTTGAGCAGCTCTTTATTTCCACTGCTACGGTAATTCTGAAAGAATAGAGGTAGAACTGCATTTCCCTACAGGCCTACTGTGGATTGATTAACTTTGGCTGCTTGGATCCGGGATCACAGAATTAAGAGAAGGCATGGAAGCAATGTAAAAACCTCATACTTGCAAACCTGCAATTCTAGTTATGTCTAGTATTACAGGTGAGCTGACATAACATTTTCTCCTTATTACATTATATATTCATAAATAAGAGCTTGAAATGTTTCCTTTTTAAAATCAGTGACAAACTGATTACTAATGCTTTCTAAGTATTAAATACACTTAGAAAATCTGTCTTTGAATTTGCAAACTTTTACAATATCTTGAGTGTGGATCACACCCAGAAGCAGTTCCTTCAGCCCTAGGACTTACCTGTACCTGAAAACCTGAAGTGCTTTGAAAATTTTTCATGCTGTCTTTACTCTTGTTTAACTGAAATCCAGAACTACTGATGATTTTAATGATTAATTCAGCTCAGGATAATACACATCCAAAAATCCTCCTTATTCCCATATTGTATGGAAACAGAAAATGCAAACTCAATTCCTGGAGATAAGTTTGAACATAACAGGCTGGAAGGTTATGAGCAGTGTAACCCAGCAAAGAGGAGCTTGCATGAGGAATAGTTTTCTTGATGCCACAATGCTGAAGTATAGCAGACTTTGATTTCTGTCAATTTTTTTCCCCACTACATGCTGAGAAGAAAGCTCTCTATTCCTTTGCTTACATAAAGGTATTCATTGTAGCGGAACTGAAAGTCAAATCTAAACAACTACAGTAAAAAATTGAAGCAAATCACAGGGCCCCATAGTTCATGAGATCTGGAAAGGCACCAAGCTTTTGTAAACAAATACGATTTATTACTCTTGCTATTAGCAAACAACACATCATAGTTAATATTGCAAAATACTCTGTAACTTCCTGTTTTCACTTCCCTAAAACTGTCTTCAGACGATCAATTTCACATAAAAAGTTTCTTAAGTTTAAAGAATATTTTATCACTTATATTTGAACTTGTATTTTAGCAAATTATACCTTTAAACAATACTATCTTCCAAACTTTAAGTGCTTGCCAAACCATGCTAAGATACCAAGTAACTGAGAAAATGGACTCTTGGATGTGTTGAACATTAAAAATAGATCATTTTTGCAGCTGGCCTGAACTGTAAAGCACTTGTACAAAATTAAAAAAAAGGCAGAAGGATTTTCCCACCCCACACCCCTCAACCAAAGTGCATAGCTGAATACTGCTTGTTGCTCAACGCCAGGTGCCCCCCAAAGCCGCTCTATCACTGCCCTCCTCAGCTGGACAGGAGAGAGGAAATACAATGAAAGGCTTGTGGGTCAAGATAAGGACAGGGAGAGATCACTGAGCAATTACCATTATGGGCAAAACAGACTCGACTTGGGGAAAATTAGTTTAATTTATTACCAATCAAACCAGAGTAGGATAATGAGAAAATAAAAACCAAATCTTAAAACACCTTCCCCTGCCTCCCTTCTTCCCGGGCTCAACTTCATTCCCGATTTTCTCTACCAACTCCTTCCCCTGAGTGGCACAGGGGGATGGGGAATGGGGGTTGGGGTCAATTCATCCCACCTTGTCTCCGCCGCTCCTTCCTCCTCAGGAGGAGGACTCCTCACTCTTCCCCTGCTCCAGCGTGGGGTGCCTCCCATGGGAGACAGTCTTCCACAAACTTCTCCAACGTGAGTCCTTCCCACGGGCTGCAGTTGTTCATGAACATCTCCAGTGTGGGTCCCTTCCAGAGGCTACAGTCCTTCAGGCACAGACTGCTCCAGCGCGGTGTCCTGGTTTCAGCTGGGATAGAGTTAACTGTCTTCCTAGTAGCTGGTACAGTGCTATGTTTTGATTTCAGTATGTGAAGAATGTTGATAACACTGATGTTTTCAGTTGTTGCTCAGTAGTGTTTAGACTAATGTCAAGGATTTTTCAGCTTCTCATGCCCAGCCAGCGAGAAAGCTGGAGGGGCACAAGAAGTTGGCACAGGACACAGCCAGGGCACCTGACCCAAACTGGCCAACAGGGTATTCCATACCATGTGACATCCCATCCAATATAGGAATTGGGGAGTGGGGGCGGGGAATTGCTGCTCGGGGGACTAGCGGGGTGCCGGTCAGTGGGTGGTGAGCAATTGCACTGCACATCATTTGTACATTCCAATCCTTTCATTATTGCTATTCTGATTTTATTAGTGTTATCATTATCATTATTCGTTTCTTCTTTTCTGTTCTATTAAACTGTTCTTATCTCAACCCATGGGTTTTGCTTCTTTTTCCTGATTTTCTCCTCCATCCCACTGGGTGGGGGGGGAGTGAGTGAGCGGCTGCGTGGTGCTTAGTTGCTGGCTGGGGTTAAACCACGACATGCGGGCTTCCCATGGGGTCACGGCCTCCTTCGGGCATCCCTCTGCTCCGGCGTAGGGTCCTCCCTGGGCTGCAGGTGGATATCTGCTCCACCGTGGACCTCCCTGGGCTGCAGGGGCACAGCCTGCCTCACCATGGTCTTCATCACCACGGGCTGCAGGGGAATCTCTGCTCCAGCGCCTGGAGCATCTCCTCCCTCTCCTTCTTCACTGACCTGGGGGTCTGCAGGGTTGTTTCTCTCGCATGTTCTCACTCCTCTCTCCGGCTGCAATTGCTGTTGTGTAGCAACTTTCACCCCTTCTTAAATCTGTTATCCCAGAGGCACTACCATGGTCGCTGATGGGCTCGGCCTTGGCCAGCGGCGGGTCCATCTTGGAGCTGGCTGGCATTGGCTTTGTCAGATATAGGGGAAGCTTCCAGCAGCTTCTCACAGAAGCCACCCCTGTAGCCCCCCCGCTACCAAAACATATGAGATCTGGAAAGGCACCAAGCTTTTGTAAACAAATACGATTTATTACTCTTGCTATTAGCAAACAACACATCATAGTTAATATTGCAAATTACTCTGTAACTTCCTGTTTTCACTTCCCTAAAACTGTCTTCAGACGATCAATTTCACATAAAAAGTGTATGTGTCACATACACAAACCCCATATATTGCTTAGAGAGACAAACTCTAAGTACATGGAGTGTATGAAAGGAATTTTCCAAAAATAGTTGAAAAGGGCAGAAATGGCAAAGATGTTTATTCCTTCAGCCCATTCTGATGATGCACAGGGGATACTCACCAGCTGAAACAACAAAGCAGCATGTAGACAAGCAGGGTGCTGAAAGTCCAAATGTAGTCACAACAACCTACAAACTTCCCCAGCACAATGCAAAAGTAAAAAATCAAATGTATCCAAGCAAAACCAAGCTAAAATTATGATACTGCATGTTCCTGGTATTCCTACATCAGTTTAAATTGTAAGCAGACTACCTGGAAAAGAGGCTGAGATTTCACTCAGTGCTTACAACACGGAAGTTAGCGACGACAGCTGAAATAAGTGAATTCTTTAACTTGGTGGCACTAAAACTGGCACAAATGAGTCATAGAACGGATGCACAAGGGAAACCAAAACATGTGCCCACAACAGACAATGCACCGTCATATCCTTGCAAGAGTTGCGAAAAGATTATCAGGATGGTTCTTGCATAAAGAAGATCGTTTTCAAATATGTTTCAGCTGGGATAAAATGATTCAGATGGTTAAACAGCTGCTGCTGAAAATAACAATTACATGCAAAGAAGTAAGTAATGGGAGTAATAAAGCCAATGGAATAATTCTAATTCTTTCCTAAAGTGCTACGGCCCATGTTAACAGCATATTAGATATTGAGGAGTCAGGCAGCTTCACCTTTGCAAAGATCAAGCAACTCTGTGCCCTATAGAGGGCTCCTTCCCAGAAGTCAATGAAGTATTGCATAACTTGGCCCAACCCAGAATATTGTCAGCAGTTTGTGCCAGAGAGAGTTACTGGAGAAAAAATACGGTTATATCACCAGATTTGGACACAACTCAGCAGATACAGATGCTTGAGAGTGTTGTTTAGAGATCAAATTGCCAGCAGAAGACTATCAGAGTTGCCAGGAAGATATGTTAATGTCTTAACACAGTGATCAGCATCATCATTTATCATGTTTTTGTATAAAAACATGGGAAAAAAAGGAGCAGAAGCTACAGAAGGTAACAATCATAGTACCACTTCTCCCACAGAAGAGCCTGGGGAACTAACCAAAAACTGAAGAAAGAAGAGGTAAAATTCCAATCAAATGTATAACAAAGCTGTTCTGGTTCACTTTTACAGGTTATATTTTAGTCCCCCAAAATTTAAAAACTGCAGAACAGCTGTCTGCACCTAATGATACTAAATGAGTTAGGAACCATTGGAGTTTGTAAATTATCTGATGACTTATCTCTACAGTCTCTTAGATGTGTGTGATGACTGAAGCAACCCCTAGATGAAGGTGCTCTGATATAATTAGTTTAAATAAATGCAACCCCTAGTAATAGCAACAAACTGGTGGCAAGACTATTTCATCAGGAGCTCAAGAAGGAGACTCCAGTGAGAGGGGACATCTCTCACATAGAAAAGCAGCTTATACATCTAGATCATTGCTGTCAAAAGAGCCAGTCAAAATAGAAAAGGGGGATCTGTAAAAAAGTTGTACACCCAAGGTCTGATTAGTATATCCAAAGATATGATTTGAGGAAAGGAAAAGGTATTGTAAATTCCCACAGGGATTTTATAAAAGCTGTCTCCCACCAAATGCTTTTGATGCATATTCTTGAGCTGTCAATGCTCCACTTAAGAGCATTGCCACTTCCTTACTAGTACCTCCATGCAGCATGGAAATAAGACAGTTGCACAGGCATAAGATAAGTTTTATCCGATGCCCACAAATAAGCCAATTACATGCCATCTTCATAGCAGGAGTCAGAATGAATAATTTATAATGCGGATTTTCATGAGTTCATGTCCAGGATTCCATGTCACTAGGTCAAAATGCCTATTTGTCTTTCAAGAGCACTTGAACTGTTTGAAACAAATTGAGTAAACTAGACAAGTCACACAAAGAGCTGTGAAAGACAGACCACTGATAACTCTTGACATGCGAGAGTGTTTCTAGAGTTGAAGAATTTATCTTGATAAGCAAATCATGATTCAAGATCCTGGAGACAAAGCCAAGTGGGGGAAATGTAGGCCAACTGTGTTTCCAGCAGACCTTTACACAATGCAGAAATGGTCTTTTCCACTGAAAACTGTCCAAGTGATTTCATTACTCTACTTTTCTTCTCAGATGTCTGGGAACCGGGAGTTGGAGTGTCCATGACTACTACAGTGCTCACTCATTGTGGACAAAGCAATGACATATCCTAGCTGTTGTAACCACCAACCAGTACAGTTTTGCAAGACAGACAGACGGACAGCTTTTTGGTAGTATTTTCTAGGAAGTAGGAGCTAAGTCATGTCCTCTCACCCCTAAGGCATTGTCAGTCACAAGGTTACAAGAAAACTAAACTGGCAGTTCTAATGACCTTATTTTAGAAAGCTGTAGGCTGATCTCTTCTAGGAAGAAGACCAATATTGCAGATTGTTTTATGAAAAGGAACAAATATTCCTTGTTGCCTGTAGGAGCATTACTAAACTGGCACTGGTGGCTTGCTTATCAGGGAAGAGTAGCAAAGAGGTCTGTGCTGCACACAGTATGCTAATAGACAAGCAAATCTCTCCAAAATCTTACTTTTCAGTTATGTACACAGGCAGAAACAGAAATATTATAATCCATGAAATATATATTCAGTTTAATCTGATCACTTACTGCAATCCATGAAATATACATTCAGTTGAATCTAACCACTAGAAAGCAATGAAGAGAAAATGAAGATTGAAGATACAAGGATCAAATATACTGAAAAACTACAGAGCTGTGAATGCCTGCCATGACTGTGGCATAGGTGACTACCCATAACTGTCACTATAGATCAAACATATAGATGCAGTTCCCATTTCAGCCTTCCATCATACAAGGAAGCAGTGCCCAGAGATGAAGCCAGAGCAAAATTCTTTCTGACTCGTAACACTGCCTAGAGCACTGGACCAGGGTACTGGACATGTTCATAATCTTCCCAGATCTGCTACTGATGTGTTGGAGCCTGGAAAGTTGCCCATTTCTAACCGAAGGAGTTATACTGGTTTCAAGCATAAAATGCTCTGAAATCTGCTGATGAAGACTCTAAGAATCGCATGTTGCAATTCTGAGTTACGATGGTACAAAAAAAAACTATTGAAAATGCTCTGTTCACACTTCTTTTGAATATCCACAAAAATGGAAGAAGATTTAAAGCCTATAAACTTCTTATTAAGAAGTATGTCATTTGGAAGTTTGGAATTTTTTTAAACAAAACCCACAGAGAATTCATTTTTCCCAGAGCCCAGCTAAGCCTTGCCTATACTGCAAGCTCTGTGCATTTTTTGGTTTCCTAACTTGTGGCTACAGCTGGAACAGTTTCCACAAGACAAAAGAGGAGGTCAGAAACTATAACGCTTTATGTTTTAACGGCGATGCTAGCTTGGCTCCGTTGCTCACATCCATTATTTTCTCCTCCTCCTTTTAGTTATTTCTCTAGTGTGGAAACACCTCTTCATCTTTGCTGAATGCTCATGCTGTTCATGGCTCAGAGGCCAGTTTTCTCTTTGAAGCACAGATCAGTTCTGTGGAGACAGGTATTTCTCAGGGAATGTTACAAAAAGTGGACGCATCCATCCCTCTCAGATGGGGTAGTAATGATCTGCAGCACAGACAGGTTGTCCTTTTTGCAGAAACTTCAGCTGAATGTTTCTGCTTTCTCCCTAGAGCTACTGCCTCACGCCCCTTCTCGGTGTCTCCGTGGCTTCTCTCCAGTGCGAACACTTTTCTCTCTGCCCCAGTGCCAGTCCAGTGCTGCTCCTCAAGGACACGGCTACGCAGTGCGTGCAGTACCTTGGCGGATACTGGAGACAACTTCACACCGACTGACCCCTGGCTCTGGGAGAAGTCTAGTCGCAGCACGGCGGCATTCAGACGGGGCCACTGCCTCAGCGTCTCCCCAGACTCTCCAGCAGCTTTGGCACTTGTACCCACAATCTTATCACAGAGGGCAAGGAGGGGTAGGAAGAAGGTGGCACCAACAGCCTCAGAAAACAATTAATAGCCTTCACTGGAATCTATGAAACCCCCCTTTCTTAGCCAAGTCCCTCCTTCCTCCTAGAAATTTGTCCCAGTTGTAATAAATGCAAAGCCATTAATTGCTTCAGAAATCTCACTGTTTATGATTTAAATAATTTGCTTCATATGAACAAAATGATCTAGGAACACAGTGAAGAAAAAAGAGGACTAGAGGAACTGTATGTGTAAGTCAGTGGTCAGAGATTTGAGTCACAGCTGTGCAACTGATGTGACAGTTGGCACAAGCAGTCTAGGCAAACGATCTGTTAATATAGCTCTTCTTATAAGAGATGCTAGAAAAACAAATTGAGTTCAAAAAGATTCTAGATATCGTCTCCTATTTTGTTGTGTTTTTTTTAATTTGACATTTCTAAAGAAAATGTGAGTTCATATGTAAAATTCAATCACAATACTCTTCTGAAATGTAGAAAGAATAAATAGTAAAGAAAACAGGCAATTGACAAACAAACCTGATGCAGTTTTTCCCCTCTAAGTTTAGCAAAATATTTTCAAATGTTGTAAATTAACACTTATCTGTATTGTCTTGCCTTACAGGATCTCAACAGGCTTTCACAAACAGTAAAGAATAGGATGTCTCAGCATCTTAATGAAATTCATAAGGAACTGATAAAAATCTTTACACATTCAGTAGAGCTAAATACAGCCATTTCTTGGATGGAATATGGCATACTTTCAGCAAGTAATACTGCAGTCCATCTAGTGAAAAGGCAGAATACCACGTCCTATTGAAATTCAGAAGGGAAGGCATATAGGAAGATTACATTCACCCTTGCTATTATTATGTGTTTAGGTAGCTAATGATAACATTCTTGTTATTAGTAATGACTAGAAAATCTCAGTTCTAATTTCACTCTGGAATACTAACCCCTGGCACCAGAATGAAAATATCATTCAGGAGAGATGCTGGTGGAATCTGTGTCACTGTGAATACATCCTGCAAGCACAGATACCATCCCAGGACCTCACCTGTCCATCCCAGCCTGGCTGTGCATATTCTAGACCATAGCTCAAGACCATAGCTCAAGATTAATGAGATCACATATGCTTGCCAGACCCTCCATCAGGAAACCTGGGTCTAATTAGAGTAGCGTATCTTTACTCCAACCCTCCTGTGATTGCTTTCATCACATGCTTTCACTTTTCCCCACTGCAAAAGTCAGACTTACCTTCATTTGATCATCATTAATGGGTCAAAGAGGAGTAGATATAATCTACTAATCATGCTGGGAAAAACCTGGGTCAGTTGTCCTTAGGGACTGCAGCTAAACTTTCCAACCGTAAGCACACAGAAGTGGAAGCTCCTTAGACAGACACAATCTATTGATCTCCCTTCTACATTCAGGAGAAATGTGCAACTTACACCTCCAAGCTTGGTGTAAAATGGCAATAAATAGCCGTGCCTCATTGCTCACAGCACAGGGGCATTCTTTCTTCAGTGGGACAAAAAATGGGGAATGAGGCATGGTGATGCTTTGCTCCAGTCATGTTTGAAGATAAGGGATATGAGGAAAATACACATGCATACACACACGAACATTGCTAACACTGGAAAAATAAACTTTGCCTTTGGAAAGCTTCCTGACTTCATCTAGAAGTGCAGAGACATCACAAAAGCCTCATCCACATACCCTCTTCCAGAACACATCTCATCTTGGGACAATATATAATGTGTATGACTAAGAGCACAGTTCACAGGGAATGTAGATAAAACACATCTTACTCATTACTGTTGTGAACTTGTAGCCCACAAAAAATGGGATTGTATTTCTTGCCCTCTTCCTGGCACCACAACGTACAAGCTCATGTCTATTTACAGGTTAGAGGAAGCATAGCTCCAAGTAGATGCTGAAGCAGCCATGCTGTGAAGCACAGATACATTTCACATGCTCACTCTGTTTAGTCATATGTTATTTTTATACTGAGTTAGAATGAAATCTGTCCTAAAAATCATTGATGTGCAGTTGCCGTTGCAAATGTGGTAGTATGCTGACAGCACGCTTCAAAATGTCCCTGAAAAGGAGCAGGCTGTAGGAGGAAAGAGTAAGTTAGAAGGATACAAGAGGCCCAGGAAGGTGGCAGGTGGTTCAAGAAAGTAGAGAGCCTTCATGTGTGCTATAGCATCATTTATTTCACTGTAATGAAGAAGAAACTTGCAGTGTGTGACCTGCTGTGTCTTTCTGAGATCTCAGGATGCAATTGTGGCCAATATTGAAACTTCCATTGACTTCAGCAGGATAAAGATTTTACCCCAAGCCAATTTACAAGAGATTTATTTTGAGTGAAGTGGAACTAAGGACAACAGAAAATGACATGTCCCTAGCATTAAGCAGCTAGAAGGGATCCCCAGCCACCTCAGAAGAACTGAGAAATAACCATCTCCCTTTTACATCAATGCACATATATTAGACATGTCTTAATTTGAAATGATGGCAAGAAGAAAAGTCTCTGGGAAAAATAAATTCCACAGGGCAGCAAGAGACATAAACAAAACTTTTCAAATTAAAAGCTTCTGAATATTGTCTTCTTTCTGGTTTCAGAGCCCCATAAATATAATCTGCCAAACTTCTAGAAATCATTTTGTACGCTAATAAAAACTTGGTTTGCTTTTCTCTTGTGTATATATTCCTATTCAATTCAGCTTGGTGTAAACTTAGGATGAGAAAACAAATTATTTTCATCATAAATATATAGAATATGGAAAGTAATCACAACAGGCTTTATAAAAATAGAAAAATGAAAAAGAAATACACGGGGAGAATAACATTGCATAGAATTGGTAAAAATGAAAACTGAGAAGGTATTTGCTTCCCTAAAATTAGAAACTATTTTCATCAGAAAACTGAAATATTCTCAGTTTTATTCTGGCTTTTTGACTTGTTTTAACATCAGGAGTGAAATACTGCACCCTCCAAATGGCACGAAGTATTTAACACTGCACTGCTTGTTACATTTTCTATGTTTTCCTCACACAAAACAACCAAAAGCAACTGAGAAAATAACATAAGGCAATACAGGCAGAAGTACCATCTTATCCAATGGAAATATGAGCTATCAGAGAAAGAAAATTTATATTTGCTAAGTATCAATAAAAATGGCAGCTCCTGTGAAATAATTTGAATGCCTACTGAAGTCTGTCTTTTTGTTGTTGCTGTCACTGTTCTCTTTTCTTTCTATTCCTTGCTTGATTTGGGCTTTCATGTCTCATGAGTTAATGCTTAATGAGAGATATAAGATATCCCAGATACATAAGGAAATGCATATTAGATCATTTGCATTATAATAAATAACATTTAGGAAAGTTCTTGGGAGAGTTTTTTGAAGACACCACCTCCGAAATCTGTGCAGCATCTAGCTTGATCAGGCCAAAATTACACAAGTATCTTTTCCTTGCTGTTAGATGGAGCTAACTAGGGGATACTACCACATTAGGAAAAAAAAACCCGCTTGCTTACACCAGTCTTGTAACACTCTTTTCCTTGCGAATAGGAGACAGGGGCAACTACTCTGGGGCTTTCCACTCCTCTAGTACCTGTTCCTGCCTGCCTGCAAGCCCTCACCCACCGCACCCAGGGGGAACTAAAAGCAGCACGGATGCCTGGACAGTGAAGGCTGCAGCAGAAGAGGAAGGCACTGGAGATGGGTTACCTGCACGAAGTTTACTCAGGCCATAAGAAAACATGTCCGGATGCTAATAAGTCATTTAATGTGGATCCAAATCGTAGCATGTGGCAGGTTTGGGGGAGTAGAGGCTAACCTGCATACCTAGGTCTGGGGTGTGGCAAGACCAAAGAAATCTGCTTTTTAAGGCCCTATGAAGTATTTCTTCTTATGAATGATTAAAAAAGGATATGTTTTCTGTGGAAGTTGTTATAGTGAAAACCAGCCTTTTCTCATTAAAAAAAAACCCCACAGTGCTTTACTCTTAAAAAAACTCATGGAGATACTACCACTGTTCTCTGATTGCAGTAACTGTTGGTTTAGAACTTTTTCATGGTGATTACATTTTCCTACTGAAAAAATTAAGTTCATCATTCTTACTTTTCCAGAGGTAAGCTGAGGTATTTAATGCTAACATGAAACTTACAGTAAGCATGAGTATAAATGACAGTACGTGATCCACAGAAGTATAAAATAGGAAGCATGACAAGTTTTATAGTGGACTTCTGTACTTTCTCTCATTCTTCATTTTTACTCACATTTCAGATGCTAGCCAGATAAATTTGCACCTCTCTTCAAGACTTTTCCTTCACTGTCTCTTAATAAAACATGGCTGTCTATAATTTGCTAAACTGCTTTTGTTTAAAAAATCTATAGTCATACAAGCTTATAAATTTGTTTTTCATATTTTCTACCACAAAATCTTCACATAAGTAAGACAAGATGCCTCATGAGACGTTTTATAGCCACTGAGAGGCTAGTAGTTTTTATTTAAAGAAAATAATCAATTGTTTCACTATAAGCCATCATTTATGTAATGACCTAGTCAACCTTTTTTTTTTTTTTTTCTCCTTGTTTAATTACAGCAAGCTGTTTGCTTCATTATTCCCTATAGCTTTGGGAATATTTACTACTGCAAGTCTCCTATTCCTTTTATGCTCCTGAAAGGAACCTTCTCAAGTGTGTTCCAAGGAGTCAACCAGTGAGTTCACTAATCCCACTCCTGCTTGTAGGTTAAAGAAACATTGCTAAGGAATTTAAGGGTGAAAAAGCTGTTTGTCTTCACCAAAGCAGTGTGAAGTTTGCATGTTATCCTGCCTGGGGACATTAAACAGCACTGCTAATCTATAATACTAAAAGATATTGGGAAGACTTAAAAATTGGGTGATGTGAAAATGGTGAGAAAAGATGTAATGATTTATATGTTGTTTCACGTACATCTAGAGAGATAAAGAGGGAAGAATGCGAAAACATACATTCATAAAGAATTCTTTTGCCATAGAAAATACAATTTTTTCTTGAGGATTTTTTCTTTTTCTCTGCTATTCAACCATTCTGCTATAAACAGAAAACAGACCTTTGGGGAAAAGGGGCGGGATTGTGTGGGCTCTTTTATGGGGGGGGCAAATATACTAATATTTTGATAGAAGTGTTACCACTTATTCCATATATCAATCTTTCTCTGGCATAAAACTAAGAAAACAGTATTTCTTCCAAGCTATGAAGATATTCCCAAACAAGAATAATGCTGGCACTAGGTATCAGTTCATAAATAAAGATAGACCGTAATAACACCTCAAATTCAACAGTTCACATCCGAATAGGAATGAAAAATAACTAGTAGGAATCACTACATATTGCCAACTCAAAGAATTGGAAGTATAGGAGGCCTCATAAAGGTCATGAGTGAACAAAATACAATGGAGTCAAACATGTTTCTACTTGAGGTCATAGTTCTGAGCTTTTCAAGATTCATGTTAGCAAGTTCTTCTCTATAACCATGCAAATTAGAAAATTTTGTTTTTAAAGGGAAGTTCATGTTGCCGTATTACCTGAAACACTACAAAAATATCATACTTGTAAGATGTAATGTATTATCTAGACAGGGATAGGGCTTGCTATATATGTAGAATTTCTCATTAAGAACCCTATATATCAGACATACCCTGGCAAGAAAAGAGCTCTTTTATGTAATTGGGAAGAATTGTGCACAAATTCATTTCCATGAATGAAAAATACATGCTTTGATATTCACAACCCACAGAAAATCCTCCAACACGAGCACCTGAAAATGGGGAAGGAATTGGAAGTAATTCAGTCCTTTCAAAATCACGTTTATCTTGGCTGCTCTTCAAAGATGTCAAGAGTCAGACATGGTCCTTGTGTAGGTGGAAGACCAAGCAGGAAGGAGATGAGCCATTTAAGAACACGACAAATGGAATTCATCACACAGATGCAACCAACACGTATAGCAGTTCAATATGTGTACTTGTTCTGATGCAATCTTTTAACGAGGCAGAGCCTCAGCTGGTGTACAGCTGTCATAGTTCAGCTGAAGGCCCCTCGAAGTGACAGCAGCACCCTTCACAACTCTGCTCCTGCTTCTGAACTCCGCTACTGAAAAGTGTGGCTGAGGTACCTTGAGTGCTTTTTCCAGATGTAACTTCTATAATTAATTCTTTCCGTGCACCCATCTGAACCTAGGACTACCATTCACATAAGCAAATGAAACCGGTGCACCTGTGAGCAGTTGGTTGTTTTGTACATAATGGTGCATGAGAAATTGCTTTTGAAAATGAATCCTTTGCAAAATTTTGTTTTCAAAACAGTTGTAAAGGCTGAACTAAAGGCTGGTGTTGAATTTTCATGGTTTAAATTGATCACGTTCTGGTTCACCACAGAGATTGTCATGATGAGTTTGCATTCTATAACCCATTCCACTTCTTGATCTTAATGCTTAGCAGGGAATTTGGAGTGACTATGGAAACCTGAAAACCTCTATTAGGAATAGAATAACATCTACTAAGCATTTTCTCTCCCTTTTGCATAGAAGCTGCATATGTAATATGACTGAAATGAGGCAGCCACTAGGGTATGCAAAACATTACACAGGCGTAATTCATATTTCATGAGATCCCTCACAGAGAATGGAATGGTTAAAGGGAAGAGTAAGTTATATTAAATATTTAAGAACCTGCTACATTCCATAAAAGCCTTAGCAATGCAGTAAGCAGCTAGTAGATGCTTACTGTTGTTCTTGTGCTCTTAAATTACTGTTTAACTATTTAGATTAGGATAAAAATAATGCAGATGGCAGAAAGCAAGCAGTGGAGTCTAACGATGGAGAAGAATGAGGTGGTATCTTCTGAGAAAGAAATTTATTGTTGAGCAAATAATTGCTACTCCTAGATAAAAAGCTAAACAAGTGTATTTTTTACTTAAATAATGAGATCCTTGACTGAGAATCAAGTCAAAGGATCCCACAGAGATCAAATATGCTACCAGAAGTCATTGACACTTTTGCTTCTATTTCACTTGGGCTTTTTGCAGAATGGAGACGTGACAGGTTCTGTGGTGTTTTGAAAACATTCTTGTTTTAACTGGAATGTTTGCAGTATCAGAGACCAAAAAGAACAGTTTAGCTTTTAATAATAAATCCATCATCTTTTCCTCAGTTGATCAAATTTTGTACTGAATTATTTTTTAAGATCATGTTCTAACTCAGGATGTGATTTAACTTCTTCATTAAATACTTTTAGTATTACCCAACAATGTTTGTGGTCCTTTGATAGTGTGTGTGTGTTATGTACAGCACACATGCATGAGGAAAAGTATTAACTACCCGAAAGTAAACATATTAAAAATGACCTAGGTATTGAGGAAAAAATTCTAAGATTGGCGCTTTTTCATGTTTTCTTGTCAAAAATTAGCCAATCTGGAGCTAAAGAAATATACTTTTGACATTGCCACAGCTTGTACATATGAAGCACAAGGAATGAAGTAGCTGCCGTGTTTATATGAAACAAGCTGCAAGAATTGTACACAGGTCTTCCTAGCCGCCTTGGGATAGTCACCCTGGCAGCTGTGCTCTGGTTTCCTTTATACTGTTTGTTTGAAGCCAGAATTGATTGAAAACTAGAGCAAATGTCTGAGAGAGCGTTAAACAAATTTCATACTCTTGTGAACTTAAGAAGTGAATGCAGGGATTTCCTAAATGCCAGCTTCCTCCAGAGTCTGAGAACCTTTCTTACTTCCCCAAAGGTCTTGTTTAGGTTTCTGCAAGAAGAGATATCCTAGGGTGTGGTAATCAGAATTAATAAAGCCAGCATAAAGATGGACCATGGCTTTCTACCACAAGGGGACAGAGGAGCATAAAATTCTAATAAATAAAGCTTAGAGAAACCAATTGCTTCTCCCCACTCCCCCCAGCCTCTTCTTTTTTCTCCTTTCTTTGGAGCAGCCGCAATTTGTTGTGGATTTCACCATTTTACATTGCACACTTTTAACAATATACCGCAACAACAGTGCCTAATCTCTTTCTTATGGCCAAATGCCTCAGTGGAAGGGAATAGGAGGAAAGGAATGAATTAGCTGGCACTGACAGGAATAGTTTGGCAGCCTACAGTCAGCCATTTGTTCATTCCTTTTTCATTCCAACAGAACTGAAAGGCCTTTGCTGATCAGCCCACCGAGGGACTGCAACAGCGGACCACGATGGTCTCCACCTACCCATCCTGGTGGGGATGCACCCATACTGCACCACGGGACAGCCTTTGGGCTTAGTACCAGCATGCTGCCTGGAGCACCGCGATCTTCTCAGGGCCTGGGCTTACGGAGACTAACATTTATATACATAGCAGAAAAATTCTTTGGTCTCAACACTTGTACGTTAGGTGAGGTACAAATACCTCAGAAAACTAAAATAATCTTGGCTGGGATGTCAGCCACAAAGACCAAGTGCAGACAGGCAACAGCAGGTGAGGACAAACAACAGGAAGGCGGAGAGATGACAAGGACCGATGAAGGTGAAATCTTCAAGACAGCAGGGCTCCTCAGACTAGCTTTTCCTTTGAGAAGAAAACTTCCTATCCCATCCCCCAGTTGCCTCCTCACTTTCTTCCTTCTCCCTTCCCTCTGTCACTCCCTTTCTACTTAGGTTGCTACGGCTCATCCATCCATCCTCTTCCCCAAATCTCACCAACACTAAACGATATCATTTGTAATAGCCTTGTTATAACTGTACTTAGTTTGACTGCAGATAAAACAATCCAGGGTTATGGGACCATAGCTGAGGTGACTTTGAGAACATTTATATACACATCATTTTGTTTTATTAATCCCTAATTCTAGACTTATATTTGTAGAAATAATATCTGCACCACAGTTATGTCAATATCATAGGGCTAGTACCACACCTAGGCCAATATTTTGTTTGGATTTCTAGAGCCACAAATTACAGATTATAATGATACAGGAAGAAAATTATTTTCTGTTTTCATGCACAAACTGTCATTTTTGTTGGAGCTGTTAACATAAAAGAAGACTAGAAAAGATGGGAATGGGCTAATATGCATTCATTATTGGGATACTCTAAGGAACTGAAAATAAGGATTTTTGTATATTTTTTTGTCCATATTGGAGATTTTACATTTTCTAAATAATTGAAATTGTTTTGACAGTTTAGAAACTGATAGCTGTAGGAAAAAAATATTCAGCAGAAGAGGTATAATGTCTTACAATATTTAGGCTGACAGTGAAAAAAAAAATTACACTTATAGTTGCTATTCTGCACTGTAAATTGCCTGACTTACAACAGTGCAATCATTCACAGCATGAAAAAGTTAGTCTTTGCAGGATGGGCGTCCTCTTGCTGACAGGCAGAGCTGAAAATGAAGGAGTTTGTGTCCAAATGCAAATATGATTATATGCTCATTATTTCAATACTGCATGTGTGTTCCAGGTGGCAAACACTTCTTGTGTTTTGCTCAACTCTCAGTAACAGGAAGATGAGATCTCCCAGGGAAAAAAATCGGCAGTTTTGCATAACTCTTCAAAAATCTACGCTCAGGGAAATTTTTTCCACAAAGATGACCTTTCTTTCTGATGTCAATAGGCATAACTTTTATTACCCCACCCCCCGCAGAACTAACAGAACAAGGCAACACACAAGACAAAACATGCAATCAACAAACAATCAATCAGGCCTATCGGACATAATTTATGTAGAAAATTGAAATTTTTCCAGGTCTGCTTTAGAAAGAAAGGTAAACTTTAAAAGATTTATCCTACAGTTGGAAAGGTGAGGCAAATACATCTCATACTTAAGTTCTTGTGACAAAGGAAGTATTATTTTTCAGGGAGAAAAAGAGATCATCCTAAAAACGATGGCAGATTTGTCCATCTTTCTCAGTAGTTCAGAGATGGAAACTATTGATCTCTGGTGAATGATGGCCACAATGTTTTCATGGATGAAAGTAGTTTTGTTTAAGAATTTTGGAAAATACTTGTTAACTCTGTAAGTACAATATTAAGTGGTGGATACTTCAGGAAAAGATACTCAAGTAGAAAATCCAGACAAGTCCTATTTAACCACTGTGCCACAGAAGGTGAGAACAGCATTCCCTTAGGATGGGTGACAATTTAGAAAAAGCCAGATTTCAGTAGCAGTGCGTATCTCTAGAGCATAAACTCTTCAAAGGAGAGGAAAAAATAACTGGGAGGGAAAATAGTAACTAAAATAAAAAATAATTAAATCATCTTCATTCCTGCCAGTCTGCAGTTCGTTTTGGCTGATTGCTAGAGGAGAGCTTTACTTGCAGCGTCAGCTAGTGGCTATGGAAGAAACTGATTAAAGCATGAGAACGCAGGGTTTGATTTTCCTGGAGCGAGTACTTGAAAGCTGATGCCATGGACTAGCATGGGCAAGCAGCTTCTGATAAAACTAATCTGCTGGCTATAGCGGAACATCACAATCTTCCTTTGCTGTTTTTCACCCAGCCCCTCAGTCATTTCTGTGCAAGGTTTCCTTTCCTGTCTTTTGATATTCACTTTCTGATCTTGGGCAAGTCACGTAATCTCTCTGAACAAGATTTTAATTTTCATTTGCATCTTTTTATTTCTTTCCTTCTGTGGCAGTTTCCATAGACTCATTCAGATCTTCAGCTGAGGACCCAGCCCTTATCACAGCCAATATTATTTTTGTTATTTGTACTTACGTCAGCTCTAAAGGAGACCAACTAAAGCTGAAGGCTCCATTTTGCAGACTTCTCTGTATGAAGACAAAACAAAGAAAAGCTGCTGTGCTCTGATGAAATTTCAGGTTAAGCAGTGTATTGGGTTTGTGCGGCAAGGTTCTGGTAGTGGGGGGGCTACAGGGGTGGCTGCTGTGAGAAGCTGCTAGACGCTTCCCCCGTGTCCAATAGAGCCAATGCCAGCCGGCTCCGAGATGGACCCGCCGCTGGCCAAGGCTGAGCCCATCAGTGATGGTGGTAGTGCCTCTGGGAGAACAGATTTAAGAAGGGAGGAAAAAAAAAAGCTGCACAACAGCAGTTGGGAGAGAGGAGTGAGAATATGTGAGAAAAACAACCCTGCAGACCCCCAGGTCAGTGAAGAAGGAGAGGGAGGAGATGCTCCAGGTGCCGGAGCAGAGATTCCCCTGCAGCCCGTGGTGATGAAGACCATGGTGAGGCAGGCTGTCCCCCTGCAGCCCAGGGAGGTCCACGGTGGATATCCACCTCCAGCCCAGGGACGACCCCAAACTGGAGCAGGTGGTGGCCCCAAAGGAGGCTGTGACCCCGTGGGAAGCCCATGATGGAGCAGTTCATGAAGAACTGTAGCCTGTGGGAAGGACCCACACTGGAGAAGTTCGTGGAAGACTGTCTCCCATGGGAGGGGGCCCACGCTGGAGCAGGGGAAGAGTGTGATGAATCCTGACCCTGAGGAGGAAGGAGCGGCAGAGACAACGTGTGATGAACTGACCCTAACCCCCTTCCCTGTCCCCCTGTGTCGCTTGGGGGCAGTTGGTAGAGAAAATCAGGAGTGAAGCTGTGCCCAGTAAGAAGGGAGGGGTGGAGGGAAGGTGTTTTAAGATTTGGTTTTATTTCTTAATACCCTACTCTGGTTTGATTGGCAATAAATTAAGTTAATTTTCCCCAAGTTGAGTCTGTGCTCTTAGGTCAGATAAAAGATTTAGGACTAATTAACAGAGGTAGAGCAGGTAGCAGGTAGCAATAAAATGCTACTGTCCAGCATCTGAAGATAATGATGGCATAACACCTGCCTACTCACTGGTGAGTTTTTGCAGTCAAAAATTACATGGATTGTACATACAGTGACTATTGCTATAGGCCCTCAAAAATATTTGAAGCCGATTGAAGAGCAAGCAAAATTATTATATTCTGAAAAAGTCCTTAAAAATGGGAGAGTCGTTTTCCTAAAAGTAATTTATGAAAAAGGCACTTTTTTGTAACCTTTACAACAGTTGATTGAGAAACGGGCTGAAGTTTCTGAGATCATTTTCTACCTTTTTGTGGTGAAGAACTGTGAAGTTTGGAGGCTGTCCTGCAAGTACCAGTAACGATGACCAGCAGCACCCCGAGCATTCCTGGTCCGGACTCCTAGTCCCTCACTTCTCTATGCCAGTGGATGTTATTGCGGGCCCACGTTCCTGTGGAGACCCTCTCCATGCCGCTATGACCTTCCCCTCTCGCAGAGCCAAGCGCTGGCCTTACTGCTGTCGCTGTCGTCCACGCACGCCTGTTCTTGCGTCCCACGGAACGCTGCTCTTCCATCTCCCTGGACTGGGTTCTGCACGGTCTCTTTCTTCTTTCAATTTTTTCTCCCTCTCATCCCAAAATAGGGGAGTGCGGGGGGGGGGGTGTCCTGCCCACTGGGTGGGAAGCAGAGTGGTGGCCCTGCGCGGGAGCACCGGCTTGACAGACAGGGCATCGAGATTTCGGTAATCACTGGCACCGAGAAATAAAATGATGATTTTTAGTTACTTAAGCTGTAATTTCTACAGGAAACCTAGAGGAGGCTCACTTGAGGTGACGTGGTCTGCCACAGACAGCCTTCGTGTAAGCTGGCTGCACACCCAGTACTCCCTGTTCGACTACAGCAAGGGCTGCAGATATCTCTTTGGACCTACAATGCCTCTACTGTCTAATCTGGGGGAGGGGGGTGTCAGTACTCTGATTTACTGACACGCATGCATACACCCCCCCCCCCCCCCCCCGCTTATAAACACTGTGATCGCATAAGGTATTTGGGAAGAGGGCCATAGTGCCGGAATATATGACGGAGAAGCAGGAGAGGTAAGTGCCCAGCCTCACCTCGTCTGGCTGCGGAGGATGTACGTCCCTTCGCGGCTTTCCATTTTCACGCTACATCCATTTCACGGTCCTGGTGAGTCGGGTACTCTCCGCGGGGCCAGGCAGGAAACCCAGTCCCTGAAACGATTTGGGTTAAGTGATTCTTCCAAAGAAATTGATCTGCTTTTCCATGCTAGGTCATTTCAGAACTGGGACTTACATTTAGAATTGCATTTTGTCTCAGCTCTGGCGTTTCAGTCGTGTTATTAAAGAGCTGAAATCATTTTGGGTGCTCAAATCCAGGGCTTTGGGCCCACCTTCATCAAAAAGCGCCCTAGCAGAACATCTCTGCCGTTTACTGGAACCCGTGCTCTGCTACCTGGCTGCTGACCGCAGAGAGCACTGGGGTCCGGAGAGGAGGGTCCTGGGTGGGCAGAACTGCTGCACCGTCCTGACGGAGGGGAAGGGAAGGGAAGCAGGGACTGGAGTGCTCCTTACCAGCACCGGCAATGTGCTGGCACCAGCAGCCACCCAGTTTTGGAACAGGCCCTTCTCTGCCTTTTGGTTATGGCATCCTGTGGTTGAAAGGAGCTTAAAAATTCAATCACGACTTGCTTATTAAAAAAACAACAACAAAATGTCCTGGTTGTTTATGTTTAAGGACCATACAAGTCCCTAAGCCTTTCTACCACCTGTAAATTCACAAGCAACATGTGTTGAAGAACAAAGGCATGTGATTTTTTTCCTCTGGCTCTGTCTAAGCCTTGTGTCCTTTTCACCAGCCAATTGTTTTTAAGGAAATTTCACTGGGAAGAATAATGCTGATGTAACTGCACACCAAAGTACCTGCTGATAGCGCTGTGTACGCACACAGGCAAAGGCATATTCTAGCCTCTGTTCTTCTCTTGTCCTCTTGCCTCTAGAGTTAACACACTAAAGCAGACCTCGAACTACAGAGGGAATTAGATATGCAGATTTATTTGATTAACCGTGCCTAACACTGCACGCATAAGGATGTTCTGAAAGACAGTAACATAATTATGTGCAAACATATTGCTATTTGACATTTCCTTCCTCTGTGAGCAAATTATCCCAGCATCTTATTGTTAACAATCTATTATTTAGCAGAACCTGCTTTGCTGCCAGAAGCCCAAACATAACTGCGTAACTTTAGGGGCTAAGTTAATATTAACAACAGTGCAGTTTTTACCACGCAGAAGAAAAACTATTCTGAAAGAACACTGAAGCTACAAAATCAAGCACTCGTAAGAAATATTAGAATTAAGCTTTCCTGGGCAATCTTGACTTGATTCTTTCGCTCACATGTGTTCTAATACAGCTTTAGTTAAGTGATAATAAGGCACTTCCCCTAACTTCTCCTGAAATCCTAATTCCTAAATTGCTCTGGAGTTGCCTTTTTTTTTCTGTCTTTTCACTGTAGGAAATCACTTGTACAAGGAAAACTATTTTCTAAAAGGTAGTAAATTACATTGACTCATCTTAATGCCCAAGCCCCTGGAGACACTGATTTGCTTTAACTTACTGCAGTCTCACAATGAGTTAATTTTAGCAATTTACCTTTCCTCTAAGTGTCACCAGATACTGAGGAATGGAAAGCACCTGTAGGAGATGAGAACTTACACCAATTATAGAGAGAATTTGAAAAACACTCTGAGAGCACCATTGGTCTAACTCCAGCCGAGATCACAAGAGACTTTTGTGCTAAAAATACTAATTTTACTATTCTAGAAAAAAAGTACAAAGCTGAATTTTTAATTTTACTAAAAGTATTTGATTTTGAAAAACGTAAGTAGAAGTACAGCAGCAGAAAATCTGGAACCTGACTTCACGGTTATTGGTGCCTAAAACAGAAACATGAGTAAGATATTTGACTTCACTAACTTTATTAAATGTAAGAGATAAGTGTCCACGTTAAATCAATTTCCCTTCTTTTTGATTCACAAGGAGCGTGCTTTAAGATATAACTTCCCTGGGTTTAGTTTTCATTTCTGTAGTCCTGTTCTCAATCAGAGCTAGCTTTCTGAAAGTCTAAAGGCATTAGTGTACTGGGTCTGGCTCAGATGGGGTTAGTTTTCTTCCTAGCAGCCCGTGGGGTGCTGTGTTTTAGACTGCTGACAAAAACAGTGATGATAATACACCAGTGTTTTAGCTATTGCTGAATAGCGCCAGCACAGCGTCAAGGCCATCTCTGTTTCTCACTCTGCCCCCAAACTGAGGATGCTGGGGGTGTGCAGGGGTCTGGCAGGGGACACGGCTGGGACAGCTGACTGGGACTGGCCAAAGCGCTATTCCGTACCAGATAACTTCATGTTCAGCAGTTACACGGGGGGTAGTCTTTTCCAAAGTAGCCATTCCTTGGAGACTTCCTGGGCATCGGTTTGCTGGTGGGAGGCAGTGAGTGATTGCCTTTGCATCACCTTTTTTTTTTTTTCTTTCTTTTTTTTTTTCCCCTTCAACTGCCTTTATCTCAACCCAGGAGTTTTCCCTCATTTTTGCTCTTCTGATTCTCTCCCCCATACTGCTGGGGGGGGGGGGGGGGGGGGGGCAAGAAAGTGGCTGGTGGGTGCTTAGTTGCTGGCCAGGGTCAACCCAGCACAATTAGACAGGATTGTTAATTGTTTGCTATCCATCTGAACACACGAGTGATTTCAGGATGGACAAAGACTAAAAATAGCAGGTTTTGCTAGCAGATATGTATGCAGAATTCCCTTTCAGCAGAGCTGGCATTTCTGTGTGGCCCTAATAAGGCTGAACCCAGGGCTTGAAATCAGGAACTTTGCCACTATATGAATTTCTACAGAAATATTTGAAGATTTCTATTATTTTATAATCCTGTACAGCTCTGCCACTAGCAGGGGATGTAGGTCTTAAGGAACGTTGTTTCACTGAGGGTAAGGAAGAGCTTTAAAATGTACATAAAGAACATCCTGTTCAATCCTTTTGGTTTCAGGATCAAATGGAAGACCTGTCATTTGAATGAATTATTTCTTGAAGATATTATAAAATGCTGGTAATTAAATCAGCTATTTAGGGAAAATAACAATAACTCCTTGGGTTACTTGACTGAACCATTGTTTTCTTCTAATAAAAATGTCTGGCTGTGACATTATTGTTTTTCTTTAGGTTTTTTTTTTCGCACTTCACATTTCTGTCCTTTCAGCGATCACTCTGCATTTCTGAAACTGTGTCTTCTGCTTTTACAGATCAGTTTAAGTTTGCTGAATGGAGGAATAGCAACGACGCCCAAGTGTCCTTCATAGTAAAAATTTTTAAAAAATCTAACTTTCCTTAACCCTAAACCAGCAGATCCCTTCCAAACGCAAATTTCAGAAAAATTGGTCACAATGTATCAGTACTGATACTTTCACAGGTATGGAGCTATGTATAAAGAAGGAAATAGTTAAACCAGTAGTGATCTCTTATCAACTAACATATACTTAGCAGCAGAAGTGCAGAACATAGTGACAATGAGTCATGTAGTGCCTGGGCCATGCAGTAAAGTTTTAGCTATCCAGTAATTATGCCAATTGATTTGATCTTACTCTCTTATTTATTATAATTAATATTCTAATTTCACAAAGGCAGAAATGGCAGCAAAGAGGGCTTGCTATAAACTCATCCCAGCAGCATAAAGTTCACACCACTAAGTCTGTGCAGCCTTCTTCCTTGATCTATAGTTGTCTTGCAATAAAGTTTCCTTCCTATGTCCATTTGAATTGGCTCCTGGAAGCCACCACCACCTAATGTTCAGCCAGCCTCTCAGCAGAGGTGAAAAGCAATCATTTATTTCCAGACAATTTGTATATTTAATCTGTAAACTCTTGATAGGGAGTGTCTCAATCTGCATTTACAGTGTACTTAGTACAATGAGGCATAGGCTCTGATATACTCCACAGTCCTACTGTAATGCCAATAACCAGGACTCCTTTTATACTACATGTTGGAACATGCTTCAAAATGTCTTTTTTTTTTTTTTTTTAAATTGTGAGCATTTAGTCCTACGTAAACACTCCCTTGTACTACAACTATATGGTTTATGCCTTACCCTAAGAATTTTGCGCTTGGACACAATGTTAGTAATCACTAAAACAAGACATGGAATTTGGGAACTGCCGCATTGTAAATAACCACTATGAAATTAAGGTATCTTGTTGGCTCTTCAGGATCCTGGTGTCTCAGCTCTCAGCTCATTTATAGAAACAGATGTACCCATATTCTGCAGCCCTATTTACAACAATGCCTGTAGATCAGCAGCAGGCAGAACAAAGAAGAGGCACGCCTCTCCTTATTTTAGAAATCAGATGTTTAAAACTGTCCACAGTACCATAATCATGCTCTGTGGCATATGTCAATGTGCAACTAGATCTACTGAGGTTGAGAGCCAGTTGAGAGCCCAAGCAAAAAACTGTGTCTTTGGGGTACACTGTCTTACCACAGGCACATTCTGGAGTTCCCATCAGCTATACTGACAGTTAAGATGACAAATTTAGCTACTAATGCCAAAGATGTTGCAAGATTTGGCCCACAGTCAAGTTTGGGCCTGTTCCCCTTAGCACGCATGCTCTGTTTGGCTGCAGTAAACAAAAACATACAAAAGATTCTGTAGACAAAAATTTTCAGAAGATGTCTTGAGAAAATTCAATGCCCTACAGAAAATGGTTTCCAGTATACAGAAAGAAAAAAAAGCAGGGATATCAATATTTCTGAAATATAGGGCATGAAAGAAATTAACCACATAGAGACAAAATTATTTGAAAGTTTTTTAAATGTAAACTGATGGAATTTGAATTTGAGCTTTTCTGATTTAACATGGATTTGAAATGGAGGCAATGTGAATTGGTCAGAACCCATTTCAGTTCTGAAATAACTATACGTGATTTTCATCTATTTCTGATACATGATTTTTCCTAATATTTTTCAGTGTAACTTTTGACAGTTCTACCCACAGCAGGAAAAGCGTGCACATGGGTTTACATCTGATGATTTTTATTGCTGGTGGATGTGCTGGGCAACATTTGCTAAGATTATAAAGCCTTTATATCATTCAAAGTCTCACAGCAATGACAGCAGTGAACTGGAGGATTACTGAAGAACAGGAATCAACACACAGTGGTTACATTCCAGAGAATTAACTGTGTTATTTAGCTACTGTTAACAGTATTGTCCAAAGAAAGGTGAGCTTATGAGTCATATCATATAATTTGTTGAACTTTTGATATTTGATGAAATACTATGTGTAATCTGAAGGAATTGCACGTTTTCCTTTGAGACCACAGAATAATTTACCTTCTGCATTATGTATCTATACTGTGTTTATATACTGAAACATTTGCCAGAAGATAGGTACAATTAAGCTTATGATTAGGATCATTTGCATGAACAACTTGTTTGATTGATATGAAATCTAGAGAGAATACCTCCAGTTATGCTTAAATTCTTAAATACCAGTTCATGTTGAGTGTTTATTCTTGGGAGTAGCTATAACTTCATAGAAACATCCAGTACACCTCCCACTAGTGAATAAAGTGAGCGACATTTCAAAGAAATACTGTAGAGCTGGTAACTAATGCTTGGCGCTATTCCGCTAATTAGCTTGCAGCTTAGAGAGTAGAATTAAGCAATTAATTTCCTCCACAACAGCGGTTAGTACTTCCAGTGGACAGTGATGTATAACACAATCTACTTATTTCAGGAAAGGATAAGATAATAACATTCCACCATCAAATATTTGTATTTATATTGTAACTTCGGGCAGTTAATGAGATGGAGAGTTGGGTTTATATAACAACTATTATAAGAAGATAGAAAATGCCTTCCCACATCAATTTTTATCCATGAATTTCCTTCCAATTAAAGCCTGATCCAGTAGAAGACATTGAAATCTTTGCTGCCGACTACAGCCCAGGGAGCCTTTGGACAACAACAACTCTTCCTCAGTTATACCTTGGGGGAAAGCACCTATAACTATACCATGTTCTTGAGAGCAATGAGGATTAGTAAAATTCAGTGCATTTCATTGAAGTGCTAAAAGCATTGCAAAATAATATCACCTGATGACCCAGAACATGCCAACTTAAAGTTGACAGTAATTCGTGTTTGTGACAGCATTAAGAGGAAAGTATGACCTTTGTCTTTTTAAAGGTTGACAGCAAAAGGCTTGATAGCGGCAGCTGGGAGAATTAAAATGATGTATTAGCACAGCCAGCAAGCACATGGCCCATGAGTTGGGGAGGCTTATTGAAAGGCAGGGAAGAGTTTATTAGCACCCTGTACATTAGGTAACTACCCACAATATCGCAAATTCTGAGGACAACACAAGCAAGAGGTGAAACAAGCATCGGTTGCCAGGACAGGAGCAATAAACATTTTTAAGGCACAAGCCAAGTAGTGCTGAGTCTTGTACCACCAGTTTAATCATGTAACAGGCGTAAGGAAACGCTTGGTAGTGCTCAAGCACCTGAAGCGGTAGGAGGAAAAAGGGAGCAGGAAATAGCGTCTTCAGCCGGAAGCTGATGGCAAAACAGCGGGAGACGTGGTTACCTGGAAAGCCCAGAGGGAGGAGAAGCACCCCCATGAGTGGCGAAGCCAGCAGAGGAAGTACTGCCTCACAGCAGACCAGAAAAGTTTAGTATGACTTGCCCGTTGCCTTGCATTTAGGATGCCATAGTTTTGTCAGATTCCTTCATTTCAACGTTTTCCTTAGAGTTACTAGAACTGCCCAAAATCAAGTAGCTGCCTGTTAAAAGCTCCTTTGTAAGACACTTGATTTTCTTCTGCTAAACCCCTTTAAAACAAATGGATTGTATGTGCATTCATTATTTACTGTGACATCTACTAAAGCCAGATAAACTCTGAGAACATGAAGCGTAACAGTTATAATATATTGTGCACAGGTAGTTTGATGGATAGGAAAAAAATGCAAGAGGCAGTTTTGCTTTCAGCCTGGTGAAGCTTAGATAGAAACAATTAGTTCCATGATTTGGAATAAATGTGTAAAGCCAGCAGCATTATTCAGCCTTATTCAGTTGCTGAATCTTTCCATTTATGGTAAACACAATTTAAAAGCCCATGACATCATTCATTAGTCCTTTTCAAAGACAAAACATTTATGTTCAACTGTCCAGTGCATTTGCTTAGGTAACCCAATGCTTTATGGCACCAATACAGGTAGTTTTTACCCTTCAATCCAGCTATATGAATTATTTTATTGAAAGCTTAAATATGCAGTGAGATACTTTCAAATCAAATAATCCTGTAATAACTCTATGCTTAATGATGTCATATATTAGCTGTCAATCTCATCCTGCAAATACTTTGGTCACAAAACTCTTATTTCCTTCTAATATCCCAAGGGAAAAAGAAAGGGAAGAGGATTGTTTTCAACAATCATATTGTAATAGGTGATTAATAACCTATGTATTATAAATCAAGTAAGTGTAGAGGAAGACCACATTCTCCTGATGAGCGTTCACTTTCCTTGAAAATACAAATGGCAGTGATTTTCCTATTATCAATGGAAACTTTTACCAGACAAAAAAAACACGTGGTAGGAAATTCATGCCTCAAACATAATAATGCTTTATTGGACTGTTATTTAGTGTTCCAAAATGCCTCATAGCAAACTATTAAAACCTTTTCTCTTCTGTGCCTTGGTATCCTTGATTTGTCTCTGCATTTAAGAGGGATGGTTTATAGGTCTGTTGTTAAGCTGCAGATGAACTTTGCAGTTCAGGCAAGTGCTCAACCTCTTTATTACAGAGGAACAACACAACATATTCTCAAAATTACAGATTCTTTTCTTTCAGTAAAAAGTTAGTTTTATGAGAATTGAAAAGTGAACTGCTAAGTTATTTATGGATGAAGACTAAAATGTTTCTTGCATCAAAATAAAAAAAAGCTTTTCCAGAATTATCTTCCTATGAGGTAACCAGAGTTTTTGCACAGCTAAAACTCAGTCATGTCTTAGGTAATGCCTATGTTGAAAGTCTTTTAGGATTATGAGTTATTTTTCTTATAGTCTTCTTAACTGAAAATTTTCCTTCAGCTGGACGTAGAAATAATGTATTATGTATTAAATACATCTCAAGAACTTCCTCTGAAAAACAAGCAAAACCAGGCTGCATTCACTTCTTGCTCCCACTAGTGCTTCAGTAAGAAGACTTCAGTTCAGTGTAAGTTAAATACCATTTAAATTGAAGTAAATACACCTTTTCAGTTAACTAATTCTTGCTCTTGCTAAAATCATCTGACTTAACTGCTGTGTGCATTGTTAGGCAGCATTCAGATTTGTACTTAATGAACAGGAAAATCCTAAAATCATGATAATGGTGAACTTCTCTTCTGAGTCCAGTATTTCTCTACCTTTCAGTTCATCTATTTTGTTTTTCAAAACTGTCCTCATAGCACCATTTAAGTAGTAACCCAATTCTTATATCTGTGGGGAAATTGCAGAGGGTACATACCAGTCCTTCAACTACCTTCATGGATGGCGTCCTTCAACTACCTTCAAGGATGGCTGTTTAATTTTAATAAGTACATACTTATCATTTTGATTGTCATGAAGTTTTACAATAGTACAAAACTGAGCACTGTGGATGAAGTCATGGAACAAGCAGGTTATCAGGCTTTCAAGGTGTGCTAAATTATTTGGAAACAATTGCCATATCTGCGAGATAAATTTGTGAGGTAGCCTCACTTGTGAATACTTAGAATCCTTTTCTAGTTCTCATTCTACGATTTTACTGAATTGTACCACAAGTCTCTTTATTCCCTGCTACTTAGCTATTAAATCATTCATTTAAAAAAAAAAATGTATTCTACAGGGCGCTATCTATTTATTCTTTATTCCTTGTGCCTCAAACATTGTGTCACCTGGATATTATACCCTTTGGATAATAAATTCTGATATGTTTTCCATATAAGAAAGGTAAATACGAAGCACAGTTGATAAAATAATGTTAAAACAGTAGCTTATAGGTAAGAATGCTCTATATTTAAAACTGGCTTAACTGTAATATTGCTACACTGTAGGTCATATGACGAATTTTTCTGTCCTAAGCCAAAGTTGTGCAAGAAATTCTATTATATTCCACTCTCCCTTAGAATAAAGTTCAACCATAATACTTTAATCTCATCACTTCCTGCACTGCTGTAGACTTTTCTGAAAGTCTCACAGTCTTCTGGCTTGTGTTGTATTCCCAGAAGAGTTACTTCTGAGAGGCATGACCTATTGGAACAGTGCATACATCTGTTTGTAACATCCTCCAGTAGAACTACACTTTCTTTTTTAACCTTGACTTACTTCTTCACCTTGATTTTGCAAACTGTGATTTTTCTTTGTGAAAAGCAGACGGAAGATGTGTGTATAGAACTGCAACAGTGTGTCCTATGAAGCTGTGAAACATGGATAGCTTGCTTTCTTGAGATCATTTATATATATATACATCTCAGAAGGGAAATGTACACAGCTCCGTTTGTTTCTTGTGCTATGGATTCTCTGTAAATACTATCATTTGTTAGTGAAATTATCCTTTTACTTCTTGTATGAGGTGAACATAGTTCAGTGTTACGAGATGCATCACAGGCAAGATCTAAGTTGACTGGGGCTCTCACCAGTGCTATGGTCTAAAGATAGAGCAGCAGACAGGTATGCCTCAAGGGACTTAAAATCTAAATAAGAAGGATAGATGAGGAAAATTAAGGATAGAAGAAAAAAAAGAGACTTCCGTGGACAGCGTAACTAACAAAGGCTCATCCTTAACATCCCTCTGTAATATCTAGTATCTTCTCTGACATCTAAAACTTAATTGGGCATTCTGTCAGAGGCAGCAGTAATAAGACTTTTCTTGAAACCACTACTGCCTTCATGAAACTTTAGGGAATGTAATATCTTTCAAGTCTACTCTCTGTCAGATGTGTTGGAAATTGGACAAGGAAATTCCTGAGGTATCAGACAAAATGAATACGGCTGTGAAAGCTTCATTTTCTTAGGAAACCCACTTGAAGACAAGTTAGATGACTTACCTCACATCTCCCAGCGAGCAAACAACAGCCCTGGGAGGTTTTGCTGGTGTCTTCTATTACCCAGCTCCATGCTCCTTCCCGCAGAGTCCTGTGGTACAAGGCCAAAGTCATAATCTGACCCTTCCTTTTCAAGTACTATTGTTGTTTGCTTTCTTTAGATTAGAACAACATATGTTATTTAATTGTATTTAAAAAGGTCTGGTAACCTCATTATTTCTCCCCAAACTGCTTTCTGAATTTGATGTCACTTGCAACTTACTGAGAAACTTCTTTTTTACTGTTGTTTTTCTGCCATTAATAAACTCAATTGATTCTGTCTTCTTTCTCTCTCTCTATCCATCTTTCATCCACTTGGATTTTCTTTCATTGCACTTACTTTAATATCACCTTAAAGGAATGAAGATGGTACAACAGTATTAATGCGAGTGGTCAGAAGAACATGGGAAAAGATCATCATATAAGCAACAGAACATGGAATATGTTGCATCTGTGTTTGTTAGTTGACCTGTCAGTATACTGATACGCTAATCAACTGGTGTGGCTTCATTCAGTGAGATTTTGAGCACTCCTAAGTAACAGCTGCTACCATGATCACATGGAGCAGAACTGAACCCAAAAAGTCCCAAGTAATGAGATACACAGAATCCCCAAATGCAAAGTTTGCTTCTCCATGGCTATTTTTATTGTAGATATTCACACCTGCACAGTATGGCTATAAAAATGTTGTCAAATCAAAATCTTTCAAACCATTTAATGACAGCATTTTGCTACCTAGACCTGATTGAGATTCACAGGTGTCAGGTGTGAGACAATACAGGATCACTCTAATAACCTAGAGTCATCAGTGGTTTCAGTGGGACAGAATTTGAATGCAATTACAAATCCAGTCCTTAAAATCAACCTAACATAAACACAAGCCTTTCTTGCATATCCCCTGTTGATATTTAATATCTGCAGTCTTTTTACAGAAAGCAGAGGGGGCTAAATGGATCATATGGAAAGTAAACTCTTACAACAACAAATAAGAAGAAAAGTTAATCAGTTGCAAGGAAGTAATTATTATCACCAGAGTAATTAGTATCGCCAGAGAACCCTGACCCTTCAAGGCTGTCCTCATACATAACAGACAAAAGGTAAAGTGCTTCCTTCAGAGACTCTGAGAATGCAATATCCCCAGCTTGCAAACATTTGCATCAAAGTTATTAGTTCTGATTCTTTGTCACATGGAGCCTAATTATATCTGAATATTTTCTCATAAGAGAAGTTACTGACACTGTGTCAAAACCACTAATCTGTTCTGATTACATTTGGATATTTTTTCAGGTTGCCCTGTTTTTTTCCTCGGCTTTTGTATGACACTTACACAGCATACTTGAGCATCTTTTCTTTCATTGCTCATGACAGTCTGCTCATCTGGGACCCGTGAAGTTATGTAAATAACAAAAGCAGAAAATTGTGCTCATGAGGACAATTTATCGTCCACACTTATGAGTTGTTTCAGACGCTATCTTCTAGCTTATTGCACTGTAAAAAGGAGTTTTCCTCGGTTAATATTTGTGCAGCATTTTCAGGACAGGAAGGACCATAAATTTGCTGTGTTATAAGAGATCTGTGACCACTCAATAAATCTTGATTGCCTTTTGATCATACTGTGGCATCCTGGAGCTTCGCACTGTGATCAGAGACAAAACTGGGAAGGAGGAAGAAGCCCCAGCTGCCTCTGTTAAAGGGAAAGTCCCAGTAGGCATTAGCAATGTGGAGTTCATGGTAGGTCAGTGGGCACTAAAACATTCCTGTCTCACGGACTCTTCTGTCAACTTAACAGGAATACTAGCAGCATTATGCCAGGAGTTCATGAGCCCTTTTCTGTTGGTATTGTGCTGGTAATCTTTATAGGCAGTAGCATTGGGCATCACCATTAGGAGCTGTGTAATGGCAGGTACTACTTCTCACGGAGGCAACATCTCCCTAGGCTTTAGGCAGACATCACTTTGAGTTCCGCAGGTGGTGTAGCTACTTCAGTTTGGTGCTAGGGTTTAGAACAAAAGTCCTAGAGGCTGAAGCATTAGCTTCAGGATTTAGAAAAGCCAGGCTGCATTCCTCAGACTGCCTGCATGTCTTTGGACAGGACGCTATTCTTGTCTCCACCTCCAGTTCCTGCCTGTAAAGAGGGGTTGCAGCTTAGGGGTATTACAAGTACTTCTCCTTGTGAGAAGCATAGAAGTCAAGTTCAGAACAGATAGTGGCAGATAAACATCTGAAATGTACGTGGTTTCCAGTGAATCCTTAGTGCCACCCAGGTTACCTAACTACAGATGTAGATACTGGCTTTGCTCCAACAGCTCTGTCAGTTGTACAGCACATCTTCTCCACATCTTTTCCTCCCAAACACTTGGAGGTGTGCCTTACTAAGAGGCAACCAAATCAGCTTGAGGCAGAAGCTGTCCAGAACAAAGAGGGAGTAAAAGATCAATTTGGGGTTCAATGCGTAAGGAACTTTGTCAGGACTAGGTTGAGCATACAAAGTGGATGGTTAGAAAGTCCACGTACCCCCAATGGACAGTGCAGGTATTGCAAACCCTAGCTCCTGCTTAGAAATACAAGCCTTTTAGGAGGTCTGAAAATTCACTGTTCAATGAATATGGATGAGACAGGGAGGAAGCTCTTGTTTATGCTGTTCTAATTATTCAGTTTGCTGCAGCAGTTGCTGATTTGATGCATCATAACAGCCCTCAGAGTCAATACAAAGAGTGGGAATATTGCTGAGGAAAGAGGAGTTAGCCCTCAGCAAAACTGATGGCTGTATCTGAAGAAGATATTGCAGAGAGAATCCTCACTCTTTCAGGAATTAGCTTTCCAAGCCAGATTTCAGACTACCTCAATAGTAAGACCTTTTGCAAAATGGCTTACAATTTCTTTGCAAAACACCTACTAAAATGGAGCTTTGGACATTTTACCAAAGTTTCTGTGTGTTCTTGTAATCCAGTCGGAGGGAAATAGATCTTTTCATTTTTTCATTTGCTACCAGCTGAAAAAATGTAGTTTTCCTGTGCTCCCACATCTGCAATGCCCTTTTGTCCCCTACGTACTTTGCTCTGCACACATCCTTTCTGCACCCCCTCAATGCTATTCCACTGTCTGATCTTATGAAAACAGCAAGCGGCTAGGGATTAAACTCAAAGCCTGACATTGTGCTGAGTGAATCGATTAGCAGATAACACCAGCTGCCTTCAGTAACTGATGTACGTGAAATTTGTCGTGTGCTAACTCCAAAGGATCTGAGTGACAGTAATGAGTTATGTTGCTATACCTTCCCGAAGCCTGACAGTTGCTTTGCAAACACAGTAATTGGAGAGTTACATATGGAACAGTAATAAGGGGGGGGGGGGGGGGGGGGGGTGGGGGGGCTGTAGAAATTGTCAAGGTTCTTTGGGTTACTTATTTTTCTAAGAAACTGTGTTTTTCTTATCCCTGTCAATTTGCCTCATTGAAAGAAAAATCAAAACCCAGCTATGACTCAACAGTAGACTGAATAAATTAAAAATAAATGGCATCCTTATCACTGAAGTGCAGTGACTCTGAAAGACTGCAGAAACATGCTAGGAGTAGCACATAGTTCTCACATTATAGTGTTCTCTTTTTGGATGATGTGGGAAGCAATGGCCTTTGTTTACAGTGATGTCAGGTTAGCAAAGCTTTTAAGCGTATTAGCGTACTATAGGAACTATTTAGAAAAGCAATTTCCTAAGACACAAATACACATCTATAAATAGGTGTAAATATGTAAAAAATATGTAAGTATAAATAAGTACACTGTTGGTAATCAACCTAAAATCTTTTTTATCTCTACCAAAAGAAATAGAATTGTGGAGGGCTTGTACTGAAGCGTATCTTTAAGCAGATAAAAGGAAATTCTTCCACTTCAGAGCATAAAGTCATTCTAGGAAAGTGATTGCCATAAGAACATATCTGAGACATACTGTGTGGTGGAGTTTTTCCTTAAACAAACAAAGAAAGAATGAACTAAATAATTATAGGACAAAGGAGTTCTTGTAAACTACCAGAAAACTATGTTAGAGCAATAACTTAATAGTGCTCCAGAGCTCAATCTGATTAGTTTTCATTACACAGCTAGATAGGTATTTCTGTTTTTTTCTGTTTGTTTTGGAAGGATTTCAAAGTCAGTTTATCAAAGACAGGATTTTGAATTAAGTCTGATTCTGAAATTAAAACTGAGACGAACAGTCTCCAAGTGAAAACAACTCATAATCACAGGCTTACCTTTATTCCTGATTTAACTGAACTGACATGAAATTACATTAAAGTTAATGCTAAGCACAATCTTCATGGCCTTGTTCCCAGAAAACAAGAACACTCTCAGAAGAACACAAGATGACCCTAAACGTTTCCCCTTCTTCCTTACCCAGGCAGTATTTCCCCAGAGTCAATAGATATATAGTTACAGACTCTCTGTGATTGCTTTTCTGGGCAAAGCTGGACAAATTCTTAGCGTCTGTGACTGTACGCTCTTTATTTCCCCCATCATTCAAGAACTCCACCTCTTTCAGCCTCAGTTCATCCCTCTAGAAGAGCTGGCCAGAGCTGTGGACAGCATCCCATGTGAGGTTCTCCACGCCATGTGTATTGGTGTTAATATCTCCCCTTCTTTACTGAAATTGCATCCATAGACACACATCCAGAGAGCATGTTGGCCTTTGTATCACATTGTCGTATCACACTGCTGTCTGATGCTCTGCCTCCATCCTATCCCTGTTCAGTGCTTTTGAGAGCTCTTGCACCTACTCTAGGCATCTTCTTAAGGGGATTTGGCTTTATAATACTCTGCGAACATATCCTTTCAAGTACCAGATGTTGCAGGTATTGCTTGCATCAGAGTAGGAGAATGACAGAAGAAGAGCTGTTTGGCAGCTGAGGACCAGCCTCAGCCAAGCAGGGACCCTTGCAGGCCAGCAGCTGTGCCTCCTTGGTTTGCCTTCTCTAGCTACATCCCCAGTCACTAGCTTCTGTTAGCCCCATTCCCAGAGTGTGTTTAATCCCTCCTTCCTTATTTGCCAGTTCTGGCTCTTTGCACAGTGAACTGCAAACAGTAGAGTTTGTGCCCGCCAACGCTACCTGGCTGCTGGCATATGGGGGCTGTCCCACCGGGGTGCAAGGCTGTTTGTTGACTAAGGAGGCTATAGGAAGAGCAGCTCCAAACAACTCTGCAGTTTGGGTGGAATGGACAAAACAGGCGGTAAGGATGAGAAGACACAGACAGTTCTGCCAGTCACTTTTGCACCCAAATTGAAGTGTGTGTATATTAGGCAATTAGAGATTGCTGTGGTGGGAGTGTACAATACCGAGGAGCTGATACCATATAGTCAGCACTGGTGGCTACAGTTGCTGATGGTCTTAGCTACCCAGGTGATCAGGGCTGAGAGCTTTTTGGGGAGATAAGCTGGAAATTAAGTGAGTAAAACAGAGTTTCTTCCACCTCCCTGCTCAAATTTGGGATCTTATCCTTTTACAAGATGATTCCCAGTCCTTGGCTTCTGTCTCTGACTACACACTGTGTGATGCTTGGCGGTGGTGGTAGGGGGGGTTACTTTCCCAGACTGGGAAGGTGCCTTATCCTGCTGCTCAGCTCCTTCTTCCCCCCTCCATTTTCTTAGCTGCTGCTTTTTTTCTTAAAGCAAAACCAGTCTTCTCCCATATCTCAGGGTTATGCTTTTTCAATGACCACCAGTGAGTTGTGGGGCCTCTGATTTCAGCCTGTGCCCATATTTTCAAGACCTCTGCTGTCATCCCATGCCTAAACTGCGTATCATAAAAAGAAACACCAGGTATCAAGCTCTGAGTCACACAGTAAGTTTCCAAAAGAAGGTGGTAAAACAAGCCTAACAGGTCAGGACTAGGGCCTCGCACTGTGAGTGTCTGGCACAGTTAGCAGAAGATGGGTGGCCTGTTACTAGCACTGACAATACTACATTTACTGGGCCACTGGGTACAAAAATACTTATATAGTTATGCCATATTAGTGGGTTTGGGTTTAAACCAAGGTGATTTTAAAATCTGTGTAGTGTAGTTCTCATTTCACAGGTGGAACAGGCCTCTGCTTTGGCTACACTTCTCTGTAACCTTGGGTAAATGACTTTGTCCCTGAGTCTCAAAGGTACTTGGTCCTTCATTATTGCCGTGCTTTTGTTGAATCCCGGCCCTGAATTAGGTTCTCTGTAGGAGATGTCAAGACAACTTGATATCTTGATCCCTAGGCAATAGCCAAATGAAAAGGCAGGAGTTAGGAATCAAATGCAGAAGGCATCTTTTGTCTGTGCTCAGAATCCTAACATTATTAATGTGGCCCTGGGGAGTTTTGTCTATTGTTTCTGTTATTAAATGAACAGAGAGAGAGAGAGAGAAAGAGAGATACCCAGTAGACTACACTTACAAACACATACGTGGGGTATGGTTGTTGTGAGCTGAAATCATTGCCCAGTCTGATTCAATGCAGAGGTCTCATTCCCTCTCGTGAGACTAGCAGATTTGTGCCTGCTAGGGAACATTACTCCCATTTGCTCCTTGAGCCATTTACTGATTCTGGTTGCATCAGTCTAACCCTGAGTCTCCATGCTAGAGGTGGGTGCCCTTGCCACCCACTCATGGGGTAAATGGTTTGGCCTTTGTTTGAATATAGTTTGAGTGCGTATGTATTTGTACACATGCAAAAGCATGCTCAGTGAATACTTCAGAAAAAATAGTTATTCTGAAGGTCTTGCTCTCAAGAAAGTGCAAGAGAAAAGGTCATTTAGCTGCTTATTTAGGGGTCACTTCTGTGCTCTGTGGAGGGTTTTGCATGTACTCAGCTAGAATAAATACAGGTATTTAGGCAAAAACGTTGAGATTATTACTGGGATCCAAAAGATGAACTAGGCATTCGGAAGGCAAGTAGGTGCCTAACTACCACTTCATGTCGGCTTTCATCTTAGTCCTGCCCATAAAATGGCAATACCACTCTCAGGTTTGAGGGCTTTTAGTATTCCTCAGAGCTCTGCCAGGATCTTTCATTGCACCTCTCGTTTTCATTAGGTTGAGTTCTTCCCAGGATGGGAAAGAAACAGCTGCCAGAAGCAAGGCAGAATATGTGCTGGAAGACAGAAGTGTTGTCAAGAAAAATATTGTAGTTTGGTAGTTTCGAGACAAAGTAGTTGGAGACATCCACCTTCCTTGTTTTACAGCCTTCAGGCTTAAAGCTGGATCTAAGCAGGGACTTCTAGTGCATAGCTGCAGAAGGAGTGTTACCAAGTCTCTGTGTAGGGGCTCAGGAGAATTAAGCAGGTAAAAGTGCCCAGGATTCAGGGTAGGCAGCACATTTTGTGACCAGCCCTGTAGAAAACTAATGGGCAACACTTTCAAGAGGAACATTTGTGAAACTCCTTATCTCCTCATAGATATGGGCACATATGAGCATCCACAGTTAAGTGTCAGGATAAGTGTAGGATTCACAACATACCATTTTCTCCAGTGTCACTCACTTTTTTCCTTTGAGTGCTGATAAATGGTTTGGCCTTTCTTTGAAGGCATATACAGTTTGGGTGCAGCTCTATCACATCATGGGCAAAGTACTCATCCAGGGAGCGTGAGACCTGTATTCTTGCTCCTTCTGAGATCAAAAGGCTTGAAACTATTCTTCCACTTCCCACACCTTCACTGCCACGCTTAAAAAAATATTAGAATGATTGCAAGGAAACTCTAGACTAGGACTTGTAGGGTCTCCTGTGGCACCCTGTGGCGATAAAACACCTTTCATGTGAACAGAGGGGACCAGAGCTGCTGCCTGTTCCCTTACAGCCAAGCTCGGATCCCCCTTACGCTGGAGCTGATGGTACCACAACATCCAACTCTCCAAGGATGGCTTAGGCAGTAACATTGGAAGAGGGATAAAAACTCATTCTTTTGAGCTTAAAATATTTTGTTTAAAATTCACAGCCAGAAATATTAAAACAAGCTTCTGAGAAACAGATTTTGAGCCTCGCTATTGCCTGTAGCCACACTGTGTTTTGCTGGTTTCACTCCAGTGCGCTCTAATGAGCCTTTGTGTGGCTGACCAAAGGTTTAAGTCTGCAGCTTTAATTCCACTTCTAACCTGCAGCTTTATAGAATAAGTTTATGGAAATAGGTATCTGCCCAATTCTTCTTTTTTTTTTTTTTTTTTTTTTTTTGGTGGTGGTGGTGGAGGCTCTATTCTGAGAAGCAGCATAGTTTATTGTCTCTAGTTCTAACAGAGGAAGGAAATTCCCCAAATACACTAAGATCTTGCAAGGACTTTAGAGACTAAATGGCTTGTCTAAAATAGCATAGCAGCTTTAAGGAAAAGTTGGAATCTGAGGCATAGTCCAGTGACTTAGCTATAAACCCAGTTTTTCTTTGGGGACTAGAAGACTTGCCAAGGTCCCCAGAAATATTTCAGTGCTTTGATTGAGATCCTTCACAAATTAATCATGCATGGGTAGCACTTGCAACATACAGATGCCAGAAGTTCCAGTTATCCCCTTACATCCTCACTGGAGTCCTTTCCAGAATCTCACCTCCTTGACCCTTCTGCTCTAACAAATGAAGGACCCACCAACCCTCTGGTGCAAGGAAAGAAAAGTTAGACTTCCAGTCCCATGAAGAGGAGTAGCTGGAAGTGTGAGCTCTGTAAATGTCTGTAGAGTACAACTGCAAATGCTAGAGAGAGACTTTTCTTCACACATATAGTTGACTGGCTGTGTCAAGTGCTGTCAATGGCTCTCACGTGGCCCCAGATGGCAGTGACTGCAGCAATTATTCCAAATTACTAGCCACTTTTCTTTAGCCTTTGACAAGAAGGACTTTATTTGCAAACAGAAATAGTAATTTCTAGAAATAGACATGGTAGAGGTCCTGCAGAAAGTTTTCGGTATCTCCCTCTACTTGCTTGTTCTCAAATCAGATGCGGAGCAGCTGCTTCGAGTCCAACCTCCCGACTCCTGTGTGAGTGAAGAGCTGGCTTTGATCTCTCATCAATGAACAAATACAAGAAAGGCTTTTTCAGGGGATGGGAGCAGTCCTGTTTCCAGGTAACCACGTCCTTTCCTCATTGATCACTATGGAAACGCGATTCCTTCGTTTTGTTTCCTCTAAATGAGAAAGCATGTTTCCCTGCTAGCAGAGAGGGGAACTCTGATTTCCTATTCCATTCCTTGACTCCACAATAGCAGAGGGTCACTTTCAATTCTAATGCGAGGCGCTTAAATTTCAGCAATGTTGAAACAAACAGACACCCCAGGCAGTCTCGCAGCTGCTTCAAAATAACCTGCTCAAAATTCATTGAAAAGAAATGAAAGCCTTTTTTCTTAGAGAATTGTGCTATTATGCACAAAGAAAGACATGGAACACAATTCAGCTCCCATGCCTTCCACCAGCCGTTCCTGGTTGATCAGGCCTTACTGCCTAAAGGTTAATTATCATCATTCTTAGCTGATGCAAAGGAGTTTCAGAAGACTTTGATCATGAACTCGAACTGATCTAAGGTCAGGATGAAACTTTCTGAGAACATGGTTCCCATCTTAAAGAGTGTTTCCCAAACCGCCTCCTGTCTGCATTTGTTCCGGTCTTCTCCTTACCAATTTGTGAGAGCTTACTAGCAGACATGGAGAAGTGGTATTACAAAAATATAGACGTACTTCACCTTTCGTTTTGGTCCAAATGTCCACCAAACAGTACTGATTTCACTTATGCTTCCATCTCCACTTCAAATATTCCCCGTCTAGAACAGAAAAGAAAGTCAGTAGCAAGTCCCAGGTTCCCAAACATGATCAGGTGCTTAACTTTTGTTGGAGTGCTCTTGGCCACAAAAAACCTGATTTGTTTTGTTTTGTTTTGTTTCTAAAGGTTTCAGGGATTCTGTCTCATGATGCTATTTAAGTTCAGTGGTTTTGGTAACATAAAGATGTGGTTTTCTTTCTCGGTAATTCCATCATGTGCATGCAGTTGTTGAAATATATGGTAGTATGTCTAATCAGTATCTCAGATGGGCATATCAGCATTTTCCCCTACTTTCTAAGCTTGCATACTGAGATCTTAGCTTCCCATACATTTCAACTTGTATATTTATGTATCTTTATCCTGGGATCTTTGCAGGTCTGCAGCCATAGACAACATATTATCCATTCACCCTCAAATTATCATTATTGCTTTAAAGCTGAAGACATCTGGAGTTTCAGACAACCAAGTAAAACAAAACAGCCATTTTCTGTTATTAGCTTCCATGACAATCAGAGAATTAGTTTCCAGTCAAATAGATTATTTCCAACAAAATTACATTGCTCTTTTAAATAGCTGCCACTGAGGTTGGGGTGGGGAGAACCATGGGCTGACAGTATTTTGCTCCTTTGCTTTAACGTGATTTTTCATATTGAAATTCCTAATTTCAAGACAAGAAGAGTCTTCCAGTGAAAAACTTGCACTGAGAGCCAAGAGTTTCAATATTTTTGCATAAAATTACGAAAATTTAATAGCTTGCTCTGGCTGGCATTTTGTTGGGTTTTCTTTTTAAATTTTTGACTGACCTAAAAAAAAGAATTATTTTACCTGATCTTCCTCTGGATATTTTTAAGATCACTTTTTATCCCACTCCAAGCATGCTACAGTTGAAATTGGCAAAGGCCAGTCACACACTATGTGAAGTATTGGTCCAATTCTATTTTTAGATACATCCAAGGAGAAGCAAATGTAGCATAAGCAAAAAGCCAGAGAGCTTTTCCTCAAAGTGTATTGTCGGAGGCTTTCTCTCTGCAAGAGAAACCAATCGTGCAGGTCTTGGGAGAGCTATGTATGTGAGTTTTGTTATAGACTACAAAGGGCCAGGATTTCACTCCAGATGAAAACCTTGGGAAAAAAGCCTTACTTTGGCCACTGCATCAAAGGACTGAAGTGATGTAAAACAAAAGCTAAAAGACCCTTTTCTAGTGCAGAGGATGATTCCCTCCAGCAGAGACACCATGTAAAATAGCACACAGCCTCACTCCAGATGCCTGTGCATTGCTTTCCTTTGATGGATGCCCGTCCCAGTTTAAGAATAGCTCCAAGTCATAGAAAGATCCACACTTTGAATTTACTTCAGCATAAGATGAGACTGCATTCATTGCCTCTTCTCAACACAAAGGTCCAGTCCCCAGAATGGTACAAGCTTGTGAACAACACTATAGAAAAAATATGCTTTCCCCTTGCATACATGCATATAGCATGTAGTACAGGTCTAAGAAGATATTTTAGAATTATACTGTCAGATGCTGATTGGTTTGCATTATTGAAAGAGCTTCCGCTGTGGTAATCCAAGTTGCTATTTCATATTATAATAATTAACATGTGAAAAAAAATACTCATTGTATCCTTCTAACTTCCAGTAACTGTCCTTTTTGACAGGCAGCAAATTCCCCTTTGGGATAAAACTAACCACGAGCCAGCTGGAGAGGAGATTAAAAAAAGGTTTCTGATTCTCTTATCAAGCCCCACTTCGGTTTCACATCAGACAGTTATGGTTTTTAGTTTTACGCTGCAGTAGCAAAACATGCAGGAGCAGCAGCTCTGAAGGGTTCTTCGGGTTGCTGTCATCTCATAAGGAAGAGCAGCTGTTTACATATATAGACTGTATAAATGTGGGCTGGGGCTTTTGCAAACTGAATACAGCTGTAGGCTTGGAGAGTTCTCATTCCACGTTCAGTCTTGGAGAGATATCAGAAACCCTGTTAACTGCTACATTTTGCGTGTGTGGATATACAAGTATGCATGGGTGCACATATTTGTATTCTGATATCTTACAGGCAGAATTTTGTGTCATATTAGGAGGAAAAAGAACTATAGCTGTGTTCTCGAACCAGCTACCCAGGAGAGGTGGCTCTCACAATAAATGTCTGCTGGCAGCGTACGTATGCCATGTGGAGATGCTCACCCTGCGCCTCCAGGTAAGCTCCAGGACCAGCACAACTATGCCCTTGCAGAATTCCTGTTAAATATCCATTATGAAAAACACTGCATTAACACAGCAGGAGTGCTCCGGGAGCACAAAGGTGCTGCCCCTCAGTGTGCTGAGCTCTGCAGGCTTCCCGGCACATTTACAGCTAGCTGGCCTCTCTGCCCAGTGCTGCATCGACTACACAATATTCCTTCTGCCCGTTTTCACAGTTGCAAAATAGATTTCACAATGCAACTGAGGATTTGGAAATGTTTTGGTTCGTGGCTGCTCCCCCCCATATCTTTTCAAACCCCAACATTGTAGTTTCAATATTCCCGTGGTTTTTGGCAAAGGACAAAATAAAAATCATAGGAAGAATAGCAATAAATCAATTTCTTTTCCTCACAGAAAACATAAACCCAAAAGCTTCTTAGCAAAGATCCCTTGCACTCCAATAAATAATGTTCATTGCAAATATCAAAATTTGAATTAGAAAATAAGTTTGCAGAACCGAAATATATTTTTAACAAAGCCACACAAATGATTTGAGGATATTTTCAAAATCTATTTTTTCACAAATTCTTTGTGAAATAACTGACTGTTTTGGCCAGCTTTGGAAGATGTGCTAGTGATTTGTGCATCAGAAAGAGACTAATAGTACAGACGATCACCTAGGCAGTAAGGCTTAGCTTGTGAATGTTTGCAAAGCAGAACTGAGAATCTTAGATGGAAGCACTATAGAAATAAAATTAATATCATAAGTCCTACAGAAAACTCATTCTGTAATAGGGCTAAAGTTTATCCTGACTGGTATGAAATATGAAGCTTTTCCTAAAACTCAACACACAAACAGAATCAAAGCAAGTAAACAAAATATTAAAGAGCTACTGTAAAACAGTGTACTATATAAACCCAAAAGGGTTCACTTTGACTTTTAGCTGTTGCTGCCTTCATAGAAACTTAGTGGCACCATATGCAATGTTTAGAAGTGCCTAACTCACTTGAATGCTCCTGAAAATGTTATCGTTGAGCCACCTTGCCAATTTTTGTAAGTTTACTATTCATTAGAAGATAGGCAAGTGACTAACCCCAGTCTGGAACAGCCAGTACCAGAAACTTCAAAGGAGAGTAATACCAGAGTAGGTCCTTAACCTACCTGTGCCCCTCAGTTCCCTTGACAAAGGCTGGTTCGTGCCCCAGCACACCTATTTCCAGCAGGTGTTTTAAGGAAGGGACAGGCCTCTGAGGATCTCAAGTCTTATGTCACATAACCCCCAAAATCTAGAGAAAATTTCTGCCATTGCAAACAGAAGCTATAGTATGAATCCTGAAGGCAAACACATTATGCAAGAGAAGAACTTGAGCTGTTTAGATGCATGCAGACAGTTTTCTCATTCTCTTTCAGCCTCTTGGTGCAGTGTAATTTCCTTTTGTTCCAGCAGGTAGAGCTACGGCTTCAAATATTTTCCAGAAAAGCAGCTGGTCTATTCATTTGGGTTAAGCAGTGTCTCCCCAACTGTATTACTTTGTGTTTTATATGAGAGCTCTGAAAAAAACCAGTCCAAACCAAAGCACAAGCATTCTACTTGCATTTCCATAATTGGTAGGAAGCTAAAACCGGGATCCCATCAGCTGGACAAGCCTTAATCTCGCTGTGACAACTGTAAGACTGCCCACAAATACTTAGTTATATGGGCTGAAAAGCTATGTTAAAAGCCTAGCTACCTCAATGTAAAGGGTGCTCTGTGAGGCAACATGAGGTGATATGACTTTCTGCCATAAACATAGAGATGGAACATACACTCCTTTGAACTCCTGAAGCATCACTAGCAAAACCAAAAACACTGATTTTTTTTTTTCCCCAGGAAGGGTCAGAAAGGAAACTCTTTGAGATGGATGGTAATCCTGTGGATTAATGTATTTTTTTAATCTTTTTAGCTAAGACTGCAAACACGGAACAAAAGAGAATCTGGAAAACTTTCAGTTTTTTAAATCATAGTTTGTTTAAGCAGTATTTAAACATTTGTTTCCCTAGATTGTCCACATATTTCCTAACTCAGAACTGGCTGGTTTAGATAAAGACTCACCACACCCATAGTACTGTTCTCATCTGTGGATTATCATGGATAGTTTATAATGCAAAAATATTAACAATTTCTTGACCTAGCCTTTTCTGAACCTGGACCAGGCAGGCCTGCAGTGACTATTACACACGTATTTACTGGCTGGTGAGAATTAGATCTCTGGTCTTATTTCAGTTTCTGATGAACAGCTGTCTGTACCAGAAAGAGAAACATCCTGAGTGCTCCTTCCCACAAGAGAGCTCACACTGAACATGAAGATTGAATTGCAAGACATTGCCTCTCCAGCCCAGCCCTGAGATGTGGTGCCAGACAAGTGAGGGGGGTGGTTTCTATATACAGAAACCTGCATGTAGGTATGCACTGTTTGAGCGACATCTCTGGAGGCTGAACCAATAAAATATCTTGCCATAATAAATTAACCTCTAAACACAAAGAGAACAATTATTTCCATTTTACTACCCCTTCTGGATTTAATTGATGGCCTTATGATAATTTGTTTATTCCTTTTGAAAAAGATCAGTCCCACTCAAGGCATAATACTTCTGTAGCAGAACAGTAATTATTGAGGTGTTTGAAATTGCTTACAAGTCACAGTTAAGAGGCTGTGCAGGAAAATATGAATATTGGGTATTATAAAGAGAAAGAATGCCATTCAGAATGCCTCCAGTGCTACGGTAAAGAGAAACTGAATTAATGTGTTCTGACACCAGTGAACAGTCGTGTTTTCAATGCAGGCAACATTAATTGTATTGCTTTTCATGGAATTAGTGTGGCAAGTGCAATTTGTTGGGGCCGAGTTCTCAAATGGTAGAAATTAGTGTAGTTCCATCAAAATCAATGAATCTATGTTTGCAGAGGATCAGAGCAGTAGTGTTTTGCTTTTTTTCCCTGCAGCCTGGTGATATTATATCATTTTACTCTGCTATCTTTCATTATCGATGTCAGTTGATAACAGTTCTTAACATGTTTGGGCCATTCGCATATAACAGAGCTGCACATGGTGGCTTAGGCAACACCAGAGATGATGTGTTAGCCTCAGTAGTATGTCTTCCTTAATCCAATATTAGAATTGCCATGGAAACCTCTTAGCAACATAGGAGACGAAAATGGAATGAGAAAGGAAAGATGCAGCCAGCTCAAATGACAGTACTAGGGGCAAAAAACCCAAACCCCCATAAACTTACTAGCCTTGGGAAAACACAAGAAACAAAACTAAACTGTATCTGAGAAGTTCATCTTACAGATTCCTGGGTGGATTATCTCCTCATGTCTTTCACATCCTTCTGCTTTTTACGTTAGCAACCAAAATAGCCCAGTTGTTCTGATGCCTGCCCTAGACGTTGTATTACGGATTGCACTGGTGTCCTCCAGTCCTTGCAGAGGCTTGCTTTTACCTGCTGGGAAATGGCAGGTAATTCTGGTACTTCAGAATTAGCTCACTGTTGCTCTGGGGCTGGCCATCCTTTTTAGCACGATCTTTTAAGATGCACTGTGGTTCAGATACCCAGCCCATCTTTTAACAACCACTACTTTTACTAGAAGCTCAGCTTCAGGTCTTGGGCCTTTTTTCTTTTTTTAACTGTGGGAATTTCCTTCTCAGAGTCTGCATTATCCTATAAAATACACTGAACATTGAGCAATATACATTTATTCAGTCAGTGACAAATGGTTCCTCTGTGGTTTGACGGATTTTGACTGCATGGGCAAGATTTAAAAGATCATCACTGAAGGTGGATAGCTAGACTGACACATGTGAAGGTGCCTGAGGAAACACCTATAACACAGGGGCAGATAAACCTCACCTCTGAGCTGGTAAGACATGAATCGGCTCCAGTCTGGAAACCATGAAGCCATAGTAATATCCAGGATAATATATAGGTTGAATATTGAGGATATACATTCACTGGAGCACAACACTGAGACAACATGGGTATAATGGCATTTCCACCCAGCTCAGGACTTCTGTAAAGAAACTTGAATTTGTCCTTTTTGCAACTTGGAGGTGCCCCGAATTTCGGAGGACCAGTGTTTAGTGTTTTCTGACAAATCAGCTGCTGATTTTGCTCCTTACTGTTAAAAATACTGCTAACTCCATTCACCTGCATATACACACTTCAGTCTCACGTGTTCCTACCCATTCACCAAGTGCACATACAGTACATGCAGTGCTGTTTCTCCCATGAAGTGATCTTTGACAAGCTTGTGCAGCAGGGACAAAAAGTAGGCTATGCAAATGACTCAGAAATTAGGATTTTTACAGGACTGACAGCTGACATCATCAATTATTGTACAAATAGGTTCCACTCTTACTGGAATTCACAAGGGAAACTCATACAGTGATTAGTGTTGCTTTCAGTAAGGCCAACCTCAACAGCTACAAAAATGACTAAGACAAGCCAAACTAATTGTTGTTTATAGATGTCTGATGTCTAAATGTCATGTTGGAAATCACAGTAAACTGCTTTCCTTACCATAGACAAGAAAAATAGATTTTATAGGTCTTTTATAGTATTAAAGAATTTTTTTGGTTTTCATTTCCAGGAGAGGTCAAATAAAATAGTCCGAGGGACTAAAAGCAGAAGGACAAATGTCTTTAAAGACCAAACAGAAATTACCCCATAATGTCAAATTAGGTTAAAAGGTAGTATTGCACTAGTAAGATGTAAAATAAGACAGCCCACTAGATGGCCAAAAGCTTCAAAAGCAACAGGGTGTTGTTGTCTGAATATTGAAGAGGTAGGCATTTTCAATTACCAACAGGCTTCTGATATTCTTCAGTTTTATCAACGGACATTTATTAATGGATAGAAAAAAGCAAATTTGTGCAGGTGCATTAGAAAAATAATTATTCTGAAAATCAATAAAACAACTTTTACTGAGTTATACCAGACTTACGATACTCAAAAGATTTACTGTCAGGTTTAACCTTTGGATATCTGCATAGAGTTATCATAAAAGCTGATGTCCATTGTCCACTCATGGAAATAGGTAAAAAATGCTGTCCTTAAAAGTCATGGCAAATTCTGATTTAATATATTTGCAAATTATCAGTTTTATCTCTTACATTCAGGTATAGTACCATCTTGTCTGAGTGTGTGAACGTCAATTCTGCTTTAAGACAGTTGCTAATCCTACTTCCTTTAAAGCCCTGCTTCTTATTCTTTATTTATTACATTCTGTGGAACTTCAATCATTAATAAATAAGAGTATTCTTATACTTGTAATTCAGTTACAAGTGCATTAAAAAAGGTTGCAGTCTTTGCAAGGAGTGAAGGTCTGAACACCTGTCAGAGACAAACTGTAGATGGGGAAAACTGATCACCTATGAATGAGAATATACAATGTGGCTGCCTGCAGCAGCAGCAGGAAACTAGACATGATGGCCGAGAAAATCACTGTCAGAGTACCAGGCTTTGATTTCCTGACTCTTCAAATAAGGTGATGAGTACTTTACTTGTTGGTCTAGAAAGCAGCAAGCTAGTAAACTTCCAGCATCATATTTGTGCAAAACCCAGCTATTCTGCTGCAATAGTTTAGAAGCCAATCTATTTTGTGCTAATTTTATTTTTCTTGCTCTTGCATGACTTCTTCACTCACAAGGCAGTCTATATTTTTAAGTATGTGACTGCTGCTTATAATAAAGCTAATAAAGAGACACTGATTCCAGAAAGGTTCTTAACATGGAAAAATCCACATAGAGAATAGACCATAACGAGCTAGTTTTTTAAGGGAAACTGGAGCTAAATGGTGGCTAAATTATTCTTCTCTTCCAAAACCACTTTAAAAAGTCCAATGGAAAAATAAACCCTCTAGAAATGTTGTTTTTGAAAAGCTATATTCAAATATTTTCTTGCTGTATTCATGCCTGTGGCATTAAAATTAGACCAAATGACATAGCAGCAGTTGGTTATATTGGCAATTAGGTGTTATACCTCTTCCATGTAGTGTGTATACCATTTTCAACTTATTTCAATATGCACATAAACAGAGAGCTTTAAATTTTCAGGAAACAAGTTCCCTAAGTGCAAGCAGAAGTAAGGCTGAAGAGGCCAGTTTACAGGGTGAAAAACTCATAGCTTGATGACAATGTAATCTCATTAGTTTCTCCTCTATTTATTTCACATACATAAAAGAGCTGTTCCCATTAGTGCTCCCATTAAGCTCTTGATCCACCTGACCTTGTATACTACCTCCACAAGCTTTCTCCAAGACACAGCAAAGATTTCCCAGTAAATCCCAAACTACCTTTCTAGCTGGCAGTTCAATGCCTCGTGGCATGGGGGTTAGTTAATCGCAGCAAAAGCGGGGGGATAGTCTGGCAATGGAAAATCTTCAGAAGGGTAGGGCGGTTTAAAATGGTAAAATCTGACTATTTCCTCTGTCTGCAGCTGATCCTACCCCCAAGTAATCCAATGGGAGAAGAAATTGGCTTAATTTAATTAAAGACAGCAAATTAGCCTTAATTACTCTGCAGAGGATGGTTGTATGGGTACTGTTTCCTGAAATTTAAACTTCCACAAGAAGCTAAAGGAAAAACTTGATTAAAGCTGTCCATAAAACTATTTATATGTGGAATTAAAATTGCAGTTCTGCATCTGTTAGCTCACAGTAGTAACTAGATTATGAGTCAGTACAAATCAGCAATAACGCAGGTTGTGTGTGGTAACAAGAACTCAGTACTGGACCAAGGTAAGAGGCTGGTGTGTTTGTTTCAGTCTGGGAATGCCTGAGTTCCACAGATGTTGCTGATGTTGCCATGTCTAGTGGAGAGACAAGTATGATCCTTTTCAAGGCAGAGGGACAGTATCTACTCCTTTTCAATACGTGCTCTTTGGAAGGAAAAGAATAGTATTGGATGCATCTGTTTACACAAAGTTTTAGGAAACTATGTATAAAAACAAGCACTTCAGGGATGAAATGTCAGGAAACAAACACAGTATGGCACAACAGTAGAAGGGAGGATTTCATTCAGCCAAGGCTGGAACTCAAGCCCTACATTGTATGAGGAGGCAGGAGAAAGCAGCTGAACGTTTGGAGTCGGCACAGCAGCTATCTCCAAAACTGACCACATTTCCTGAAAGTGGTAAATTGCATGAAATTTGAACAAAGTGCCCCACAGGATCGATATGTAACAGTAGAGTTGGAAGCAAGGGCTGAAGAAATCCTAAATGTAGTTACACTCTCTCTTTTGCATATCTCTGCAATTGAATTTCATGAATGGGAAAGCATTTGAAGTTTGCTTTGCATTGTTATTACTGACCAAAAATAAACTCATTTCCAAGGAAATCACAGTGTGCCACAGAGGACCTGTTAAAACAAAAGCAAAAGGAATAGAATTTGAAGCATTCCTGATCTCCAAATGATTTTATTGTCACTGTATTTTATCATCATGTTCCCCCATCAGGTTGAAAGAATGCTCCATGGAAATAGGTTCCTGATCAAAAAACATGGCATTGTTTCTGTTCTTTCACATTTGCTTTCCATTTCTGACTGCTGAAAATACACGAATGTGACAGGAAAAACGTACCTGAACCACACTCACACACTGGGTAGTTTGTACTATGGGGAAAATTGGCTACAGAAGACATCACTGGCAATTCTGCTGTCAGCACCCCTCTATATTATCAAGTATAAAGCACAGCACTGACAGGCTCCGAAGGCTGCGGAGAAGTGCTTCTCCACTGGTGGGACAATCATTGTGTTGAAAGTTCAGGGTAGCATAAACAATAAAAGACAGGGTAACCTGCAGGCTCAGATGCTCACTTCACAGAGCGATCTGCTCCACGGCTGAATTCACACTGATTTAATGCAGAAAACAGTAATTCTGGTCCCTGATGCTCCATTTGTAGCTGGAGAGTTTGGCACAAGTCTGCTCTAGGATTTTAAAATGGTACCCCATCATGAATTCTATTTAAAAAGCAATGCAGTATAGCAGTCAACAAGGTGCCTCATTAGTTCTGCAGAGATGCTCAGCAGGCCATACTCCTTTCTGCTCTAAAATAGCAGGAATTAGAGCATAACAGAAGAAAAGTGGCTTTCTCTTTAAACAAAACCCAAGCACTTCCTTTCCATCACTCACCCTTTGTTGTTTCATATCTCTTTGCTCCTCTTAGGGGCTCATGTCCTTTCACTTAAAGAAAGAAAATATTTTTTCCCTATTCTTCTTAGTTATCTTTTGAAAATGTGATAGAAAGAATGAATACTTTGTTTAATCTTCAGCTTTAAAGTGACCAGATATCCAGACAGAGCCAACACAGCCCTGCTCTTACACCACAGTAAATTCAGCATAAAGTTCCTGGGTAAAAAGGGCATGATTATACACATTCACAACTGGAGGATCTTGTCTGCTACAGGATCACACCACACTATTCTACAGCACTTTGTTCACATGTCTGTATCTACAATGTGCCAATAAAGTGTAAGTAGAGTTATGTCACCTGGCACAGAAAAAGTTAAGAAAAAGAAAAGCAAGTAAATGTCTTGCTTTTATAGCAAGTAAGAGGTGTTTTAATCTGTACTAAATATGGGACTTCTTCAGATTTATAGCAGATTTCATCTCTTAAATCTGTCTTTTAGTAAATCCATCAGGGAAGAGCCTGACTGACTGGTGGTATCTTATACCAAGTCTTTTGTGCACCACTGCTATTACAAGGGCAGCACAAAGGGCCAGGTGAGGGCATTCCCCTGCTGTGTTAAGCACTCCTCAAGAAGAAAAAATTGAGACACTTATTTCAAGGAGGAGGGTGTGGGTAGCAATGTGTTTTATACACATATTTATTATGAGTTTGGAAAAGTTTTTAGATTTTGTACTTTCTTGAAAACGTTTGCCCAAATCAGAAAGCAAAGAGAAAGACCCTAACTTTTTTTTGGTGTGTTAAAAAAATCCTCATAAATTTTGAATACTCCCAGTAAGGTATATTAGAAGAAATGCATCATTGCCATCTACTAATCCCTTTCTTCAGTTTAATATTACAAAGAATAACCTCTCCTATTTTAATATTTAAATCATGTTATGTAATCTTTGTCCCCAGTGTAAGACCAGCACGCTGTTTCTCCCTACAGTGTATTTACTAAGTTATTGATATGCATGCTAGTCTTACTCACTCACCTCCTGAATTCCTGTTGCCTATAAATATTCTGAATGAGCTCCTGGAGTGTTTGGTTTTCCAGAGCACATATATCAAACAGGGACAGTAAGGCTGCTGCTTACTGTCAACATCAGAATGAATATTTCTGCGTAAAGGAAACAAATGGGATGGTTTAAAGCTCCCCTCCTCATCCCCAATATAGCATTTGCTGCTAAATTGGTCAACACAAATGCTGGGAGACTGGCATTGACTATCATAACAGAACACAACCAAAATCACTGAGGAAAATACTGTCACTTATCTGAAAAGACAGAGGATAGGAGTGGGCAGAAAAGGGGGATCCAAACTAAAGCATAAGCTTCCAGCCCATCTATTATCTTGTGGAGTGTGCCTCTTAATTATGCAGCTTCACCATAACATACAATCCTAACTATATTTTATCTAATACTTGTGAATTTTTTAGTTCCTAAAGAAAACAGATTTTATATAAATAAAAAGCATAAAGCATATCTATGTATACCTGATTAAAACATATACTTATGCATATTTCTACCCTTCTCCTGTAACTACCTCTCATGGCACACAACGTGCCACAAACCTGTGCCACCCTTCTAGGCGGTGAGACCTTTGCTTTCTAGCTAACTGAAAATTGCCAAAATTGGTGAATTAGCCTATGCTGAGCTCCATTCTGCTGCAACTATCATGCTCTCTGTACCCGAGCTATCTCATTTAAAGTTACCTCAGATATGTCTACGCACTACTTACAGAGATTGCTGGGTTGATGCACGTATCATATCATCTGAGTAATACCTTACATTTTGAGTAGTCTAATTTTCTCCCGTGTGACCTCCTATAAAGTGAATTGTCATTATTATGAAGAGTAATAGAGCCAGGTCAAATACGGATTTGGCGTATACATTTACAATAGTCATTACAAAAGCAACATATGGAAAAAAAAATGTTGGCGGCTATCAGCTGTGTCCTTTCTACTCTTGTGAACATCAGAAAACATTTTGAGAAGGTAGCATGCTAATCTGCTTGAATGCCACGTACACTTAGGAAACAAATAGATATGTCAAGCCTCACCATACATTTCCTTTTTTTGTGAAACTTCTTTCCTAAGAAATAAATTTCAGCACTTGGCTGAACTAGGTCTGAAAAGGGAATTCTTACTGAAGAGAACTGAAAGGTGTTTTTATGCTGCTGTTTTATACTCTCAAGTGGATCAAAAAGCTTTTACTGATAATTGTGCCCTAACAAATTAACTCTGAGATCAAGGTTTCTAAATGTGATTTTCAAAAAGGGCAGTAAGGAAAATCTGGGCATCTTGATCTTGCAAAAAAATATTCTTGCTGCTCTTCAGAGCAGCTTATACTTCACACAGTGGATGACTGTTTGTGCCTAGGGGTCTCCAGAAAGCTCCTTGTCCAGGGTGGTTTGCTTCTCTCCAAGCTACATAATCAGTAAGACATGGTGGCTGCTACATGAGGTATGCAGGTTGGCCTGCCTCAAATCCAAATAAAATCTCTAAGAGACCAGTCCATAACAAAGTGATAGGGACATACAGGTGACTTTGCAACTCTGTAAATCCTAAGATTTTGTAGAATGCTCTGTCTTTTCCACTTCATGGCTGCCTGCTAAATGGATTTGAGTTTCACAAACCCTACTAAAGAAAACCAACCTTCAGGAAGACAAATGCAGTCTGGCGACAACCATCTCCTTTTGGAGTTGATCTCTATGGGGACCTGCCTAAGTGATCATATTAGAGTGCATTTACAGTTTCTCATACAGTTTAACTTCATAGCTATGTGAAGACCATAATTCCCAGGCCTATTGTTACTGTTAGAACTCTAAACCAGCTGTATCTACAAAGAGCAGGAAATTGAGATTAATTGGCACCTTACAGTCCATGTATAGAATTGGTACGTGAGATAGGGGAGGGGCTGCTGAACTAGGTAACATCCATCAATTTCTCTTATTCCACCCACTTTCTTGTACAAATTTTGAAACTATGTTAAACAGAAGCAGAAGGAAAGCTAGGGATCCTATCAAACTGAACTTAGTGTGCATTAAATAACCAGCGTGAATGAGGGCCTCATTGCTTTCTCATACTTCACTCACCAGGGTACTTTTTTGGTTCAGACTCAATGACACAGGGACAAATATCACCAAAATTACTTTTTTAGCCTTCTGGTCTGCATCTCTCTTAAGAATACAGCTTGATTGCTTGCTCTTACCCTGTGCTGGCTTTGAAATGACATCTGAGTCTCTGCCTTACTAGTGGACTCACTAAGAAAATCAAAGGAAGCATCATATATGGGGCTTGAATAAGTCCTAGCCACAATGGGATATGGGACTTCTAGAGTGGCTTCAGTCTGTGAGAATCACCTGATGATATCAGAATCTCAGTGTCATTTAAAATACACAAGTGTGCACACACGCGTTTACAGAAATGATACAGGCATAAAAAAGTGAAATCCAGATTCCATCAAAGTCAATGAAAAAACTCATTTTAAATGTGCTGGAGCCAGGATTTCAGCCTATGAAGCTTATAATTGGAAAATTTAGCTGAATGATTTAAGACTGAAAAATTAATGCGTTACTGAGATATTTGAAGATCCTCATTAACTTCGTAATTCTGCTGACCATTTATAAGCCTAAAGATATCTACCCTTCTCTAACTGCTTCTCCAATAAAATAGGACTGAGATTTGAAAGCCAACTGGATCCCCCTCTGCCAGTAACTCCTGTTGCCTTACCAGCAATGCATATGCAGCAATGCAAATTCTGTTAACTCATAACTCCCATTACCTTCTTACTCTTTAAGATATAATTGAGGGCTGTATCCAGCCTTGCTACAGCTTAATTTACAACTCTGTTGACAGACAAGCTATAAAAGAGCATCTGTAGATCTGCAAAGGAAAAAAGATCGATAAAGTAGGAGAAACATACTTGCACACTTGAGTTAAACAGTTATGCTTTGAACTGGATATGGGAAAGTCCAATTTTAAGAGTAAGATTTCCCTTACATGGAACTAAAGCAAGCCAAATGCTAGACTGACGCTTTGTGATCTAACTTGAGTGTATTTTGCAGGCCTAAGTCCTTTCCCTTCCTCTGTGGAAGAAGTGAGATGCATTAGCCCACTCCCCAGTATATGTTTACATCTTCCTTTCCTTAACTGCCCTGAAATTGTTTTCCCAGCTGCTTCCAGTGCTTGATCTGAAAGGGAACAGCAGCCTAATGGTCATGGACTTGCCCCCTTTGCACAGAGTTTAGGCAGGAGAGCACTTGCACTTCCCTTATGACATTCTTTGCCTTGGAGCAGGTATGCAGCTTTCTATAGCTAATCTCAAAGGTCACTCCATCTTTTCCTGCTCCCTGTTAGAAAAAGTAGCTTTGAAGTCAGGGAACACTGGAAAGACGTATTTGCAGGGGAAGGCATTTACCTTCCCCTGTCCTGACCATCACACCTTACAAAAAATAGGGGTTCTTCTTGAGTGATTTTGACTTCCCATTTTCTAGCTGCTCAACTTATCAAACACACATCAAACAACTGCGTCATTGATGTTAGATTCCCACATGCAACTCATGAAGGGTTCTCTGTCACTCACAGAAAGGAAAGTGGCATGAGGAACAATCATGAAGCCAAGAGAAGGCAGGCACAATTCGTGCCTCATGCAATGCTGCTTCTGCAGGGGCTCTCTACCATCATGTTTTACCTGTTTTTATGAAGTTGTATGCATCTGCTGTAGTCTGGGCTCAAAATTTCAAGGGACAAAGGAATGTAAAGCTCTGCTATAAACAACAATTGTGTGCAACTGCCAGTCTGAACTCCACTGAAAAGGAGAACTCAAAGCAGGAGTTCCTTACCCATGTTTCTAATCCCTGCAAGCTGTACAAGAGGTTTACATAGTGACTGGATCCGTTATTTGTCCTTTTGAGAAGCACTGCACAGGCAAGAATGGTTGCTGAACTGTTCCCACAGTTCTGCTCATGTTTTGTCAAAATAGGAAGTAAGCAGGAAGCAGAGGGTATTTTTTAATTAAGTGAATAGCACAGCTAACAATTAGGACATCCCCTGAAGATGAGAAGGGGTTTTTTTGCAACAAAATGAAAAGGGAATCGAAGTCAAGAATATTTCTTAGTGAAAAAGACTGATATGACCATCCTGAGGCAAACTGTCATTGGTGTAATCAGAAGTAGTAGCCGTCAGAGGATAGGAATAGTGTCATAGATTGCCTAACAGAACATGACAACTTGGTTCATAAATAGCTGCTTCTGTGAAAACAGATCCTACAGCAGAGGCAAAAACATATTGTAAAGGAAATCAACTCTATGTTGTGCTAGCCTTATTCTAATTAACACACTAGTCCTCAAGCAAAAGAAGCCCTCTTCTGCTGCCCACACTCCAGATTTCTGGTGTCTCGTATCTTTTGAAACAAAAAAGACAAGGTTCATTTTTCTGGATGAAACTGATCTATCAAATCAGTATAGTCAAAACTACTTCATAAGGACACAGACTCTGCCCTAGCAGCACCAACTAAGCAGGAACTTCAGTAGAGGCTGTTTTTCATCTCCACTTACTGTTTTTTTAGAAGATTGGAATAGCATGCAAGGATATTTCTGAGAAGTGCAAGACACCGCTGGGAACCAGGTCTATAAAAAGGAAATGAAGTATGAATAAAAAATTGCAGTGTATTAGAATGAATATGCACATGCAACATGAATCTATTCATTTTTAATGACACTTTTTATAACTGTCAGTGAAGTAGAAGGTTATGGATTTCTAGTTCTGAGAGAGTGATAATAGAAAATGATGTCTTCTTCAAATGAGGTCACCCTCATAGAGGGGGCACGTGCCCCAGTCAGCTAGATATTGCTAATCCAGTGCCCACAGTACTCACAGTACAGGAAAACACTGCATGTTCTTAAGATCTCTGCAAAGATGATCAGTAATTATTTAAGGAGAACTGATTAATTTTTGTGTATACCAGGCTATGTTGTCACAACGAAGCATTGTACTTTCAGCTTTTGGTGGAGCTGTGGCCTCTCAAATGGCACAGACACCGGTCACATTCCTTTCCATTTAATCCTTATTTTTCCTTGGTTCTATTGCAGGTTAAATGCAAGAAAATATTATCTAACATTCCTGCAGCATTAAATAACAGACCCAAATGCTAAGAGGTAGAAAAGAAAATATTTTGACATTTTACGCAACGGAGGTAACAGAGAATGGTTTCAGCACGTCGTTGCTCCAATAATTTCCTACGTTCATGCTGACAAATTTGTCCTGGATGATGACAAACTTATTGGTGAGTTTTAAGATTACTCTGTAACTAAGAGTATATAAGCCTATCCTGCTTTTTATTTGCCTCCCTGAGTTCACGTGTACACCTTCGCTCCTCCGTATCACAGCCAAATGTGATTTAATGCATCTCTGACGCAGTTCAGATCTTTCTTCTTACAGAAACGCAACAAGGGGTACCTAGAGGACCCTCGCAGGCTTTTTGGGGCAGCTCCTGCTGCCGCCCCGCACGGGTACACCGGGAGAGGCGACGAGGGGTTAACCTCCCGGCTGCGGAAAAGCCCCCGAGGCTGTGAGAGGCCGCGGGAAAGGGCGGGAAAGGGACACGGCTAATGGCTCCCAGGCGCCCTCCGGGGAACAGGGAGCAGACACACGGGGAAAAGAGACTTCTGAGCTGCGGAGCTGTGCCGGGGGGGTGCCAGAGCCTGCAGGCACCACCAGCCCTGACCGGCCCCAGCCCCAGTGAGGCCGCAGCCCTGCCGCTCTTCACCTCCCCACAGCCCGGCCCCGCCACGGATCCCGCCAAGCCGGGCCCAGCCCGGCCTGTCCCCCTGGGAGGCGGCCGATGCGCCGGGCCCTGCCCTTGAGCCCCGGGGGGACCTCCCGGCCCCCTCGGGGGGAGCCCGGTCCTGCTGCTCGTCCCGTCCCTGAGGGAGCTCGTCCCGTCCCTGAGAGGCATGAGGGCGGCTGAGGCCCTGGGCGCCCCAGGGGCGTCGAGGAGGGGATGCAGCTCGTGTGAGGAGACGCTGGATGCAGCCCAGCGCGGGAAAGCCGTGCCGTTAGGTAAAGTTATTTAAGTCCTTTTGTTACTAACCGTGAAAGCGACAGCGCCTCGTTTGGGCAGCGTGCTCGCAGAGGGGTCAGAGCTCGGCGGGTCGGGGCAGGCGGGCGGGTGTCGCGCCGCGGTGGGCTCGCCCGCCATGCCGGTCAGCTACAGCCCGCGCGAGTCGCGGTGTGGTGAGGCGCGCGGGGCCAGGCCCCTCTGCTCCGTACGAGTACGGAGCCGCACTGTCGAAATGCCGCAGCCGAGCTCGCGGGACGAGCGCCCCGTAGAGCGAGGGAGCGGGCGAGAAGGGGACGCTTTTTAAAAAAGTGAATTTTTCAGGGCCACGCTTCAGTTTTCTTCTGCTGTCCCAGCAGGTCAGCAGAAGGGTGGTTCAGCCAGGCTGAGGCGGAGCAAAAAAGTAAGGGAGAAGCCGCGTGGGTTGCCGAGCTGCCCCAGGGGTCGGGGACTGCCTCTGGCCACCCCGCTGTCGGGAGCCCTGAGGCGGCTGCTCTCTCACCGGTTGGCGGGACAAACGTCCCCTGCAACTGCAAACTGACCTAACTCACCTGAGGTGAAGCTTTTAAGGTTTGGAGAAGTTTACCTAGTGGCTATCACCGTAGCATTTTACAGAAATTTGCGTGTTCCAGGGCGGGGCACAAGCGAAGGTGCCAAAATATAGCTGTTCAAGTGCCATCTGTGGGCTCAGCTCTTTGATAAATATTTGTACTAAAGATAGATTGACAAGCCTACGTGAACAGCTAACTGATCTCTCTAATTTTAGTCATCCAACAGTTTCAGCTAAGGACTCTTCTTTCTTTATATTTTTTCTCTTTACCCCTCCAAGTCCAGTGCTAACAGACACATCTGCTTTCACATACCTTTTGAAGTTGTTCTGATAGTTTTATTTTAAACAGAATCTGTGGTAGTGTTGCTTGACGTGGCAGAAGGACTCTTTGGGTGCTCAGCGTGTTGCAAGTTAAAGGGTCTGCTGCACGTTTGGCTGCATGGCATACGCACACTTCCAGGATTTTCTTTTAAACCAAGATCAGTTGGAAATTTGTGGGCTAGGATTGCAGGACTGTTTCATAATTTAATTGCTTATTTTCTCTATGACTTGGATTTCTGCATGCAGCTCACCTCATGGGAGAGATATTGGGATCATTTCTGAGGCCTTTTGAAACAGTCTCATGAAAAGCAACTGAAAAATTAAGCATAGTTATGAAATGCTGCCAGGCTATCATGCAAAATGAAGATCAGAATACAGTGTGTTATAAGTGGCGGCGACAAATTATACGCCAGCCCGTGGACAATCCAATCAAAATTTATTGAAGCAAGCGGCGAACAGGCAAAACAGCGCTGGGCGGCCGGGGAGTCTCTGCTCTACCAAGGGGCGCGCCCCCAACCCCTTTGGAGTCCCCTTTTTATAGTCCGTGGGTGCCGGTTAAAGCCCAGAGTCCCGGCCCGCGTGGCCTTGTTCAGTGTCTTCTGCGATTGCGGGCCTGGTTGCTACGGGGGTCGTGGGATGAAGGTTGTAGTCTTCTTCTGCGTTTCTTGTCGTTTAGAGCATGCGCACCTCAAAATACTTCCCCATTAGGCACTGAAAGCCGCGCCATCCCGCTCACCCAGCAGGACCCTACAGTTACAAAGTTTCCAACTGCACCTGTTTGCAGGAGCTAACACTGCCTTGCAAAAGCGAACATACTGTGCAAGGCTTACAAAACCGGTTTGATTAACAAATACATAAGATGAATTTATCACAAGTGCTTCAGTCTCTGCTCCTGTCACCTTGAGAGGCTCGTCTGTATGTTACAGTAGGAGGGAGGGATGTCAGTAGTGGTGATCCCAGTTAAGGAGAGAAAGATTTTGGTTTATATAAAGGTGTTGTTGAATAAAAGAACAATTTGCAGTGATTGCTGCAAGAGAACATCATGATTTTCAATTTTAATAATATTCAAAATAGTCTAATTAAAATCTGAATTTTGTTTTGTTTTTCTTTCTTGGAGGAAAACCTGGAAGCTTGGGACTAGCAATTATAAAGATGAATAACTGCATAATAAATACTAATCTGAGCCTTGGTAATTAGACCCTGCAGCATTTTGATTTTTAAATGAGAATCTGGTTCTGAGTGGATACACAAGAAGGGCAAGTAATGTATAACAGATGTAAAGAAGTAGCTTACAGTCATGTTTGTACAAGACTGGTGTATGTGTGGTGTGCCTCAGTACAGAACTTGCCCTGTATTTTGCCACAGGGAACTTGATAACACTTATTTGTACTCAGCTATAATCTAAAGGCCCCAGTCATAACAGATAGGGGTTGGATGTGACAGTCTCGAACATAGTCTAAATAAGCAGAGTGCCTAGGACCTAGCCACAACAGCAAAGGAGCTTAGAAATTGGGCTTAGAAAGTCTTGTCCCTTGGGTCATGCTGTATACCTTACAATAAAACACAGGGCAACTAGCTGTTGAAAGTGAAGTTACGTGTGTAGTCACTTGCCATTTCATACAGTCAGTAACTATATTTGTACTACAAACTAAACCAGATTCAGGCACAGAGTGAGATTCTTTTTAGATTTTTTTTTAACACAACTTTAAATTCCTAGACTAGAAGCTGGATCACACTCTAATACTTAAAGAACAACATCCCCATCTGAGTTTCTTAAATTCCTAATCCTAGAATACCAGGAATAAGTATAGCAATTTATGTAAGCATAAAATGATTACTCTCTATTATGCTGCTGGTAATATAGATATGTAAGGGAGTATTCTCTGATGGATGTGTTGAAGATTATTAGAAATAAACTTCCTTCAGCTGGTTGTTCACATAATAGCACCTCAGTTGATTAAATGAACCTCAGCAAATTACTGCCTGGAGGCTAAGAAAAATCCACAAACGCAAGTTTAAATTCTGCATGAAAGAGTTTATGTGCAGCATGGATAGCTCTATTTTCACATCCTTTATTGAAATGAATGACTTTCTCAAGGGAAAAAAAAGAAAGAAATTTAATGAGGAATTTTATTGATGTGTGATATGCATTTAAAGAAAAATTTTGAAGACAGAAAAAATAATGAAAATACAAAAAAAAGAAAATCTAAACTGTTTTCTGTTCTGAAGCAACTCCCAGGAACTTAGTAAATTCAGGGTTTTAAAACTGCATGAGCTTTCACTTGTCAAACCTGTGATGTTTTCCCTCCATTTAATGTAGTGCAATTTTACAGCAATTGCACAGCAGATTTAAGTATACTAGAACTTATTTGGCTTAATTTTCTATCCAATATTTTGTCTTTCAGCTTATTTTAGTTTTGTTCTTTCAAGTTAGAATGAAGATCCCCCTTCTGTGGATAGAAGCAAACCCCAAATACTTCAGTATTCACGTCTTCCCTTTGACCTCTCTTATCCCATTTGCAAGCAAACCAGGCATCACTGATAAATTGAGCGCAGTGACTGGTGTTGTATTGATTCATTATTTTCTTGTACTTTTGCCATTGTATCCACGTGCTGAGACTTGATTTAGACCGGAATTCTGTTTGGCAGGACAGTCTGTCGTGTGCTTGCATGGTCTCTTGAAGAGCAAAGGTCCTACTTCCTACAAACTGCTGTAGAACAAATACCATTGCACATTTTAAAACCTAGTTCATTTAAGTGGAAATATATGCATAAGATTAAATATGAGGCTTGGTTGAGAATTAAATTTTTAAAATTCAAAAGCACTGAGGTATCACTCAGCCTCTTCTCTAATCTGAGCTCTGTGCAGGTACCTAGGTATTGGACAGGCTTATGTTTGATGTATTTGGTTTGTATTTCGCAAGCTTTGTTTTGGTAAAGGGCTTGTTGACTGATGGGAATTCTGAGTGTTTACTCATTTAAATGGCTTACATTCAGTGCTTCTAGACTCAGAAAAAATTAGCTTATGCCAGCTCTGTCCTGTTAAAAATTACGATTAGTCTGAATCATCATCTGATTTTTATCACTCCTATTTCTACTTCCTTATTTGGAAGGAGAACAATATACATTATATGTTCAACCAGTTTTTTCATCTTCTGTTACCTGCAGCAGGTAACAGCTTCCAAAACCAGGAATTCCTCTGGTTCTGACCTACTCCTTTACCTACGTTAGGTGCCCTTTGCCTTCCTCTTGGCTGTGTGCTCCCACTACTTATCTTCTTCAGACCCTCTTTGAGCTGATTCAAATAGCTAACCAAACATAAAAGTAACTCAGAAAAATAAAATGGATGTACTTTTGCTGCAGTAGCAAGCTGAATCAGCTAACAAAGGGGTTTAAGTGCACTGGTGCCAGGAGGGAGCTGTAGGAAGCAGCAGTATTTTCTCCTTCCACCACAAAAGACCTGGTAGTTGGGTTCAGTTTATTTGTAGGATCACAACTTGGATAGCTTCTCAATTCTTTGACTTGGCTCACTAAGTAGCAGGATAACAAAGCATTTAAATGGGGGAGGTTGCTGTGATTGCAACAGCCAGCGATGGGGTCAGGCTTGCACAGACACCTGTGAATTTATTCTTCTCAGCTCCCTTTCTTGCTGTTACTCTCTGCTTTTTGCTGAGTTAATTCTCTGCTACCTTAGTTGAAGTCCCTCACAGAGGGATTCACTGAATGCTGGTGCTGGCACTGGGGGCAAGCAAAGGGAAGGAGGTGGCTGTGGAGCACTCCTTTTTTAGTGACACCATGTTACAAACTCAGCTCTCTCTGTCCAGTTGAACTGCACAGTTTCATTAGTATCAGGCAGCAACTCTGTCTTAGTCTCGTGAGTTGTTGGGATGGTAACAACAAAGTGAGAAAATACATCTTGATAGTCCAGGTGGAGAGAAAAAGGGAGGGGTGGGGAGATGGGAAGGACCTCTCTCACTTGCTTTATTTCTTTCTCTGTGTAGCAGTATCCATTTCCATTGTGTTTCACACTTTTGATCTGATAACATGCTTAGTAGTGGCTGCTAACACAGATAGTAATGTAATAACTTGCTCTGTTCTCTGTCATCCAAGTTGGTTGTAACAATAAGTATCTTCAATTTTGGCTACTTAGTTTAATTCATTAGTTGGCAACCAACAAGGCAGAGCTAATAGCTCCTTTTTTTCCGTTTAAAGCATAGAGCCTGAGTTGACTTTGATGGATAATCCAACCCAAAGTTTAAGAACAGAAAATTAAATCCTGAGGATAGTCAAAATATTTATTAAAGCAATGGATCTATTTAAACCAGAAAATTTAATAAGATAATTGGAATGCATTTATTTGCATTCATCGCGGAGTCTTTTCCTCCAGCTTTAGCACTACAAATTATTTTTTCCCTGATACGGATATTTTGGTAACACAGGCATTTAAATCTAGATACCTTACCCTGTTCATTTAATTCCTGTCCTTTTATCCTGGCATTTTTTGTAGGATTTCTGGCCACAGTCAGTTAAATATCCAGCACTCTCATGGTACTTTATCTTTCAGGTGTATGAGCTGGGCTGATCCGATAGCTTTGTTCATCTTTGACTACAATACTGAATTACTGTCAAAATAAGCTAACTTATTTGCATCCACTTAATCCTACATTAGCCAGTAGTATAAAATAGTGTGGTAGTAACCTTATTGTTACTGGCAACTGGTATATGAGCAAGATTACAGGGTTTTAGTCCTAGGATAATGTAGTTTTATGGAGTAATCAGATGACGTGGAATGAGACTGAGCTGTTAAATAGATGATTCTTTGCTATCTTCACATCAAAGAGATGGTAAGAAAAAATTAGGTATGGCGGACCAGGAGGTGATTACTAGTGGTGGGGAGTTAAACACGTATTTGAAAAAAGTCCCCCTGACTTTTTTTTTTTTTTAAGCCTTCTCCTATTGTTTCCAGGAGAAGAATAGGATTTGGCAGCATTCCTCTGGAAATCAATCATTACAGCCTGGGTCCGAAGCCAAATGAAAGAGATAAAAATTTCTTTGACTGCCCAAGAAGATAATTCCCTGAGTGTGGTGTGTAGTCTTGGTGATAAAACCTGTTTCATTGCTAAGCTTTTTTTAAACACTGCTGTCGCACTAGGATTGGGGAGAAGCTTCAGAATTGTAATCATGAGCAAACAGACCTGTACTGCAGTGGGGCTCTTCCGCCTTTCTGTCAGTATGGTCACACTTTCTGAAGCATAATTTAATTTTGGTATTTGTTTCATATGTTGGTTTATTTCTCCGTATTTTTCACTGTTGATTTATTTTTCTTTTGTTACCCTTCTTTTATACTCAGTGATTTTTCTTTCTGGCCTTTTATTATGTTTACACAGATTTCCTCAAAGGCTCATAGGAATCCTAGGAAACTCTGCCTTCATGTAGAAAATATAAGATGTGCTATGAGGTAGGGGAAGTGCTTTGTTAAAACATCTTTTTCAAAAAATCACTATAGACTACTGCCAACAGCTTCTGTTTCACTTAAGTGCCTTTCATTGAGAGTCTGGTCTGTTATGTGACAGTAACCTTTGTGCATTTGAGAAAGCAATGCTTGTACATTGTAATTGTAATGGAATGGCATGCTTTCCACTTTCTTTCTAAAGCAGTACAGCTACAGCTCTACAGCTAGAGTTAACCTAGACATAAAGTAATCTTTGTTTAAAGAGGTACTCCATTTCTTCTTGCTGTGAATATAGCTATTCTCCTGATCAGGGTCATAAATATAAACACCCTAATAAGTTAATGCTTTCACTTCCACTACCCTGAACAATTTTACTCCAGTTCAGCTAGTTCTGATGACAGCCTCATAAAGCTATGTGGATACTGGAAGTTGCCCCTGGTGACTCTCAGGGTATTTGGTGCAGAATGCAATGACCCTGAGAGTCACCAGCAGAATGTACCCAATATACACTGGGTTGCATATTTATGAAAATCTATACCAGGATGTCATACACAGTATGTCATACGTATCCATACAAAGATAAGAAGGAGCTTATCAGAATATTATGGGGAGAGAACCCAATCCGGATGATGAGCCCTTCCTCAGTTTAAAAGTAGAACTGTTCAGATAACCCACTTAATTTCAGTTGGAATCAGAAAGAGAAAATGGATAGCATGTTTAGCTTAAGGGAAGGTATGTATGGAAAATTCTTGATGATTTATTTTAACTTGTATCTGGTAGTGGAAATCATTTTTTTTCCATGTTGGTACAATGAAGTCCTTAAACACATATTTTTGATCTCATATTTCCAGAATAAAGATACAGATTTTTGCATAAGAAGCTGACGCTTATCAGCTGATAAAGGTATCCGCTCTCACCTAATCATATCTTTAATTCCAAGAAATTCAGATGTGAAATCTCATCTCTGTTCAAAGACTGATAAAGCTGTTTCAGTCCAGTGAGACATTCTCTGTATTAACATCTGCTATCTTGTCAAAATTAGGTTTAGATAGAGCAGATCACTTCTGTGAAAGTGAGATGTCCAGATTCCCAATGAGCTAGCATTTGTATCACGACCTAACATTAAAGACACTGTTTTCAACCTAGTATGAGATGGAAATTATCGTTACAGAAATTGACTGAATGCCTAGCTGGCTTCATAGCAAAACATTTGACTAATTGTTACAGGAACTCTCCATGTGGGAATTTCAGACAGTCTAGGAGATTACCTGCAGGCAGCCCTTGCAGTGTATAGGACAATTCATAGGTACTATTTGCATGCCTCAGTGTGTTGATTACCAACCCTGGGAGGAACAGGGGACAGCTGTATTTAAGAATTTGGCAGAACAGCAGTACAGGGAGACTCGCCCAACCCAGATGAAGACACCAGGGACCCTTGTTGCCGTCCAGACAGCAAAAGACCTTTCTGTTCAGGAGATTCTCCATGCAAGTGTTGTTACTGTACGCAAAAGATCCCAGTAAATTAGGGCTTTTAGTAAACACTCTGTGTCTGTACAACACTAGAGAAAAGTTATATCATGATATGAAGTTATACTAAGATTTGAGGGCTTTGTCTCAGACCTTTTCAGTTTGATTTATGTACTATTGCAGATGTGCTCCTGCATATGGTTCCTTTTGAAACCAAATAATGCAATAGAAGACACATTTCTGTGTAATACATGTCACTGATTATAGATGGCATATTAATACGCATCAGTGGAAGAACATTCATGAGTGAATTTTGTTAATCAGTTGCTCAGTGCATGCTAAATATTGTTGCTGATTCACTGTAACCAGATTTAATGTTATACTGGTTCATCAATAAGATTTCTGTTAAGCAGCCAAGTCTGTAGCCAAGTATTTAATACAGCTTTTTTTCTTTACATTATTCCTGAATAATTGAAAGTCCTAGAACTAATTCCAGGTCTCACAACTCCCATAAAGTATGGCCAAAGTCTACTAGTAGGGAATGTAGTTAAATCTTGTGTTCATGCCCAGGTTGTATGGACTCCTCAGGACAGGAAAGACATGGACCTGTTGGAGCAGGTCCAGAGGAGGGCCACAAAAACAATCAGAGGGATGGAGCACCTCTCCAGTGAAGACAGGCTGAGAGAGTTGGGGTTGTTCAGCCTGGAGAAGAGAAGGCTCCAGGGAGACCTTATTGTGGCCTTTCAGTACTTAAAGGGGTCTTATAAGAAAGATGGGGACAAACTTTTTAGTAGGTCCTGTAGCGATAGGACAAGGGGTAATGGTTTTAAATGAAGAGAGGGTAGATTCAGACTAGATTTAAGGAAAAAATTTTTTATGATGAGGGTAGCGAAACACTGGAACAGGTTGCCCCGGGAGGTGGTAGATGCCCCATCCCTGGAAACATTCAAGAGCAGGTTGAACGGGGCTCTGAGCAACCTCATCTAGTTGAAGATGTCCCTGATCATTGCAGGGGGGTTTGGACCAGATGACATTTAATGGTCTCTTCCAACCGAAACTATTCTATGATTCTATGCTGAATTCCTAAGAGTCTGTACCTGTGAGTGGCATTCACCACTGATACTTGTCTGCATGTAGTTAATCTCTTCTTAAATTTTGAGTTAGGTGAGGTTCAAGACTTGGCCATACTACAAAATTCAATATTAAAAAATGATTAGCTGCAGTAATTAGCTGATGTTCCTGCTAACAAATAATCTTTTCAGTGTCACGTCACCAGCTTGTATGGTCTGGTGAAGAAAAGATGCTCAGGACCGCACCACTGACTTTCATAGAATCACTGAGTCACAGAATGGCTGAGGCTGGAAGGGACCTCTGGAGTCATCTGGTCCAAGCCCCCTGCTCAAGCAGGGCCACCTAGAGCCAGTTGCCCAGGGCCATGTCCAGGTGGCTTTTGAGTATCTCCAAGGAGGGAGACTCTGCAACCTCTCCGGGCAACCTGTTCCAGTGCTCAGTCACCCACACAGTAAGACAGTGTTTCCTCATGTTCAGATGGACCCTCCTCTGTTTTAGTTTGTGCCCATTGCCTCTCATCCTGTCACTGAGCACCACACAAAAGAGCCTGGCTCCGTCTTCTTTACATAATCCCTTCAGGTATTTATATAGATTGATGAGATTCCCCTGAGCCTTCTCTTCTCCAAGCTAAAGAGCCCCAGCTCTCTCAGCCTTTCCTCACAGGAGAGATGCTCCAGTTTTGCTGGACTCTCTCCAGTAGTTCTATATTCCTCTTGTACTGGGGATCTCAGAAGTGGACATAATACTTCAGGTGGGACCTGGGTTCTGCCTAGAGAACTGCTAGATCTTCTGGGGACAGGGTCCAGGATTATCAGGGAACTCCTGGGCAGCAATCTCCCAAAGGCCAGCCAAGAGAGGTGGCAATCTCTGGGTTGTGCTTAGGGAGCTCTTCTTCCAGGGTAAAAACAACTTTTAACTACTTAACTAATTTTGGAAAGAGGAGATGATGTATCGGTGTGTTTTTCTAGGATTTTTCTTGGCAGATGGGACCTTTCTGGCTGATACCTTTAATCCTGTTTTCTGGAAGAGGATAGTGGCAGTAGAAAGCTGCTTCAGTGAAGGGCCTTAGATAGGATCAAGGCAGGAACAGTAACACCATCACAAGCAGACTCATAGATATGAAGTGACAAATGCTCCCAGAGTATGTTTACAGGCATGCAAATATCTTGTCCACTGTGCTTGGTCCAAGATTTAAAAGCAGCTCAGCTGCAACTGTACTAGGAGACATTAAATATATGGTATTACTCATCAAGTCTTTTTGCCATCACCCAAATTTTCTAGCTGCAGGCACTGAATAATTTCACCACAAATTCTGCTGCTTCTCTAGCACACTTGAGTATCAGGTGAAGCTCATGACTTCGTTTTTCGTATGAGCACTGACAGAGTCACAAAGGCTTATTCTGAAACATTTTGTCTGGAGTAATCAACTGCTGTCTACTGTAGCAACATTTTACTAGACCCAGCTACAGGAAGGCAGCAATCAAATACAGAATCTCTTAAGTCTCCTACCCCTTACTCTCACATTAGGCATATAAAAATAACCAGGTTTATCCATACTGGCATTAATGGTATTTATCTACATACTGAACTGCCTAAAGAATGATTGCCCCAATATGACTGGAAGGGCTGTGGTGGCTCTTTAATGACATTTTCCAAAAAATGGTGCCATCCATGTTTCTGCACCTGATTACGTATTTTTACACATGATTTCTGTTTTTTCCTTAGAGTACCAAAGTATAGCTTTTTTGTCTGTTCTCAGTTTTGAAGGTCTTCACTATAATATATTAATGTATATTTCTAAAACAGTTTACACACTGTATTAAAAATGTGCTTTAAAAGTTATCGGTATTACACCTTACAAGAAAACATATCAGTAATGTGCATGTTAATTCCTGTGCTGTCCGTGAGGATGCAGTCAGACCTTTAGGGTATGTACTCCTCACAATACTAGACCAAGCAAATGTTCTGACTACCAAAGTCCCAAGTGTAAAAGGATCCAGTAAGATAATTCTACTGGTGAAAAAAGGTGGGTAAACTCAAGCTGGTTATCTTTTCAGGCAGCAGCCTAATGGGCATTGCGGGCAGGCTTTAAATCTAATTAATGCAGCAACCTAAATATCATGCAGTAGAAGACCATTTTGTGGAAAAATGGCAGTAGTTAAGGAACCTTAAATGTTATGACTCAGCAATCTTAGGTTCAGCAATAAATCTTGTTTTATCACCAAGGTCAAAGTAGGATTCCAGAATATTTTGCTCTTGAACACAAATGTAAGAGCTGATATACTGGCACAGGTCAAAGACCTATGTACCTTCTGTCTGACAGGAGCCAACAGGAGATGCCCTGGTTAACAGAGCAGTCCTTCCCTAGGCAAACTCTTCAGCTTCCAACAGTCGGAAATTCAGGGACTTCCTGAAGTGCTTTCCTTTCTGTTTAATAGATACTGATATAAGGCCTCAATACATATGCATAATGCTACCTGCCCTCTGTAACACCAAATTCTGGAATATTTCCTATGGCTAACTTTAAATCTGTTATTTGAAGATTTAACCTGGTGTCCCTAAGTTCCAGTACTGTCAGAAACAAGGAATAACTATTCATTATTGCCCTCACTATTCACAATTTACAGATTACCTTTACCTAATATCCTTAGTCATTTATTGTCCAGGCTGAGATGTTCTAATCCACTTAGTCTTTCCTTCTCCAAAGACCTTACTGTGCTTCTCTGATCATGTGTGTCACCACTTCTGCAGCATTTCCAGGTATGTCTGAGATGGGCTGATCACACAGAGAAGCCGCGGATGAGATGTGGGAGCCCAGTGGATAGATACAGTGATATAAAGAGGCTTCCTATTTCACCCCTAACAACTCCTTTTTCTGTTCCTGAGAGTTGAGGTTAAGTCTGCAGAAAACTGTTGTATTAGGTTTACGTGGGTTTATGTTTACTATCCATGGTGACTAAGATCTTGGTCCTAGTCTATTGTCATGTGCATATAGTTAAATTGGTATTTCCCACTGCTGATTTCTGATTTAATTCAATCTGCTATTTTTTCAGCTGGTGGTGTGATATCTTTGTAGCTCTGTGTAGTTGGTTTGGTTCAGAGAATCCTGAACAAGTCCAGTAACATCAGCCACCTTTTGTCACTGGAGTGTCCATCCTCTCTTCCAAATGTTGTATGAACATGCTGAACAGTGTGATCCTTGAGAAATCCTGAAAATAACCTCACTTTACCATGGAACCTGATAATGTTCTTGTCTTTTAACCTTTTGCTCTAGATTTCTGGCTTGTGAAAAATTTGGGGATGAAAAACTGTTCTGAACAAATTAAATACATACTTATTTTCTATTGAACTAGTAATCCTATCATTTTGGTCAGCTATATAAAAATGCTTTCTGGGCTGCTTAAAGTTGTTAAATGGTGTTTTGCTCATAAAATTGAGTGATTTCTTTCTGCAATACACTGCCTACCTTAATGTGTTTTTTGAGGGGGAGAAACAAGGGAGGGGAAAATAGACAAATAGGGGAAATGCTCTAGGGAGAAGACAGGAGACAACTGTCAATTATCAAGTACCTCCACACAAAGCAACACTTGAAATCAGAAAGGCACAACCCACGTGGATAAAGCCATTCCAGCTGACTTCTCGTATATATAGACACGCTCTAAGTTGCCTGCCTTGCAGATACTACTCTTAAGGATACTCTTAACTCCGCTGATATTCCGCTGTTGATGTCTGTCTTTGTTTCTCAAGATTTGCATCATCTCTCTATACTCTTGCCTGTTTTTAGGTGGCATCTGTTACATCTTTATATCAATGAATTCAGAGCTCCTAAAATCAATGAAACAGTTACACTAGATTGTATTGAACTGGTGCAGCTGCACAGTTCTGGTGGAACGTAAGATCCAGTTTAGAGCATGTGATACTGTGGTCTGATTTCAATGATTTTCTTTAAGAAAAAGACCCTTCAGGCTTCAAACATGTATGGAGGACCCTTTGATTACTGTGCTGTGGTATTCAAAACCGATAGACCAAGAAAATAACAGACTCATTTTTGTCACACAGAAGGCCATGCGTCAGAAATAGATAACAGGTTTATTTGAGAATGTCCTTGCACTCATGTGTGATATGAAGCTGTTTAATGTTCAGTAGTGTTTTCTGTCAAGTCTTACATTCTGGAGAAGCCAAAAAATTGTAGATAATTTTTTTTTTTTTTAAATGAATAACTTGAGTATTTGTCCAGTGATGCAGAAGAGCTGATGATGTCACTGTGCCTAGGAAAAAAACAATGATCTTTTGGGAGGTTGCAGCTGCACAATTCTATGGAGATGTCTCTTAGTTTCTCTTGCATGCCTTATTAGCATTTACTAAATAGCATTAGGTGGGCACAGTTGGTGAGTTTTGTGAAGGTTATTAAGAATCTAAGTGGGAAATTCAGAAAGAACACTGTCTTTTCTCTGGCAGTTAAGTCTTCTCTACAATGCAGTTACCAAAACACTGTCATGTATCTGATTTTGAAATGATATGAATAGTTTTATACCCTAGGTATACAGCTTTAACTTTAAACATCAAATAATTTGGCTGCTTCCATAATTTTTATTTAAAAGGTCTTATGTCCAGTTTATTTCTATGTGAGTAAGATCAGTTTTTATGTAAGCTCTTGTATTTACTTACAATATGCTTTTAAGTGAGGATCTGAATATGTTTGCTGAACATTAGGGAACAACAAACATATTACTTCTCATTATTACATGTAAATAATTTCTGCAAAAGATTATGTCATAGTGAATGATCTTCTCTATGCAGGATTTTGTACAAGATTGGATTTTGTCTCCTTTTCACTTGCAATGCTAAGACAGAAACTTATTTCCTAGCTTTGCACATACTATAGCTACCAGCTGATTTAGCTGACCGCTCTTGTTAAGCTCTTCCCTGCATCTCTTGATCACTATTAAGAACCTTTCACAGATAACTTTCTCTCAAGGCTTGGTAATTGTGTTGAAAGAGTTTTTGTGTGGTCTGTAAAATACATGGCTTTTTTTTTCTGGATTTGTTTTATGCTCTCAGAAAATGCACAGGATGCGTGTCCATCTGCCTAAAACCAGCCATCCAACATAAAGCTATGTTTATATTTTTGCTGCTTTGTTGTTTTTCTGTTATTTGCAATGCCCTTGACCTTTCCTCCAGTTGAAGATGCCAGTTTGTCTCAGATCTTATGTATAAAGAGAGCTAGGATAACACAAAACACACATAGGCAACTCTCTCCTTTCTGATAAGGATTGTATAGAGCCTTCTTCTGGAAAATCTTTCTTGCAAGTTAAAACTCTCAGTTGCAACTTTTGAGCTAGGAAACCCTCCAAAGTTGCAAATATTCAATGGCTTGGACAGTCAGGACACTTTTATTTGAAATGTGCATGTAACAGCTTTGCGTTGAGCATCCTTGCCTGAAAGTTTGGCTGTAAGCCTTAATGTCAGTGGATAAAGACAAAGAAATCTGTCGGGTTTAATTATCTGTGCAATATAACATCACCGAGGGAAATATTCTCCTCTGGCTCCTAATCCTCCTTATCTTTGGTACATGTTAAAGCAGAAAGGCTGAGTTTCATAAATTGCCTGAGGCTTATTATCATGGGAAGCCTGTCACCCATGATTAAATAGCAATGCAAGCCTGCGTTAGGAATAATTTGAAAATGTGTGTAGGTAGCAAGGTTGCGTTATACCTCATGTTTCTCAAATTGATGGTAGGCATAGGGCCTACTTTCAGATGCTTCACTGTTGTCATGCCTGTTGCTTCTGAAAAAAATATGTACCAGCCTTTATTATTATTTTTTTTTAAATAGAGCAGTAATGAGAATCATGTTGGTTGGACGGAGTTAATTCTTGCTGTCAGTACTTATATGTGTAATGTTTATTTTTGAAATAGTTTTGATTTTTTTTTTAAGATTCTAAACCACTTTTTTTTTCCACAAGTGCAGATATTCTAATTAAATAAAATGCAATAATGAAAGCAGTTCTGTTTTGAAATAAGCTTTTCAAGAAACTATTGCAAAGGGAGAATATAAAAGGAATATGTAAACTTTCTGAAGTAGGGTTATCAGCACTGAATAATTGCTAAGTAAGGTACAAATGTAGAAGTGACTGACTTAAAGTCAGTGCCCATTTATTTTCATTAGTAGGACACACAACTTGGATGGAGTTGTGATTTCGCATTAAGAGGAAATGACTAGACTGTTAAAATGCTTCTAAATATTCTAAATCATTGCCCCTGTAATGCACTGAGTCCTAGCCAACACTGAACACAGCCCTTGAACACAAATTTGATGAAGATTCAGGAACGATTTGATGAGGATTCAGAGGAATGAGCTATTCAACAACCTTGTAAACATTTGTCAAGCTTCATCCCAAATACATCAGTGTCTTTACCACATGGATAAAGGAGCAGGAAAACCAAAAGTCAAAGTGGCACCTAAAGAAAGAAGGTTTACACTTACATGTTTTTTTACGGATTGGGGTAGGAAGATCATTTCCCTTTAAAAGCCAGGCTGATATTATTAGTTTTGAATGTGAATTGCCTCTAGAGCTCACCTGACCTGCAGACCCTTTCAAAATACTGATCTGTTAAAGAACCAAGAAAAGTCACTACCGTGCATCAGTTCCTCTAAAAATGTTGACTGCTAGTTCAGACCTTGGACTCAGCGGTCCTGGGCTGGAGCTCCTATTTTGCTCTAATGGGCCAGTGTCTGTGTGACCCTCTAGGAATGTTGGGAAGATAAATACAGAGATTTTGCAACAGCTATATATAAAGACTTGAATTAGAAGAGGGTAGTAGACAGTGAGGAATATGTCTATTAAATACGTACCAGAACAGCTTTAGGGAGCTTACATGAGATCAGACACTGCTTTTCTTAATCACCTGTTAAATCCTCTCTTTAGTTTGTTGATACCCAGAAGTCCAAACTGATATCTATTTTTAGATACTTATTTGCGTCAGATATGAGGCCAAATAACAGTCTCCAGGGTTTACATCCATCTTGATTCCAGTTTGGATTGGCAACTTGACTGTTTTTAAGAGCAGAAACTTTCAGCCCCTGGAATGCACTCCCAAAGGAAAACCTTGCACCATAGACATTTAAAATGGGAACTGCAGCAGGCTTGACAGAGACCTTAGACAACAATCCTCCCCTGATTGTGCAGTGCACAAATAATGACTCTACCAGTTTATTTCTATTTCTGTCTCCCATAGCTTAATGATTGTGGTCTCTATGCCCCTGCTGCTGTAGTTCGTGTGTACTTTTTTTTTTTTTTTTTGGTGCTGCTCAGAGCGGGGAGGATGGATACAGTTAATGGCAGTATAATATTCCAGTCTTTACAGAATCAGATGTCACTTTGACATTTTTCTGACTTACTTGGTGCCTTTGTGTCAGCTGCCTTCATAAGCCCAAGGGGCAAGACTTGCTTCATTACTGTAAAGGGAATTTCAGGTATATAATTAGCAGGTGCTATGTTGGCCTGGTAACCATTTAAGTACTAAATTAAGAATCAGCAGAAAATTGAATTACTCGGATGTATAATGGTTACAAGGATCGCTTTTCTCACCTGTCAATTGCAATCTGTTCCACTGGCAAAACCAAACTTTGCTGGCAGAAGAATGCAACCCTTGCTGTTAGCTCCTGTTAGATGACATTGCAGGAATTTATTGAAAAGGGCAGCAAAAAAGAGTCTGCCCCTTGTTGGTTTTTCATGTCACCCCAGTAGGTGTACCAATGTATTAGTACCAATGTACTAATTCCAGTTCTCAAGAACACATTTATGCTTTGCTATTTTAGCTACCTGTTAACACTTACATGCTCTGGTTATTTGCTACATAACAATTTTGGCGATAGGAACCGGGTAGTGCTTAGCCTGCCAAGACTATTTAGATCAACACTTCCATGTTTATTTAAATATCCGTCATTGATGACAGCACGAGGATTGTCAAATTTTTCTGCAACAAAGATCATATGTGAAAAAGGTGGCATTCTGTCCCACCTTGATTTCTGAGTGCTGCATGAAGACCTGTGGGTGAAGTATGCAGCTAGCATGTTGGGCTTGGCTGGGATGTACTATGCTCTTTCTCTTTACATTGAGGTTTGCTCCATTTTTCAATCATTTTATTGCATCGTATCAATGCTCAGGCAAATAGAAGCATCTGAAAATAGACTAGTCAAACAGTTGATGCTGCCTGTCACAAATAATTGTCAGCTAATGGGATTCTGATGTTGGGCTATTTGCTGATGTGCACACAGTAGCAATGACTGCAGGTGATACAGAGTACAAGCCAAATGGTATTCATTTGCAATGGAAGAAGGCTTGACAAGTCTACTCCATCACTTGTGCTGGCAATAGATGACACCAAGATGGGTGGGAGTGTTGATCTGCTTGAGGGCAGGAAGGCTCTACAGAGGGATCTGGACAGTCTAGGTCAGTGGGCCAAGGCCAACTGTATGAGGTTCAGCAAGGCTCAGTGCCGGGTCCTGCACTTGGGACACAACCACCCCACGCAGTGCTACAGGCTTGGGGAAGAGCGGCTGGAAAGCTGCCTGGCGGAAAAGGACCTGGGCGTGTTGGTCGACAGCCGGCTGAGTATGAGCCAGCAGTGTGCCCAGGTGGCCAAGAAGGCCAATGGCATCCTGGCCTGCATCAGAAATGGTGTGGCCACCAGGACTAGGGAAGTGACTGTCCCCTGAACTCGGCACTGGTGAGGCCGCACCTCGAGTCCTGTGTTCAGTTTTGGGCCCCTCACTCCAGGAAAGACATGGAGGTGCTGGGGCGTGTCCAGAGAAGGGCAACCAAGTTGGTGAGGGGCCTGGAGCACAAGTCTTATGAGGAGCAGCTGAGGGAACTGGGCTTGTTTAGGCTGGAGAAAAGGAGGCTGAGGGGAGACCTTATCGCTCTCTACAACTACCTGAAAGGAGGTTGTAGTGAGGTGGGTGTCAGTCTCTTCTCCCACATAACAAGTGATAGGAGGAGAGGAAGTGGCCTCAAGTTGCACCAGGGGAGGTTTATATAGGACATTAGGAAAAATTTCTTCAGCAAAAGGCTTGTCAAGCATTGGAACAGGCTGCCCAGGGAAGTGGTTGAGTCACCATCCCTGGAGGTATTTAAAAGACGTGTGGACGTGGCACTTGGGGACATGGTTTAGTGGTGGACTTGGCAGCGTTAGTTTAACATTTGGACTTGATGATCTTAAAGGTCTTTTCCAACCTAAACGATTCTATGATTCTAACAGAAAGCTCATCTCTGCTTTTTCAAAGACTGACTTTGTTTCTGTTTTCCTATTCTTGGGATTTAATGCTTGTAATGTTTTCTTCCTTCAGGAGGGGAAGAGAAGTTCAGATTAAAATTAAACTCAGATTAAAGTAAACAGTCTTGGAATCTAAACTGGATTGAGCTAACCCATAGTGTGAATGCTTTAATCTAATATACTGTAGTTCTGGCAGTAATTTGTTGGGAAATGAAGGAAGGAATTTGAATAGGCTCAGATAGTAGATATATACCTAACATTGAAAAGAGTCTTGGGTACTCTTGTTCAACTAATTACACTTTGTTAAAATGCTATTCCATCTTCTTATGTGACAAAGCTATGTAAAATCCTAATAATGAGCTTAGTACAGACAACTCTGTGTATATAAACAGATGAATTCTTGTATATAGGCAGATGAATGTACACATGTGAGGGAGGGCCTTGGCAAAGTTCTTCTCATTTTCTGTGCTTTCTTGTTCAAAACTTCCAGGGGGGACAGGGGGGGGATGATGGGACAAAAATACTACAATTTTAGTGAAAATTTCACTGTGGATATTATTTTCTACAGTAAGTAATATCTACGTAAGCATCTGCACAACAGTCAATAACCTTTCGACAAAGGATGGAAAAAGTAGTGAGACACTGGAAGATTTCTGTTGCATTGCCAATTGCCTGGGTTCAGCGTTGACAGTCTGCACTAATTACTTGGCCATCAAAGTTTTTCTCTTCACTCCCTGAGGTCTGCCAGTGTTGAAGTGGGCCTAGGAGTTTGTGCAAGTTGCATGAAAGAGAAAATGCTGTTGTTTCTAGCTGCTCAGAGACCAAGCAAAGCAAAATGTCCCTTTTAAATAGCTGTTTTACACAGAGAGTGAGGTTTTTTTCATAGGACTGCTGTGCCTGACAGCAAAGTTGGCTTTAGAGTTGAAGGAAAAGCACTTGTGATCTGCAGGATACAAATCCCTCATGAGTTTGGAACTGGAGAGAAAATATTTTCTTTAATTCAAGAGGCATTTGTTACATTAAGCTACAGAAATGTGGGCGCAAAGGTTGCCTCACAGTGATGTGAGGAAAATCTCTTATGGCTCAAAGGCTTGGTTTTGGTTGGATGTGGACCCCAGCCTTGCTGCACAGATTCGGTCAAAGTCCCTGCCTCTGACAGGTGGGACCTGCTTTGCTTTAGTTTAGGGCTCTTGGAGGAAGTAATTCTCTACTGAAGTCCTTTCTAGCCTCAATTTGTCCATCTAAGGCTGAAAGATTACTTACACTCTGTAAATAAGCTTAGAAACTTACCACAGCAGCTCTTTTAGTAGTTTCGTAATCATTTTTGTCTTTAGCAGTAGGTTTATATGGGGGAGGCATAGAGTTAATAGAGTTTCTGTTACTAACCTATTATGTTCACATTTATATTTAGACTAATTATTTCTCAAAGTTAGGAAATATATTCTACTCAAGGCCAACAAAAAGCTGGAGTTTAAGAAATTTAATAAATGGAAACATCAGAAATATTTTTAAAGGTTAAGATGTCTTCTTTATAAATTACTGTTTCTTACAGGAAGACTAATATTTAGATGAGGTCTGCCATGAAATAAAGGAGTCTACTTGTTAAAAAAATTACTATTGTAGTCTGACTTGTATATGTAGGTATAAAATATGATGTTTAATGAACATGGATCTTTATTTTTTGGTTTAGTGAGGCTTTCTTTTCCTTGGCCTTTGAAGGAAAAAATATTTTAATTAGAACAAAGCTGTAGAAAGCATCTCTGAAAATGGAAGTGTTCCTCCTCTGTGTAATAAAGGATCATTTTTAAAGGTATAGTGTGTACCTCGGAAAAAAACAAACAGGGATAGCTTAGCAACCAGCAGAACTCTCCCACTTTTCCTGTTGGGGAAAATATATTGGACCATCTTCCCATAATCCTTGTGGATATGCTGTTAACTTTTTTATGGCCAAGGACCCACAAGGTGCTATTTTTTTTTCTTCCTGTATACCAGGGTTTTGCTGTAATGAAAAGCTTCAGAAAACAACTGCCACTCACTCATTCTACTCAAGGGACTGATCTTCCATTATGCTCACCTGGATCTAAACTCATTAATTTAGTGTAAACACCTTGCAGGTTAAACTGGAATAATTTTTTTCCTTGGCACTTCTTCTGCTGTACTCTGCAGTTTTTCCACCATTGTAATTCTTTCAACTTCAGCTCATCCCACATCTGGACCTCAAAGCCTAACTTCCTGTTATAAACATCTTCATTTTCTGTACATATTTCCATTTGCGTGTGAACTATCTTTCAAAGAACTGCCCTCTCCTACTTGGAGCTTTCCACATGTTTCATTTTGCATTGATGCTTCTAGTCCATAGAATGGTACTGGTGTGGGAAGTTTGCACTTAGGAACCAAGCGTGCTACAGTCAGTCTTGACTTTTTGTTAGAGAGGATACACCTTAGCCATATGTACTGTACATCAGTGTGAATGCAACCATCAGCATGGATGAAGCTCTGTACACACAGGTAAAACTCTACCAAGCTGTGATTTCACAACTGTTACTTACTGTCCCGTTTGCTAGGACATCCACTTTGTCATCTTGGCATTTATTTTAAGTCCAGATCTATTCTGCATGTCTTTTGAGCTAGTGAAAGGTATTGTCATAAGTTTAAATGGCTGTCAGTTGTATAATGTCACCTACAAAAGCTAAGAGGCTTAAATCTCAACTTGCTTAGCATTCTTAGCATGCAGTTTAAGAAAAAAGGTGAAGAAAGTCTCTCATTCAAGGTCTTGGCTTACTCTGAACTTTGCCTCAAGCCAGTTCTTTTAGTTCCATTGAAACTTATCACACAATCTTGTTAAAGAAAGTCTTTGTTCACTGTGTAAGGCTTGGAAATCTTTGCAGACTTGCACAATGCCTGGCTTTTTTAAACATCTAGTAATGTGGTTCAGGTGCACTCTCATCAGGTAGCTCATCACATGGTTTTGAGTTCTATTTGAATGCAATCTAGCCTAGGTTCCTTTAGAAGCACAAGCCACTAGAGAGATGATAACAGCTGGCTGTTGTCTCTCCATCAAAGATCAAGGGAAAAACCTGATTGCAGAAGCAAGAGGCTTAAAAAAACTCAGAACACTCTAAAACCTTCATTCAAACTGAAAAATGAAATAAGATTGCAAAAGCCGAAATGATCATTTTTTGTGTTTGAATCGGTGTTTGATGGGGATAGTGGCAACAAATGCCGCAATTAAAAATGGAAGGTGTTTTTTTTCAAAAAGAAAGGGATGAGGACATTGTGATGGCTTTTATAAATATGAAGAAAATGCAACTCAAATCATCTGAGCAGAGTGCTAAGAGCAAGACTAAAGCATCATCTTTAATTACAAGAAATCATTTCTGTATGAGGCCATTATATGTTACTGTATAAACTGAATGCCTTATATGCACGGAACAAGCCCAGAAAATCTATTTTGTTTCTTTGTTATTTAACTATAAAAGAATAATTTCTTCAGTGCTCTCCGTTGTATCAGAAAACTATTACATTAGAAACAGTCAGAGAAGTTTAGACTTGAGTCCATCTTGTTACTAGTAGTACATTCTACTTTAAATATATTTGCTGCTGTGCTGCAGTTTGATCCAGAAACGATTTTATGGCTCCATATTATATATGAATGACAAAATTGTTTACAATGCATAGACTTAAATTGACTCCCCAGGTCACAAAGTACTAAGAGAACAAAGCACTGATATTTCCTTGGTTTTGAGTTTTCCATGCTTACTTCATTACAAAATTCTTAAAGTATAGATTGCTTTGGTTTTGTTTTAAAATACGTTACTGAGAGTTTTAAAACACCCAAAACTAAAACCAGAGAAATGGTATAATGTGCAGCCACTCTGGCCCTTATGGGTTGTCTGTATTTTGAAACCATGTGACAGATTATGTAATCTTAATTTCGTTATAAAGAATACCACTCATCTTTTTCAGTATCTTGCATTTTTGTGGGACTTCTCACACTAGAAGGCAAAGTTGTGTGATGTTTAGGGGATTCTAGCCTAAGTACAAGGCAAACTGCAATCAGAGAGCTGCAACTTCCTCATGCATGACAAATTTGTGCCTCAAAAAACCTTTGTTTCCATTAACCTCTATGAATTCTTCACCTACCACAGTACCTTACTGGAAAATCTGTGACAGTAGAGATGCTGTCCAAAGCAAAGCCCAGCTTGTGCAGGAAAAAAGAGGTACAAAGTTCATGTTTTGCCATTCCTGTGAAACAATTTTATTGATAAGTTTCATGTAGATGCTGGGGAGAGGAAAAATTTTTGGAAACTTGCATTCAGTGAAAACTGGTTTTAAACCTTAAAAGAAAGAATATATGAAACATCCAACAACCCCTACACCAAGTGTGAAAATAGAGAAACGTCTCAGTTTTAGTAAACCAGTCTCTGTTTAAAAGCAGCTGGAAAGGCAATAAATAAAAATGAATTGCAATCAAGTCTCTTGATATCCATTTTCACTCTAATGAAGCTTGATGTTTTTTTCTGAACTGTAGTAGAGTAAAACTATAATTAATGTTCAACCAGCATGTGGCTTGAATGCTACTTGTAATTACATCACCTTGGTAATGCAGTAGGATGTTGCACATGACTGATTTTGGATTTTAACTGGATTTTTCTATTGGATTCACTCCTTATCAAAAAATGTGTTGAGGAAAACTGTATGGCTGCCTCAGGTGTAATGTGCACTTGAGAGCAGTCAGTTTCATATTCAGCTCTGATACTGCTTCAGTATGTGACTTGTTAGGCCTCTTTATCATTTGACTTCCTGAAAAATGAAATGAAGAAACTATGTGCTGGAGGGTCACAAAGTAAAAGAAGATTTTTTTCTTAAATTTGTCAGTGCCTAGCAGCGTATGTCTTGCTACTGGGACTTGTTTTGCAAAGAAGTAACAACATTTGTTCATCTAAGTAGTACTTAGGTGCCTAAAGAAGCAGATAGGTGTTCAGAGAGATTTAGAAAATAACTAAACAGATTACGCACTTAGACTTTTTTGTCTCTGTGTAAATTAGGTGTTTGACCTACTTCTGTAACTTAAAACTGTAATGGACTCCTACATAATTTTGCACTTCGGGTCTCAAATCCACGTTTTAGCAAACCCATAAAGCGTTTATGCAAACTAACAGGAAAGTGGAACAAAAATCTTCATTCTTGTAGTGAAAGTTGTTTTCATGGTTATCACTAACATGCCGTAGCCTGTAAAAACAGTCATGGTGCAAACAGCACAGGAACAGCAACTTGACTTGAATGGGAACATCTTTCTTGATAAGAAAATTTACACTTCGTGAAACAGGGAAAGATGATTGTTAAAGTGACTGGCTGCAGATTTTTAAGCTTACATGAGATTGCTAGGAACAGAGATGGTAAAGCTCCTTCCAGCTGGTGGGCTGAATCTCTTTCCTGCAGCTATCTCCAGAAAATTGCCAGATTGTGAGTTGCCTGAGGTAGCACCAGCCATGCAGTATGCAATATGGATCAATGTGCAGACATTTGTGGATGATATTCCATGTTGGAAATTGCAAGGTTATTTGAAATCGTAAATAAGCGTGATTTCTGCTTTTCATAACTTGAAAGGCGTGAAATGAAAACAAGAATGAAATGTCTTTTTTAGTTTCTCTCAAAAAAAAAGGTCAAAGTCAAACCCCAAATGATCCTGCCTCCCCCTTAACAGCCTTAGTGATCTGTTACCAAGGTGGGATAGATAACCCAGCGTCAAAATCCCACTAGCTTTTGAAAACTCTGTTTTGGTGCCATTCAGTTTCTGATTGCTTAAGCTAAACATTTGAAAAGAGCACAGCTTTTCAAGGGATGCCTGCAGAGTGGTTTTTTTTCCTAGAAAATTAAATCCTTTAAAATTGGCCCCACCTCTAGGATCGTTTGAAAACTGCGATCTATAGCTACTTCTCATACTTGCAATCCACAATCTCTAATGAACATTTTTGCCACCACAGGTCATCTAAGATTCAATAGTGGTGTTTGACAGTGGAAGTATTTGAGGCTTTCATCTTCTGAAACAGCTTGCAAAGGCGTGTAATGAAGAAGTCACACAAATAATTTCACGATTTTCCTCAGTTTGCCCATAGAATAGATTTGAGATTAGATTTTAAAAAATTACAGTTAACATAGCTTCCAGTAAAAATTTCGGTGGAAAAACTGTATTGAAATCCCAAACCAAACGTGTCAGAGGACTGTGTATACAGTTTCTCATGGAAACAAAAATGCTGTGGGATGCTTTGCTGAGCAAAATAAAGGGAGAGTTTTTTTTCAGGTGATGGTTTACAAGGGTAGGATTATAACCTGACCAAAAGTAAAGTAAGGCAGTCACTTCTTTTTTAGGATTCTGTGTAGACCTCTGGTACTAATAAACCTACTTCATGAAAGTACTTTTTTTTTTGAGATCAATCTGGAGTGTGTATCTACTGCAATCATGTAAGACACTTCCTTTTCTAACATAGCAAAAAATTAGCCTCAACAAGCAGAATAAATGTGGCCTGTCTTTCAAACCTGCCTCAGCACAGACTCCTCAGGGTATCTCATAGACGTATACAAATGGTTTTACACAGGCAATTGTTAAATTGTCACTGCATTTGGCATGCTTGTTTTCTCGTTCTAATGGCTACTTTAATGAGATCAAGGCACACCATTCAGGGTGTGTTTTGAAGGATTCAGTCTACTGACAATATTTTGGCTCATTTGCAGAACTCAAAACTAGTTCTGAATGTTAGGAAGTTTATGGGTGCTCAGGGTAAGAGAAATGATGGAGCCCAACTCTGTATATTTCTGAAAATAACATAAATGCACCACTTCATGTAGACTGTTGTATTATTGCCTTTTTTCTAAAGGCAGGTATTTCTTCCTCTGCTAATTATGCACTAATTATAAGCTGGTTTCTTCCGTGATTTGAGTACATAAGATTTATGCTAAGCCAGCACGGTAAAAAAGAAAGTCTTATAAGTGAATCAGAAGTTGTCTATAATACATACTCGGAGAAATGAATCTTAAGGTATCTTTGGCTGAAGTCTGTTAAAGAAGAACAAGGAAGTAATTGTGGCTTGTGTTCACAGCATTCATTTACACTCTAAAATACAGAGGATTAGCTGATACACATTTTCAGCAGAAACATAAAGATTTCTAAGTCCATATAATTTTCCTTTCTTTAGTGGAAACAGCTCACATCAAACTGCTATTCTCCCTGTGTTGCTGCTTATAGGGAATGAAGTGGGACTTAACCTGTTAGAAATAATTTCAGCCGTTATGCTCCAGTACTTATCTGAATTCACTGAAATGCAATAATCTATACCAGTCTTAAAAATCAAATTCTTTACAAAACTGTTTCAATTTAAAATAAAGTGGTTTTGTTGGACATACAGCATTAAGTGTTTTAGGAATGCTGCAAATACCACTGCTGGTATACCTAATTCCCAGATGTTCATATTTTTCTTTGAAAAATCTATGAAATGAAATAAAAAAGAATCAATTCAAGTTACACGACTTTCAAAGTTCAATCTCATGCTATGGTTTTTTGACAGCTGTAAGCACTCATGAGGTGTCCATCTCTATTATAGCTGTGATACCGTGCCCTTCTTGAGAGTTTTGAGTGAATTTTAACAGGAAGTGAAAAAAACAGGGTGGGATTGGAATAGCATCCTCACTGGAGGTGAATGGCAAGCGTCCATCTGACTGCAATAGAAATGGGAAGTTTAGAGAGTTTCTGCATAAAGCACAGAATCTAGTAATGCTGTTGAGATGACTGCTGGTGTTTCTTGGAAAACTGAGAGTTGTCACATTTTTTTCTTGTCCCTCACCACTCCACTCTATTTTTCCTTCTTCAGAGGTGATCAGATTACCTTAGTCGCTTTACATGTATTTCTGTTTCTAGGATAAAAACTTATGCTTTGACCTTTCCCAACAATATAGGCTTACCTCCATGGCCATTTTGGGTATGTGACACTCTAAGTAGCCAAAGCATTGGAAGGAATAAATGTTGCATTTCTAGACTGCTGCACTTCCCTTAACGAGTAGTACCTGTCACACCTAAGGAACTGAGTTTTCTGAAACCACTTAATAATTTCCTTTACTTTTGGTAGGATTGCAGGTATGTGTTAAGTGTGAAAGGAAGGGAAGGCAAACCAATAGATTTTAATTTTTACTTTTACTACTGATCCTAACCATTTTCTTATCCCATAGTTCGATATGCAGTTTCAGTCTTCCCTCAAATTAGTCCTAGGGAAATGAGCATGGAGAATAAATCCCTCATTCTGCTCTCTAACTATAGGCCTGATCACTTCCTACTCAAAAGCTGTAGTAGCTTTTGTTTGAAATGACCTGTTGTCTTAGAAATACATGCTCACACCTATGATTAAATTTCGAGGGTTTTTTTAGATATTGCCGTCATGTGATACCACAGCTTGCAAGTGGCATGCATTGTGCTTTGGATGATAAAATTTTCTCTATACACTGTAGGGATGAGTAGCATAACATCTTACTGTCACAATTAGAGAAAAATAGTTACGGCCAAAACCCCCATTTCTTAAGCACTTTTAAAAGTTCCAGTTCTCTAGATTTCTGACATGGGAGACAAATTTTTGGAAGATGGCTTGTGTACATAAAGGGGAAGAGACTCAATTATCATCCAAGTTCAGGCATTTAAGAGTTCTGTCTACAAAGTCTGGATAAATAAGTGTGGGGTTTTTGTGATGGAGGTGATAGAGAGTGAGAGTCTTTAGGCTATATTCCGCTGCTATTATACCTTATAAAGAAACTCAGTTAGTTACAAAATGACTTTACCAAAACAGGATTGAGAATAAATCTTATTACTGTTACACAGGAAATATAATCTTGGATAATATGTTTAACCTATAGTTAATATTAATTTTCAAAACTGAAAGAGGAGACATAATTAGATACTAACCAATTAAGATTTTAAATAAGATAAATTATTATATTTATGTGAAAACCTACTTAAACATGTCCTGAACACATCACACTTTGTATTATATAAATGCAGAAAAATCCTTCAGTCACTGGGACAAGTAGTGATACAACATTTCACGTGCCATAAAAATACTACCCAGATCTATGTGTTTTTGAAATTTCCTGTCCTGTTGAGGGATCGTTAAAGCCAGCATGGAAATGCTTTCCCCTTTCCATGGAAGAACCCCCTGCCTCCAACTTTGAAAAGAAGTAAAAAAAGTGAGGGAGAAGGGGAAGGAAGTACCATGTCAGTGGAAATCTCTGGTGCAGAAAACTTCAGAGAGTTTGATTTTCTAATAATTTTTATTACAGATCGAATTTTATCTTAAAAAATAAAAATAAACCCCACATCACTTGAAGTGGAAGACCAGGAACCTTTCCACCTAAAAATGACAGAATGTTGCAGTCTTCCAATCTTTCAAAAGCAAAATATCACAGAAAATACATGAAACCCAATGTGTCCTGCAAGTTGCTATTTCAGAATCAACATATTCAGAAAAAATATGTGTACTAATACCACTCTGAGCCCAATGCTGACCAGCTGTAGTCTGAGAAAACTGCCTTCTAGATAACTGTAATGTTTTTATGGTGCTCACAGTGTCTTTGGTGCCAGAAGTTTGTGTAGTAGACTTCCTGTAAGCATGAAAATGGAGACTAATTTTTGGTTACATGCTGTACTATTAGCATCAAGGACCTATTTATTCTTTCAGTAATGTGATTCTCCGTCTCTGGGATTCATCAGAGGGATTTATCTGTCTAATAAATACGTCCACTCTGTCTATACTTTTAGTGTTTCCTGATTAAAATAAAGCTGTTTATCTCTCTTAGCTTCAGTGGTTCTTGACTTCAGCAAGGCCTTTGACGCTGTCTCTCATGGCATACTCCTTGAGAAGCTGGCGTCTCGTGGCCTGGACAAGTGCACTCTTCGCTGGGTGAAAAACTGGCTGGATGGCCGAGCCCAGAGGGTTGTGGTGAATGGGGTAAAATCCAGTTGGCGGCGGGTCACAAGTGGTGTTCCCCAGGGCTTCGTGTTGGGGCCCCGTTCTGTTTAATGTCTTTATCAATGATTTGGACGAGGGGATTGAGTGCACCCTCAGCAAGTTTGCAGACAACACCGAGTTGGGAGGGAGGGTCGATCCACTTGAGGGTAGGGAGGCTCTACAGAGAGATCTGGACAGGCTGGATCGATGGGCCAAGGCCAACTGTATGAGGTTCAAGAAGGCCAAGTGCCGGGTCCTGCACTTGGGTCAGAACAACCCCACGCAGCGCTACAGGCTTGGGGAAGAGCGGCTGGAAAGCTGCCCGGCAGAGAAAGACCTGGGTGTGCTGGTTGACAGCCGGCTGAGTATGAGCCAGCAGTGTGCCCAGGTGGCCAAGGCGGCCAACGGCATCCTGGCCTGTACCAGAAATGGCGTGGCCGGCAGGAGCAGGGAGGTGGTTGTTCCCCTGTACTCGGCACTGGTGAGGCCGCACCTTGAGTCCTGTGTTCAGTTTTGGGCCCCTCACTGCAGGAAAGACATTGAGCTGCTGGAGCGTGTCCAGAGGAGGGCAACCAAGTTGGTGAGGGGCCTGGAGCACAAGTCTTATGAGGAGCGGCTGAGGGAACTGGGGCTGTTCAGTCTGGAAAAGAGGAGGCTGAGGGGAGACCTTATCGCTCTCTACAACTACCTGAAAGGGGGTTGTAGTGAGGTGGGTGTTGGTCTCTGCTGTCAGGTGGCTGGAGATAGGACAAGAGGAAATGGCCTCAAGTTGAGGCAAGGGCGATTTGGGTTAGATATTAGGAAAAATTTCTTTACTGAGAGGGTTGTCAAACATTGGAATGGGCTACCCAGGGAAGTGGTTGAGTCACCATCCCTGGAGATATTCAAAAAGCGAGTGGACAGGGTACTTGAGGACATGGTTTAGTGGGCATGGTTAATGGTTGGACTCGATGATCTTGAAGGTCTTTTCCAACCTAAATGATTCTATGATTCTATGATTCTATGACTGTCTGTAAACAGGGATTACTTATCCAGGAATCTCATCCCCATTGCCAGTTTGCAGCATGTTCAGGCTTTCGTTGGGAAGGACAACAGTGTGAGGCATGTGTCTGCCTCAACATGTGCAACTAGTTTAGTCTGAACACAGGAATAAATACCGACCAGTCTGTTGCACTGTGTTTTTATGTATATAAGTGTAATTTGTTATGAATCGCTATGTAACACAAAACCAGATCTGGTAAGGGAATGAAGGGTCGGTTGAACAAGATTTGACCATTCCAACACAATTTCTTTTTACCCCTCTTCCTCCAAAGGGTAATAAGAACACTTATACAATGTCATTTTTATTTCTAAATAAACTACCTGTTGATAAAATTTATATGATAATAAAGTAATTGCTGCTTTGGGAAACAGAGCTCAGCTGTGAGAGGGTTTAAATTATCCCACAAAATAATAAAATGCAGAATCAGCATGGAGTGACTTTCTGTGAGAAGAGAGGAGCAGCCTGTGGAGGCTATGCAAGGAGCCTCAGGGATAAGCTTGGACCTTGTGTAACTTGCCATTAAGCAGAATCATGTTATATTTTACACATGATTAGCAGGTTATATGCATATGAAAATATGGATATTTTTGCTGAGCAAGGCTCTAGGCAAATTAAAGGAAGCAAAATCCTTTTGGGGCTATTCAGCAAAAAGACCAAGCCATAAATCATTGATTTACGTACGTATGGAGAAATATCACTTCATCCTCTCTGCTTGTATTCTTTCCTTAGCATCTGCTGCCGGTCTGTGTCAGAGATAGACCTTAGAAAGGGTGGTCTGACCCAATATAGGTTGCCTCTAGGCATTTGTCACTCCCATGTATCAGCAGTCAGGCAGTTTCGTGCTCTCTTCTTACTTAGGTTTTTACCAGTCTGCCCACTAATCCACTGGCCTTACACGGTGGAGTGACTGCATCAGTGGACGAGGGAAGATCTAGGGGTGTCATCTACCTGGACTTCTGGGAGGCCTTGGATATGGTGCCTCACAACATTCTTACCTCTGCCTTGTGGCGAGCAGACCCTGTGCCTTATCGCCCCTGCTAAATACTGCCTCGGGGGCAGCCTGGAGGAGCCGTCTCTGGGGCCGCAGTGGGATGCACGGGGACATGGTGGGGGTCATTGGGAGCGGGCACAGCACACTGCTAAAGCCCCAGGGTGGGAGGACGGCACCCAGGGTTTGCAGGGTGCGTGGGGCCGTGTCCTTGAGTCCTGCGTGGACCTATCTGTCCTGGCTCCCCCGCCAAAGGGCTGCTTCCCCTGGGGAAGGGGACCGCGGAGTCCCCCCCCGTGATTGCCTGCAGTGCTGGCAGTAACTCAGCCCTGGCTTGGTGCCCTTTGGGGCTTGGTGGATCTGATTTAGGGCTCGGTGATGCCTTTGCACCTCTTTGGTACCATTTCCTGGTGCCCCCTGTACTCCCTCCCCATCCCCTGCAGGCACGGAGAGGATGGTAGGGAGAAAACGGATTTTAATGGGAAAAACAGAACGAAACAGGAAAAAAGGAAGAAGAACAAACAGTGGAACCACAAAAAGAAAAAGGGGGGGAAAACCCGTCCCCTCTGCCCCCCTCCCCCTCTTCTCCACCCCCCCCCTCTCCCCCTCCCCCTTCTCCCCCCCGCCCAAATCATCTCATCCCTGCAGCAGGCCTATTCCCACACTCTTGCTGGAGCACTGAGTGCAGGAGCCTTGCGCTTGCTGCCTTTTTTTGGCACGGAGCCGTTCCGGTGCTTTTTCCCTTGCTCGTCCAGCGTGATGTTGTGCGGGGACGTGCTGCCCTGGTGGAGTCGTGGCAGGTGTGTCCCCGCATCCTGCCGTGGATCCTTGGGCTTCATCCTGGTGGTGTTGAAGTGCTCCACGCTCAGGATGGCCTTGGAGGTGCTGGGGACACCATAGTCAGGCGGGAGCATCTTCTCAGGCAGAGCGTGCGAGCTGACCTTGTGGTGGGGGGCGGCAGGGTCCTTGGGCGTGGGGACGCAGCTGGGACCACCCTGGCTGGTCCCCACTGCCCTCGGGGAGCGATCTAAGCACCTCTTAGCCCCATCCAGCAGCACCTCCTTAGGCAGCGCAATACTGCCGGCTGGAATCGCCGCCCGGCCCCTGACGGCTTGGACGCGGAGGGTGGCAGAGGGGCTGGGGGAGATGTCGCCGCATGGGAGGACAGCCTCCTCCATGGGGACATCGCTGGCCAGGGAGATGTCACCATCCGGGAGGGTGCCCTCCTCCATGGTGACATCGCTGGCCAGGGAGATGTCACCATCCGGGAGGGTGTCCTCCTCCATGGGGACATCGCTGGCCAGGCTGATGTCATTGCCTGGGCCGGTGCCATTATCCTCGGGGGTACGGTGAACGGGGGGGCTGCCACTGCCCAGGGGTGGCCCCAAGGGTTGGGCTGTGCCGGACAGGCTGCGCTGTGCGTATGGCCCCTCGAGGTGGTGGTAGCCAGGGAGGGACAGCGGCAGCACCGCTGGGGCTGGGGCAGCCGCTGTCCTCTGACGCTTGTAGGGCACAAACAGCTGCGCATGGTCCCGGGGGGCCCGTCGGTCCGCCCAGGCCAAGGGGGTCCCGCAGCCCTGGGGTCCCCAGAGGGCAGCGCCCGGTGGAAAAGGAGCGCCGTGGCCGATGGCGAAGGTGGCTGGTGGAAGTGGGGTGGTGTTTGCCCGCTGAGAGCGGAAGGTGCTGGGGTTGAAGCAGCCGCCGTACGGAGCCGTTCGCAGACCTGCGCGGGCGAGAGGGAGATGTGCTGGGCTGAGGGCCGGGGGGGGTCTCCTGGAGCACCCACCGAGCGGGCCCTGAGCACGGGCGTCCCCCTGCGCTCTGCCGGGTGAGCGGGGAGCTCGCAGCGGGGATGATCCCTGAGGGGTGAGCTGCTGCGCCGGTGGGATGGCGTTGCGCACCGGGGAGGTGCAATGGGAGAGGTGGCCCCGAGACACTGGGAAGTTATCTGTAGACTATATTTACTGGGCAGGCCTTGCCCAGGCGACAGCAGGTACGGCCGCTAGGCCTTGCCGAGCCCGCATGCCGCGACGGCCGGGGGGACAGGGCTGCTGGGAACGCTGGAGGTGCCGGGGGGACGGAGGAGACGGGGGAGCCACGCGTGCCGGAGGTGCTGAGGGGGCTGGGGGGGGGACGGGCGTGCCGAGGTGGCAGGGCAGATGGGGATGCCATACCTGGCGGGGCTGCCCAGGGTGCCCGCGGTGACAGCCCTGCCCGGGGTGCCCGGAGCGCAGGGAAGGGCTGCTGCTCCTGCCCAGGCTGCTGGCAGAGGTTGGTTGATCCTGGAAGAGGGACGTGAACAAACGCTGGCGGTCGCATCCCCGGCTGGGTCGGGAGGGCACACGAGGGGACTGAGAAGGAGGAGGGCGAGGTGCAGTGGAGGTGGGGCTGTGAATTTCCCCAAAGTGCGTCCCGGGGCCGCCGGGGTCGGGGTCGGTCCTTACCGCTGGTGTAGAAGGCTTTGGGTAAGACAAATGGCTGAAGTAGCTGGGGCATCGGGGGGGCCCAGGGGCCACACGGTGGTGGGCGCTCCCGGGCTGGCAGTGCCATGGTCAGCTGTGGCCAGTGGATGGTCAGTTATGTTCCGTGGACACAGGTCTGGCTGCTTCTGTTTGAGTGTCTCCTAGGACGGAACGCAGGGACTCCCAGTGTTCCGTCCCGCCCCCGGCTCTTCGTGCCAGCTCTTCGTGGGAAGGGAAAGAGTTAAGAAAAGAGTTGAAAGAGGAGTTACAGTGGCTCAACGTCCAAATGGAAACCAGTAACGAGTGGTGTCCCTCAAGGGTTCATACTGGGACCGACACTATTTAATATCTTCCCCAATGACACGGGGAGATGGAGCGCACCCTCAGCAAGTTTGCAGATGACACCAAGCTGAGCGGTGCGGTTGATATGCTGGAGGGAAGGGATGTCACCCAGAGGGATCTCGACAGGCTTGAGGAGGGGGCCTGGGTGAACTGCATGATGTTCAAGAAAGCCAAGTGCAAGGTCCTGCACCTGGGTCAGGGCAACCCCCAGTAACAGTACAGACTGGCAAATGAGTGGATTGAGAGCAGCCCTGTACAGAAAGCTGGACATGAGTTGGCAGCGTGCGCTTGCAGCCCGGAAAGCCAACCGCGTCCCGGGCTGCGTCAAAAGCAGCGTGACCAGCAGGTCGAGGGAGGTGATTCTCCCCCTCTGCTCCGCTCTCCTGAGACCCCACCTGCAGTACTGCGTCCAGCTCTGGGGTCCCCCGCACAAGAAAGACGGGGACCTGCTGGAGCAGGTCCAGAGGAGGGCCACAAAAATGATCAGAGGGCTGGAGCGCCTCTCCCGTGGAGAAAAGCTGGGAGCGTTGGGGTCGTTCAGCCTGGAGAAGAGAAGGCTGCAGGGAGACCTTACTGCGTTCCCTCAGTATATAAAAGGTGCTTGTAAGAGAGAGAAACTTTTTTACCAGGGCCTGTAGTGATAGGAGGAGGTGCAACAGTTTTAAACTGAAGGAGGATAGGTTCAGATTAGATATAAGGAAGAAATCTTTTATGCGGAGGGTGGTGAGGCACTGGAGCAGGTTGCCCCGAGAAATTGTGGATGCCCATCACTGGAAGTGTTCCAAATGAGGAACACATTTCACAATCCCCCATTTCCTTTTTTGTTGATACTGATTTGTGTTTTCGTTTCCAGTTGTGTCAATACTTGCCAAATTGGTTTCAATTTCGGATCTTCCTTTGTTTTTATTATCATCAGAGGATGAGTTGTTTCTTTCCCTGATTCTGGATCAGTAAGTACTGCAGATATCTGCATTCCTTGTATAACCGAATGTATCAGTCTGGTAAAACAAGGTATTAAACATGGAATTATTAACAATCCCCCAAATACCCCCAATACAACTATCCCAATTTTAGTAAGCCAATCACCACCCATAAAGTTCTCCCATAATCCTCCTAGGCTGATTCCATTCCAAGTCTGAACTGGGACATGTGCAATTTTCTTCATTTCTTTTACAAGGTCATCTACAGCTTTTCCTTCATCATCAATTTCTAAACAACAATTACTAAGACTAAATTTCCCACAAACACCCCCTTCTTGTGCTAGTAAATAATCCAAAGCTAAGCGGTTTTGATACAAAGCAGTTCTCATCTTAGTGTTTTGTTTTGCAATTAATCCAAGTGCATCTCCGGTTTTATTCACAACTATTTCCACTACCGCTTGTAGCCTTATTATTCTATTAAGCATATATATTGGGGTCCTGTAGCCCCAGGATCCATCTTCTGCCCATGTAGCTGGATCATAATAGGCAATGATTCTCTCAGGAGGCCATCGTTCACCTTGATTTGTTCCACCGCAAACATAACAATTGGTTACATTTAATGACTTAGCAATGTTTTCAGCAAGATTTACAAACAGATTTTTAGCTACTCTGGGACTTTCATACTCCACTCTTGTCTCTACCTCATGATAGTTAGGTTGACAGGGTTGCAAGAATGGGCTGTACAATTGGGGAAAACCGTCCCCTTTTTAACCTCTGATTTCTGCCCAATATTGATAGCGAAGTTCTTCTGGATCACAGCATATAGTCCTGTTTCTTTCTCTGCATAAAGCATACTGGGTTAGGTTATAAATGCAGCTTCCTATTTTCTGACCTTTACAATCAGAGACAGTATGATACACCAAGGTTTGGGAGGTTACCCTTCCCTTTCTAGTAGTTACCACACATTGACTACAGTTGTTTGGCGTAGCCAGAGTCAAAGAACTCACCCCAAGGAGGACCAGAAGAGGTCCGGTAAGAGCCATAGCGGTCGGTGGTCACAGCCCGAAGGGGTTGCAGCCCTTGGCAGACCTTATAAGCCGCACCACCGGTTCCCTATCCGGTCTTGCCCTCTTCCTTAATCTTAAGGGGTGGTCCTAAACACTCATGGGGTCGTAGGGTTAAGGGTTTTTTGTTTGTTGGTTTTGGTTGGTTTTTTTTCGATTTGTATATTATGTCCCAACTATGGATAGTCTACGGTTATCTCTTTATGTTCCTAATCAAAAAAGAAACACTCCCTTATTAAATCGACAACAGTAAAACCTGACCCACGGTAGCTCATGCAATGGAGTGGTGGTTCCACAGCGAATACACAAGAACTCTAAACTGTTACTCAGACAATGTTCTTGTCTCCCCCCTGGGGAAATTATGTACTTAAAACACCTAGAACACTTAGCTCTTAGAAATAAACACCACCGCTTACACAATGGACAGGCACTTGTGCCAGCTCCTCTCCAGGGACTTGGAAAGACTTGATCTCTTACCAGCCCCCCCATACACTAATGCATTATAATTTCATGGGAGTAACTTCAATGAAATTCCCACAGTAACTTAGCTTATGTTCTTGGGCTCCAATTTCTTCATGTTCTTCTGATGGTTAGCTTAGTTTCTCTAGGCTCAGATGTGACTTTCCACTCCTTCACTGGACCTTTCACTCGTGACACACGTGTCCACCCTTTTTCAGCAGTTCTTACAGCCGTTTCTGTAGTTAATAAAACAAGAAAAGGTCCTTCCCAGAGGGGAGATAAATTTCCTTCTTTCCATGTTTTTATTAGAACTTTATCTCCTGGCTCTAGCTGATGAATTGCAAATCCTAAAGGTGGTGTTTGGGCCATCACCCCAATTTCTCTTAACTCTTTTAGTCTTTTTCCAATAGTAATTCTATGTTTTTGGATATTATGATCCTCAACCACGTTATTCCCCAGAGGCATTCCATATAACATTTCATATGGCGATAATCCAGTCTCACTGTGTGGTTTGGTTCTTATATTTAAAAGCGCCAATGGTAAGCATTTTGTCCAGGGCATCTGTGCCTCAATCATCAATTTAGCCAATTGCTGTTTGATTGTTTGATTCATTCTCTCTACTTTCCCCGAGCTTTGTGGATGCCATGGGGTGTGATACTCCCACTGAATGCCTAATGATTGACATAATAATTTTATTATTTTAGATGTAAAGTGTGTGCCCTGATCAGAGTCAATGTACTGGATTATCCTTAAAATTTTTACTATTAATTCCTGATGTATAAGATTCCTCCCCTGAGCATTAATTAAACCTCTTTCTTCCCAAAGTTTTCCAAAAGTGTGAACCACCCCATATGCATATTTGGAATCTGTAAATATAGTCCCACTTTTTCCCTTTAATAATTCCAGGGCCCTATAAAGGGCATACAGCTCACAAGTCTGAGCTGACCATGATGGGCTTAGAGGTCCTGATTCCACAGGCTTTAGGTCCTTATTAATTATTGCATATCCTGATTTTCTCTTTCCTTCCACTGCTCGGGAGGAGCCATCTACAAACAGTGTCTCTCCCTTTTCTAACTCGGTATCTCTTAAATCTGGCCTCACCTTAGTCTGGGTCTCAATTACCTCTAAGCGGTTATGTTGTAATTTCTCCGATGGTTCTCCAAACAAAAAATGTGCTGGACTCTGAGCAGAGGTTACCCTCAGTTCTAAATTAGGGGAGTCAACCAATATTGCTTCATATTTTAGGACCCGGCTATCCATTAGCCATTTTTCCGCTTTTTGTTGTAAACCACTTCTGACATTACGTGGAGTATACACTTTTAAAGGGGCACTAAAGGTAATCTTTCTAACTTCCTCTATTAATAATGCCGTAGCGACCAAAGCTTAGAGACAAGCAGGCCATCCTCTACTTACTGGATCAAGTAACTTAGAACAATACCCCACGGGTTTCTTAATTCCTGCCCAGTCTTGAGCAAGGACTCCATATGCTGTCTTCCTTGGGGTTGTTGATGATCCCAGTGGGGATCCACATTTGGCCATTTCTGATCTCCCGGGGGTCCTGCCTGATTCTGTCTTTCCCAAATTCTCATTCCAGCTTGTCTAATCATCCCTTTTTCCTCAGCAGTAAATCGGATCCCTAAAACAGACTGTATTTCTTCCCAGGTATAAGTATTGGGACCCAAGAATTGATCTAGTCTTTCAGCTACTCCGAGGGGATCATCTAATAGGGTCCCCATTTCTTTCTTAAAATTTCTTACATCTGTCGTATTTAATGGGACTGCCACAAACCCAATGCCTCCTTGATTGCCTCCGAGGGGTACCTCTCGTAAGGGATATAAAAAGGCTCCCTCGGATGCGGCAGTCTTACTTCTTGTACATGCAGCCGGAGGTTTTTCTAATTGCGGTGCTGTTGGTGGTGGAGGCAGGGACGACGGTGGTACTGGGGGCGGTACTATGGCCACCGAAGGGGGAGCCGCCGCAGGAGGTGGATTATTATGATACGGAGGCGCTAAGTTATCTAGTGGCTCCCATTTATCATCTTTTTCTTTTCCCTTTTCGTTTTTATCTCCTTCTTCCTCAAACTTCTCATCTGTTTTTAATGCAAGTGTTGAGGCTGGAAAAGGACGTGAAGTCCTGATCCGTAATTCTGCATAATCACTTTCCTCCTGACTAAAAGGTTCCTTTGAGTTAACATATATATTTAAAGCCTCGCAAACCCAATCTTCAAAAGATGCAAAAACAGGCCAAAAGACATGTGGTCTTACAGGCTCCTTTGGCCATTCAACCATATAATATTGAACTAATTTTAATTTACTTTTTCCTTTTCTGGGGCCCCTTTCATTCCAATTTTGAATCATTATTCCTAATGGACTTTCTGGTGGTATACCTGGTAACTTGCTCCCTTTCTCCAGGTCCTGGGTCTTTGACTTTTTTTGACCCATCTAGGAATTTTACTGTGGCAATTCCTACAGCCCTTGGTCACTGGTAAGAGTGTCTTGCAGGGGGTTTAGGACCTATCACCCACCCACAAATCCTATAGGAATCGCTTCGGTCCTTCACCGGCCAAGTCGCTCGCGGGAGATTGGAACCGCGGTTAGAAGACCTCCACAATCACTTCGGAACTGAGTTCCATCTCCATCACACTCTTACACACACAGGCAACCGAATCCCACCCAACCGAACGGTATACTCCTTTAAACACTTAGGACTCCGTCGTCTTCGTTCGGAACTTCGCGCGCAGCATTACGGGCAAAATAAACTGCTGCAGCCGGCAAGGGAGCTCAAAAAAAAAATTAAATTCTTTGCTTGCCCTTATTCCGGTTCAGGATGGTGTTAGTCCAGATTCGACCGGATCAGGAGCCACCAAATGGTGGGGCACCCCTCCTTGATCAAGTCAGAATGCAGGAACTAAGACCATCCCGGACGAGCCCCCAGTTGTGAAAAATGAATTTAGTCTCAAACAGGATTCCAATCAAAGTTTACAATTTATTAAATGAATAAAGGCAAGCAAACAGCACTGGGTGCGTCGGGAGTCTCTGCTCTACCAAGATGCACACTGTGAAAAACAACCCAGCTTCTTTTATAGTCTAACAGTAGTTACATATTCATACTAGGCATGTCCTTCCAAAAGACTCTCCACCTCCTGGTTGTCCAGGTGCAGTAGTTCTGCTAGAAACTTCTCGAACTCTCCTCATTGGCCGAGGGGTCTTCAGTTCTCCTAGAAACTTCTCAAACTCTCCTCATTGGCTGAGGGGTCTTCAGTTCTCCTAGAAACTTCTCAAACTCTCCTCATTGGCTGAGGGGTCTTCAGTTCTCCTAGAAACTTCTCAATCTCCTCGGCGACTTCTATACAATGCATCTCCGACCAACCTCCTCACTGCTCGGGCATGACAGCAGACAACCTGTGCAACAGGCGACACCCTGCACAGCACCAGCTGTGCCCACCAAAACCCAAGCAAGTTCGCAACAGACACCTCCCCCCCCAACAAATGCATATAACAAATTGCTTACACGCTGCCACTTCAATACACCCTCTATTCCTACAGACTAAAGATCACCCCGTTCGTAACCTCGCTCCATACTATGATAAATGCCTCAGTTCTCCCCTAGGATCTCTTGTTTAGCACTGCGCAGTTAACAACAAAACCGGGTTTGGGCTGGCAAAAAAGAACTATATACATATCATCTGTTTCCTCCCGGCCTGCGGTTATACGAGGACCGACAAAATGGTTACAGTGAGGGTCACATTTTATTACGCGGCCCTAGCGTTGTTTATATTGCCACGAATCAGATGAACACATTTCACAAGCACCATTTAGGTGTCTGAATATTAGGACCCTGTAGTTACAGCAGGAGCCAGTAGATGTAGACTACTGTCACGTTACAAACTGTAGTATACGTCATTAATCCACAGCACCTTGTATGCTGTAGGGAAAGGAAAGAAACCTCAATTTTGAACCAGAACTTCAGTGCCCTAGGATCTGATTGCAATAACTGCTAATGAAGCCAGCCTATTCAGCAACACTGCCTTAAAAAAATAGAGGGGTGGTCAAACTCCTCCTGCGCCAAGGGCCTCAGAGCAAGCCGCCTCAGACTGGCACCCTGCATGGAGATGCCGAAGCATGCAATTACCTTGTCCCACAACGACTCTTCGGAAAAGCTAACAGCTGGCTTTTTTTCCCCCTTTTTTTAATGAAAAGGAGAGCAATGGTTTAATCAAAATGGATTAAGGATAGAGATGAAAATAAATTATAAATTTAAACTGGCCTCAGTTTTTTCAATCTGTATATTGAGGACAATCCTGACAAAGGTGCTAGGAAACTTCATTCAGTTGAATGAGTAATTGCGTGCTGCATTAAGAGTAATACTATGTTACCTTTACATCTGTTCCAAACTGTGGCAGTTTGAAGGTTTGCCATTCTAAAACTCTAAGTTCCTAACCAATCTAAACCTAGTCTTGGGAGTGCCCAGCTGCAATGTAAGTAATTGGAATTAATTAATCTTGGACAGCCCCGGTTATGTTGAGTCAAAAAACTCACTTAAAGCAGGAGAACAGCACTGCTGCTTCTGTAAGAACCCTAATGTAGCCAGCACTATAGGTTCTTACGGTGACAAATCTAGGCACAGAGAACGCTACAGCATGCAAAACTAGTAACGGTAGGAGAAGACAGGCTCAGGTCATCTGTATGTGTTCAGAGGGGCAGGCTTTTAGTATATTCCTTCTCTATCCAAGGGGGATGCAAAGTTGCTAAACAAGATCCTGGCTCATTCCTACAGGAGGAAAACCCAGTTTCTCTGCATGGTAGAGAAAAATTGGAAGAATTAGAAATATAGAAATACAGAATGGTTTGAGTTAGAAGGGATCTTCAAAGATCATCTAGTCTAACCCCCCTGCCATCGGCAGGGACGCCTTCCGCTACATCAGATTGCTCAAAGTTGGGAGGGAGGGTCAATCCGCTTGAGGGTAGGGAGGCTCTACAGAGGGATCTGGACAGGCTGGATCGATGGGCCAAGGCCAACTGTATGAGGTTCAAGAAGGCCAAGTGCCGGGTCCTGCACTTCGGTCACGGCAACCCCACGCAGTGCTACAGGCTTGGGGAAGAGCGGCTGGAAAGCTGCCCGGCAGAGAAAGACCTGGGGGTGCTGGTTGACAGCCGGCTGAGTATGAGCCAGCAGTGTGCCCAGGTGGCCAAGGCGGCCAACGGCATCCTGGCCTGTACCAGAAATGGCGTGGCCGGCAGGAGCAGGGAGGTGGTTGTTCCCCTGTAGTCGGCACTGGTGAGGCCGCACCTCGAGTCCTGTGTTCAGTTTTGGGCCCCTCACTGCAGGAAAGACATGGAGGTGCTGGAGCATGTCCAGAGGAGGGCAACCAAGTTGGTGAGGGGCCTGGAGCACAAGTCCTGTGAGGAGCGGCTGAGGGAACTGGGGCTGTTCAGTCTAGAAAAGAGAAGGCTGAGGGGAGACCTTATCGCTCTCTACCACTACCTGAAAGGGGGTTGTAGTGAGGTGGGTGTTGGTCTCTGCTGTCAGGTGGCTGGAGATAGGACATGAGGAAATGGCCTCAAGTTGAGGCAAGGGCGATTTGGGTTAGATATTAGGAAAAATTTCTTTACTGAGAGGGTTGTCAAACATTGGAATGGGCTACCCAGGGAAGTGGTTGAGTCACCATCCCTGGAGATATTCAAAAAGCGAGTGGACAGGGTACTTGAGGACATGGTTTAGTGGGCATGGTTAATGGTTGGACTCGATGATCTTGAAGGTCTTTTCCAACCTAAATGATTCTGTGATTCTATGATTCTATGACTGTCTGTAAACAGGGATTACTTATCCAGGAATCTCATCCCCATTGCCAGTTTGCAGCATGTTCAGGCTTTCGTTGGGAACGACAACAGTGTGAGGCATGTGTCTGCCTAAACATGTGCAACTAGTTCAGAGTTAGTCTGAACACAGGAATAAATACCGACCAGTCTGTTGCACTGTGTTTTTATGTATATAAGTGTAATTTGTTATGAATCGCTATGTAACACAAAACCAGATCTGGTAAGGGAATGAAGGCTCGGTTGAACAAGATTTGACCATTCCAACACAATTTCTTTTTACCCCTCTTCCTCCAAAGGGTAATAAGAACACTTATACAATGTCATTTTTATTTCTAAATAAACTACCTGTTGATAAAATGTATATGATAATAAAATAATTGCTGCTTTGGGAAACAGAGCTCAGCTGTGAGAGGGTTTAAATTATCCCACAAAATAATAAAATGCAGAATCAGCATGGAGTGACTTTCTGTGAGAAGAGAGGAGCAGCCTGTGGAGGCTATGCAAGGAGCCTCAGGGATAAACTTGGACCTTGTGTAACTTGCTGTGGTGGGTTGACCCTGGCTGGGTGCCACGTGCCCACCAAAGCCGCTCTATCACTCCCCCTTCTCAGCTGGACAGGGGCAGGAATAGAACAAAAGGCTCGTGGGTCAAGATAAGGACAGTTTAATAAAGTGAAAGCAAAGGTCGCGCGCGAAAGCAAAGAAAAACAAATGATGTTATTCTCTACTTCCTATCCGCAGGCGATGTCTAGCCACTTGCTGGGAAGCAGGGCTTCAGTACGCGCGGTGGTTGCTCCGGAAGACAAAATGCCCCCCCTTCCGTCTCCCTTTACTTAGCTTTTATATCTGAGCTGACGTCATATGGTATGGAATATCTGTTTGGTTAGTTTAGGTCAGCTGTCCTGGTTATGTCCCCTCCCAAGATCTTGCCCTGCCCCAGCCTGCCATTGAGGGGGGCAAAAATGTTGGGGAGACAGCCTTGATGCTGTGCCAGCGCTGCTCAGCAGTAGCCAAAACACTGGTGTGTTATCAACACCTCTCTAGCTACTGATGCAGAGCACAGCTCTATGAGGGCTGCTGTGGGGAGTATTAACTCCATCTCAGCCAGACCCAATACAATCTCCACCCCCTATTCCATACCATTTGCGTCATGCTCAGGTCCCACATAATTTAATACAGATACCTTCTAACCATGCCATTGTATTTAATTCTCATTACTGAAATCCCTCTTACCAACACTTACAACTGAAACTACATACTTAAACCACTTTTATACCCAACATACAGATTTATACATTCTTATTAATTACTGTCCCCTGTCCTTTAAGAGATAGATATTCCATGGGCTTCTTCCACTCCGCCAGATGTTCACACACAGGTTATGACTTGGGCCCCATCCATCAAGATGAGTGGTCAGGGCAGGAGAAGCAGTATGTTCGATCGTTGGGCACCAACACCGGCTTGGTTTGGGTCACCGATGCGCTTGTCTGGTTCCGTGCGAAGTTCACTCCTCTGCAGTTCAGGTCATTCCTGCTACAGTACTTCCTACAACATACAACTCACATCACAGATTATTTTTCCCTCAAGGTTAAATGTGCTTGAGGCACACGCTGGGTCTCCCCATCCTTCCGCATTACCCACCAAGTACACCCAGGTCCCTGAGCAAAGACGATCCCACGAATGGGTTTGCCCTTTCCCATGGGAGGAGAAATCCACACTGCCTTCCCCAGCGACTTCCCCATGTGCACTACGGGGCCCTTATCTCCTCCCACAGTATGTAGGGGTTTTGTCTGGGCAGGACCAGGACGGTTAGCAGATCCTCTGGTGTTAACTAGCCAAGTGGCTTCTGCTAAATTTGTATCCCAGCGCTTCCATGTCCCATTGCCTAGCGCTCTCAACATAGTCTTCAACAGTCCATTATCTCTCTCAATTTTTCCAGATGCTTGCGGGTGATAGGGTTTGTGGTACACCCACTCAATGCCGTGTTTCTTTGCCCAGGAGCTTATGAGATTATTTCGGAAATGAGTCCCATTGTCTGATTCAATTCTTTCTGGGGTACCATGTCGCCATAAAATTTGCCTTTCCAGGCCTAAGATGGTGTTTCGGGCAGTGGCACGGTTTACTGGCTATGTTTCTAGCCAACCAGTAGTTGCTTCCACCATCGTGAGTATGTAGCGCTTGCCTTGGCGTGTTCGTGGCAGTGGTCCAATGTAGTCAATTTGCCAGGCCTCGCCATATCGAAAACCCAGCCGCCACCCTCTGTTCCAGGGAGACTTTACTCTGGTGGCTCGTTTGATTGCAGCACATGTTTCACATTCATGAGTGACCTGTGTGAAGGCTTCCATGGTCAGGTCCACCCCTCGATCGCGAGCCCGCCTATATGTTGCATCTCTCCCTAGATGTCCCGATGTCTCATGGGCCCATCGAGCTACAAATAGCTCACCCTTACGCTCCCAGTCCAGGTCCACCTGAGCTACTTCTATTTTGGCAGCCTTGTATGTCTGCCTGTTCATTATTTCGATGTTGTTCAGTGGCACGGCTTTTGGGCATGTGAGCATCTACGTGACGTACCTTTAGAGTCATGTGTTCTACACGGGCAGCAATGTCCTGCCACAATGCTGCTGCCCAGATGGGTTTACCGCTGCGTTGCCAATTGGTCTTCTTCCACTGCTGTAGCCACCCCCATGGGGCATTAGCCACCATCCAGGAGTCGGTACAGAGGTAGAGTACTGGCCGCTTTTCTCGTTCAGCAAGGTCTAGGGCTAGTTGGATGGCTTTCACTTCTGCAAACTGACTTGACTCGCCTTCTCCTTCAGTGGCCTCAACGACTTGTCGTGTGGGACTCCACACAGCAGCTTTCCGCTTCCGATGGTTCCCTGCCACATGACAGGATCCATCAGTAAACAAAGCGTAACGCCTTTCGTCTTCCGATAACTCATTATATGGTGGTGCCTCTTGGGCACGAGCCACCTCCTCAGGCGTTGCTCCAAAATCTCTGCCTTCTGGCCAGTCCATGATCTCTTCCAGAATTCCTGGGCGGTTAGATTGAGAAGAGAGGAGCAGCCTGTGGAGGCGATGCAAGGAGCCTCAGGGATAAGCTTGGACCTTGTGTAACTTGCCATTAAGCAGAATCATGTTATATTTTACACATGATTAGCAGGTTATATGCATATGAAAATATGGATATTTTTGCTGAGCAAGGCTCTAGGCAAATTAAAGGAAGCAAAATCCTTTTGGGGCTATTCAGCAAAAAGACCAAGCCATAAATCATTGATTTACGTACGTATGGAGAAATATCACTTCATCCTCTCTGCTTGTATTCTTTCCTTAGCATCTGCTGCCGGTCTGTGTCAGAGATAGACCTTGGAAAGGGTGGTCTGACCCAATATAGGTTGCCTCTAGGCATTTGTCACTCCCATGTATCAGCAGTCAGGCAGTTTCGTGCTCTCTTCTTACTTAGGTTTTACCAGTCTGCCCACTAATCCACTGGCCTTCCACGGTGGAGTGACTGCATCAGTGGACGAGGGAAGATCTATGGGTGTCATCTACCTGGACTTCTGGGAGGCCTTGGATATGGTGCCTCACAACATTCTTACCTCTGCCTTGTGGCGAGCAGACCCCGTGCCTTATCGCCCCTGCTAAATACTGCCTCGGGGCAGCCTGGAGGAGCCGTCTCTGGGGCCGCAGTGGGATGCACGGGGACATGGTGGGGTCATTGGGAGCGGGCACAGCACACTGCTAAAGCCCCAGGGTGGGAGGACGGCACCCAGGGTTGCAGGGTGCGTGGGGCCGTGTCCTTGAGTCCTGCGTGGACCTATCTGTCCTGGCTCCCCCGCCAAAGGGCTGCTTCCCCTGGGGAAGGGGACCGCGGAGTCCCCCCCCGTGATTGCCTGCAGTGCTGGCAGTAACTCAGCCCTGGCTTGGTGCCCTTTGGGGCTTGGTGGATCTGATTTAGGGCTCGGTGATGCCTTTGCACCTCTTTGGTACCATTTCCTGGTGCCCCCTGTACTCCCTCCCCATCCCCTGCAGGCACGGAGAGGTTCTGGTTCTGGATAAACGGCTTTTAATGGGAAAACAGAACGAAACAGGCAACAAAGCTACTACATCAACAGTGTCCCCCCCTCTTCCCCCCCTCCCCCCTCCCCCCTTTTTTCCCCTCCCCTCCCCCCTCTCCCCCCTCCCCCCTCTCTCCCCTCCCCGTCCCCCTCCCCT